>NC_136263.1:59237508-59837508 GCF_964187855.1 Myxine glutinosa | reverse complement strand
AATTCAGGAATGCCAGGAAGAGGGAGAGTGAGACCCATGTGGAGTTTGCCAGAGTGAAAGAAAACATGTTTGATCGGTGGTGCGAGTCAAAAGGAGTCGGGAAAGACTTCGAAACATTGCGTGACTTGATCCTGGTGGAGGAATTTCAGCAGTGTGTCCACGAGGACATCAAAGTGTACCTGCAGGAAAAGAAAGTACCAAAGTTGTGGGACGCAGCCACCATGGCAGATGATTATGCCTTAACCCACCGAATAGGGGTCCACGAACCTAACTCCTCGCCTAGATCTCCGCAGGGGAGGTGGGGAACAGCAGGTGCGGAGAACGACAATACATGGCGGCGGCCTCGAGAGGATTATGGGGACAACGCGGGTACCCCACCTGTTCGAAATCAGAGGGATGCGGGCCCAAGACAAACTTATTTTTCGGGGGGCCCGAGGCAGACCACGAGTTTTTCCTCCGGGCCTACTTGCGCTTTTTGCAAGAAACCTGGACACTTGATGTCCAGTTGTTACCGCATGAAAAGGGAAGACCCAGAGCGGAGTCCGACTATTACGACTCCAAATGCAATGGCCATTGTGAGAAATCGCCATCAAAAGGGTTACCAACCATTTATTTCAGAGGGGTTTGTGTCACTGGATGGAGCCTCGACTAACCGGAGACCGGTTAGGATATTGAGGGACACAGGAGCACATCAATCTTTAATGCTTGAAGGCATTTTGCCATGGTCCGAGGAGACGGCAACGGGGGATAGTGTTCGTTTACAGGGGATCGGGGGCGGTGTTAGTGCTCCACTTCATGTCATCCATTTGGAGTCCGATTTGGTGTCAGGACCGGTCACCGTCGGTTTACAAGCCACACTTCCTGTAGAGGGTGTATCTGTGGTTATCGGGAATGATTTGGCCGGGGGTCAAGTTTATGGTAACCTGAGGGTTGGTAAAGAGCCCAGCAGGGAAAATAACACCACACCAGCTCGGGATGGCGACAAAAGTACCAAGTTATTTGTAGGGGGACTGAACTTCAAAACGGAGGAAGAAGTTCTGACCTCTGTCTTCAACAGATATGGGCCGCTGGTGGAAGTGCGGTTGGTAAGAGACAGGGAAACGCAACAGTCAAGAGGGTTCGGCTTTGTCACGTTTGCAAGCACGAAAGACGCCAGAGAGGCAGAGAAGAATTGGAATGGCAAGGATTTGGAGGGTCGGACCATAACAGTAGGGAAGGCATTTCGTAGGCGTCGAGAGGTCTACAGGAGAGTACAACTGGGCGGTAGTTTTGGTGGTGGCCGCAATCAATATTATTATGGAGGCTCCCTGAGTTACGGCAGCTCCCGAAGGAAGGATTGTCAAAGTAGTGGCCGAGAAGGAGACCGCTATTCATGGGACTACAGTGACAAGCGGTCCCACCATAATTATTAGGGAAGTTCTGAAAAGCTGAAGCACTGAATGCGGCGGAGCCGCCGAGCCAAGATTCCTACACGGATTAACCGTGAACGCCGTTCCTAAAGGCGTCCATGTAGTGAACTTTCATGCACGGACTAACCGTGAACTCCACGTTCCTCAAGGCGCCCATGTAGAGAACTTTCCTGCACGGACTAACCGTGAACTTCACGTTCCTAAAGGCATCCATGTAGTGAATACTCGGCTTGGCCTCCCGGAAAAAGTGCTATCGAGTTGCTTAACTTTGGATCTTTGATCAACCCCTTAACCTTCATTCACAAGAAACTGACAGTCAAAGTCAGAGGGTCATGAGATGGAGTTTGGCTTGGCAGGAGTCCAACGGGAAATTGAACATGTAAAGGGCAGGGACAATGTCGTTGCTGATGCTTAGTCCAGAGTGAGTTAATCTGGGGGGGTTGTGGTGAAATTTTGGTTGCTTTATTTTTAAGTGATAACTGTGCCCGGGGGGAACTGATAATGTGGGGGGGGGGGGGTTGAGTTATCTGGTTGGTTTATCCAAGTTGGCCGGCAAAGAAAGTTTTCGCTGGGTTCAAACTTTCTTTCTTGAAGGGGGGGAGTGTTACATATTTATGGGAATGTATGTGAATTACTATTCAGGTCTTTGCTTATCAATGTGTAGTCGATTAAGGGTTGTTGTGGTTGGAGGGTCAGGAGCCCTTCTGGAAAAAGAGACCGGAAACGGAAGAAGAAAAGACACGAGGGAGAGAAGCGACGAGGATTCTTCTTCCTCGCCCCGCTCCGACGAGAGGTGGGACCGATATTGAGCCGTGTGGAAAAGCGGCGTTCCCGAGCCCGTCTGGCGAGAGGAGTTACCGGGACGGATACCTGCCCGGTGGACACGTCAAGCTACCGTGTGGCCGTGCACCGACCCAGCGTCTGGCACCGTTCGCGGCACCGTCTACAAAGACGCGTACGGGTCGCACGTTGGGGCCTAACCCGCGTTGCAAACGGCGTGTGGCTTTTGCCTGCTGTACAGTACCCGCTTCGCGTGGCCAAGAGGGGGCTGCAACCTTGGTTCCCGGTACGATACATGCCCGGTGGGAAAACGTCCACCCGGGGTTCGTTCAACCGCCCGAGAGCGGCGAAGCCGACCATCATCTTGGTCAGGAGGGGCCCAGAGACATTGTGAGGGACAGAGACCAAAGGGGGTCGTGAGTACAAAAGGGGACACACGTATGTAAGATGGCCATCTTAATCATCTAGGGGATTGATTGATTGGTGAGTGTGAATTGTGGATGGTGGATTGCTCGGGGAATATATCCTTGATTGTATCATTGAAATTGTATGGTATCATTACCCTTGAAATATATCATTGAACATCAGTTTTCTCTTGGGTGGAATTCATAGGGATTGCGTTGCGAAAGCGCATATCTAATACTACTTTCTGGCGAAGTTCCTCTCACGGTCCGGGGGTCACCGAGACCAGGTAGTCACCGAGGGGACCACGTAACAAGCAGTAATTTGAAATATCACATTGCGTTGATTGACACCCAAAGTAAAGTGAAAGTATAAACTTAGATTACACCAAATAATGACCCCATGATTATTTTGCACACATTTTGGATAAACACATTTACATCAGATGAAAAATAAATAGAATCATGAAAATATCAATTAAAAACACCTCAAAATACATTCTCTTGTGACTATAATGTATATCGCTTCTTAGAAATATCAAAATGCAACACAACACTAAAGTTTGAAAAACATATCAGGTGATTTCCACCAACAAAAATAGAGGAATAATATCTCATGTGGTGAGCAAGATACAGTTTCTGATAAAATATAGCCGTGATTGAACGATATAAAAACAGGGAAACACAAAAAAGGGAAACTTGAATGAATGAATGAATGAATGATCGTTTTAAGGCCATTTTCCCCGCCAGAGCAGGGGTTAGCCTTGCAGGCCCCATGACAATCATGGTTCCCTGTTTGAGGCAATGTTTTTATGGCCGGATGCCCTTCCTGGCCCCAACCCTTAGTCGCCTCTTACGATACGCAGGGATACGGCGTACCTATTCTAACCAGGGTACACACCGGGACCATTCATCCCAGCAAGCTGGTACACAATTTGCCGACCTCGGAAGGATGACAGGCTGAGTCAACCCCCCTGGTGTTAATTTAGCGATCGTCCGGGATTCGAACCCAGGATCCTCGGATCCCAAGCCGGCACCCTAACCGCTAAGCGAACACCAAGCTTGAAAAAAAGGAAACTTGCTCAGAAAATAAAGAGATAGAAATTGTATATCCGGTTCAGTGAAAAGCATTGAGGGAAATAAATCATTCACAACAACAACAACCAAAGAAAAACTTGACGAGCCCCAACCCCACCCGTCAATGTGATGAACATCCATTGTGATTTCCATCTTCAATTCACCAACAAAGGATATTATTAAGGATCTTTCACTGACCTTGAACCAAAAAGATGATGAAATACTTAGTCCAGATGTGGTCAACGGAGCCCAACCAGGAAGAGGCTGTTGTGATGGTGTTTCTTTTTGAAGAAAAATAATCTTCATGTGCACAGCAAGGTAAACTGAAAATTTCTCATTGAGCCTCTTGATATTCATTCATGTTAAGATTGGTGAAATTCTTCAGGAGTAGAATTTATGGCTGAACAGTGTGATGGACGATTTCCATTCAAAATAATGTTAAGAAACTGTTCAATGTAACTCAACGTGGAGAACAAGTAAATGCTGAGGTTTTTGCAAATGTCAGCCTCATATTCATATTAATATCATAAAACTCTTCTTTCAAATTCAAATTGACTTCCAAAAACAGGATATTGAGTAATGACTGAAAATGAGACACCGCATTATGTCAAAATCAAAGCATCATCAAATCAACTTCAACAGAAACCCACAATAAAACCAATATACCGCTGCTCAAGCATCCAAGTTAAACACAAACTCATCAGTTTAATACAAATATAATCATCAAAATAATAAATCAGAAATAAGGACGTCCATGTTAAATATCAAATTTAAAATCTATTTTGATGAAAAAAAATACAAATGAAATTCCCGAACACAAAAAACAGAGAAACACCCAAAGTAAAGTGAAAATATAACCTTAAATAACACCAAATAAATAGCGCATCATATTTCTGGTCACCATTTTGAATAAACACATTTACATCAGTTCAAAAAGAACGAGAATCATGAAAATATTGTTAAGGATCTCAGAGACGGCACTCCCCTTTGCAAGGAGGGGGGGGGGGAGGGGTTAATCCCCTTGGCCTGTTAAGCTGGCCGTCTCTGGTCCTGGTACTCATAACGCTCTTTTCCGGGGTGAAATTGGTCAGGGTTATTGGTCAAGTTGTTCTCCCGAATACCTTTACCAATCCCTCCGCAAAACAGGGAGACAAGTACCGCTCGAACCACGGACAAGATGGTATTTGCCGAGGGGTTTAGCAATCCGCAGCTCGAGCCATTAACAAAGGACTAAACCCGACTATTGCGGTTGGCCGAATCGTGCCACAGGTACTCAATCGAAAGAAGGGACTAAAGCGATCGGGGGAAAGAAGAAACCAAAGTAAGGAATACCAGACATTTATTAACTATTTACAAAACCAAAACCAAAGAAGGGGAAACGAAAGTAATATACAGTGAAGAAGAAGAAGACACAGGGCAGCCTTAAGCAGTCTTATATTATCAACGCCCCAGACAGACAAACAGACTCACACGAAAGGGGAAGAGCAGGCAAAAATGACTGGACGAAGGAGAAGGGTCCAAATGGGACAGCAGGGCTGGAAGGTTCGGGTAGAGGCACAGAAAGGAGGTCCGCTCCATGTCCACGCTCCGGGCTGGAAGCGAACAGCCAGCGGCAGCTTCACGTATTCGGTTTCACACACGGTCGGACAATGTCAATTGACTACTGTATTGTTGTCGCCGTCACGGACCCACTCTTCTGCCTCACGATCCAGCGGTATGCTCACCTGGTACCTCCCTCATCTGCCGGATCACGTCTCTCCCTTGAAGCAGTCCCTCCCAACCGCTTTTATTGTTCGTGTTGGAATCAAGCCGCCAGCTCTAATGACACGCCTACCGATTGGCTCACCTCGGCGCTGGTTGGCCGGCAAAGGGCTCGCTGACTCCACCTCTGCCGATGCGTCGACGTGCCACACCTAGTTCTGGTGGCTCCGCCCCCTTCTTCCTCGGCTTGACCGCATGGCTCATGGCGGTTTGGGGCCAACAACCACATCAAGGCAAGGAGCAGCGAACGCTGCTGGCAAACAAAGTACTGGGTCCTATCTTATTTGATTAATGCAACGCAGATTCAACTATTGGGAACAGATCCTTAACTGAAACACATAATAATGAAATAACTATGGAGAGGTCCTCTGGTTCGCTACGTGTTGTACATGGACTAACTAGGGTGCGATCTTTAACAAGCCAATTGATGGGGATATTTGCAGGGGAATATTTATAAGGGAAACATTCACTAAAATGTACTAGTGAAGGTTCTAAAAACCGTAACAATATCAAATAAAAACACCTCAAATCACATTCTCTTGTGACTATAATGTATATCTCTTCTTAGAAATATCAAAATTCAACACAACACCAAAGTTTGAAAAACATATCAGGTGATTTCCACCAACAAAAATAGAGGAATAATATCTCATGTGTTGAGCAAGATACAGTTTCTGATAAAATATAGCCGTGATTGAACGATATAAAAACAGGGAAACACAAAAAAGGAAACTTGCTCCGACAATAAAGAGATAGAAATTGTATATCCGGTTCAGTGAAAAGCATTAAGGGAAATAAATCATTCACAACAATAACAACCAAAGAAAAACTTGACGAGCCCCAACCCCGCCCGTCAATGTGATGAACATCCACTGTGATTTTCATCTCCAGCTCACCAACAAAGGATATTATAGAAGATTTTTCACGAACCTTGAACCAAAAAGAAGAGGAAATACTTCCTTCAGATGTGGTCAACAGAGCCCAACCATGAACAGAGGTTTGTCAGAGGTTTTGTCTCTGAAAAAGAATCTTCATATGCACAGCAAGGAAAACTGCAAATTTGTCTTTACACATCATGATATTCATTCATGTTCAGATTGGTGAAATTCTTCAGGAGGAAATTGATGGCAGACACGATGGTGACGATTTCAATTAAAAATAATTACAAAAAACTGTTGAAAAGAACTAAACGTGGAGAACACGTAAATGCTGAGGTTTGTGCAAATGTCAGCCTCATATTCATAGTAACATCACAAAACTATTCTTTCAAATTCAAATCGACTTCCAAAAACAGGATATTGAGACATGATTGAAAATGAAACACCGCATTATTTCAAAATCAAAGCATCATCAAATCGACTTCAACACAAACCCACAATAAAACCATTATAGCGCTGCTCAAGCATCCAAGTTAAACACTTTCTCATCAGTTAAAAACAAATACAATCGTCAAAACAATGAAACAGAAATAAGGACGTTCATGTTAAATTTCAAATAAATTTTGATGGAAAAAAAATTCCGTGACAAAAAACAGAGTATTGAGCAGTAATTTGAAATATCACATTGCGTTGATTGACACCCAAAGTAAAGTGAAAGTATAAACTTAGATTACACCAAATAATGACCCCATGATTATTTTGCGCACATTTTGGATAAACACATTTACATCAGATGAAAAATAAATAGAATCATGAAAATATCAATTAAAAACACCTCAAAATACATTCTCTTGTGACTATAATGTATATCGCTTCTTAGAAATATCAAAATGCAACACAACACCAAAGTTTGAAAAACATATCAGGTGATTTGCACCAACAAAAATAGAGGAATAATATCTCATGTGGTGAGCAAGATACAGTTTCTGATAAAATATAGCTGTGATCGAACGATAAAAAACAGGGAAACACAAAAAAGGGAAACTTGAATGAATGAATGAATGATCGTTTTAAGGCCATTTTCCCCGCTAGAGCAGGGGTTAGCCTTGCGGGCCCCATGACAATCATGGTTCCCTGTTTGAGGCAATGTTTTTATGGCCGGATGCCCTGCCTGGCCCCAACCCTTAGTCGCCTATTACGATGTGCAGGGATACGGCGTACCTATTCTAACCGGGGTACACACCGGGATCATTCATCCCAGCAAGCTGGTACACAATTTCCCGACCTCGGAAGGATGACAGGCTGAGTCAACCCCCCTGGTGTTAATTTAGCGATCGTCCGGGATTCGAACCCAGGATCCTCGGATCCCAAGCCGGCACCCTAACCGCTAAGCCAACACCGAGCTAAAAAAAAGGAAACTTGCTCAGACAATAAAGAGATAGAAATTGTATATCCGGTTTAGTGAAAAGCATTGACGGAAATAAATCATTCACAACAACAACAACCAAAGAAAAACATGACGAGCCCCAACCCCACCTGTCAATGTGATGAACATCCAATGTGATTTCCATCTTCAATTCACCAACAAATTGATATTATTGAGGATCTTTCACTGACCTTGAACCAAAAAGATGATGAAATACTTCGTCCAGATGTGGTCAACGGAGCCCAACCAGGAAGAGGCTGTTGTGAGGGTGTTTGTTTTTGAAAAAAAATAATCTTCATGTGCACAGCAAGGTAAACTGAAAATTTCTCATTGAGCTTCTTGATATTCATTCATGTTAAGATTGGTGAAATTCTTCAGGAGTAGAATTGATGGCTGAACAGTGTGATGGACGATTTCCATTCAAAATAATGTTAAGAAACTGTTCAAAGTAACTCAATGTGAAGAACAAGTAAATGCTGAGGTTTTTGCAAATGTCAGCCTCATATTCATAGTAATGTCATAAAACTCTTCTTTCAATTTCAATTTAACTTCCAAAAACAGGATACTGAGTCATGACTGAAAATGAGACACCGAATTATTTCAAAATCAAAGCATCATCAAATCAACTTCAACAGAAACCCACAATAAAACCAATATACCGCTGCTCAAGCATCCAAGTTAAACACCAACTCATCAGTTTAAAACAAATATAATCATCAAAATAATAAATCAGAAATAAGGACGTCCATGTTAAATATAAAATTTAAAATCTATTTTGATGAAAAAAAATATTAATAAAATTCGCTCACACAAAAAAAATAGAGAAACACCCAAAGTAAAGTGAAAATATAACCTTAAATAACACCAAATAATAACCCCATCATATTTTTGCTCACCATTTTGGATAAAACACATTTACATCAGTTCAAAAAGAACTAGAATCATGAAAATATCAAATAAAAACACCTCAAAATACATTCTCTTGTGACTATAATGTATATCTCTTCTTAGAAATATCAAAATTGAACATAACACCAAAGTTTGAAAAACATATCAGGTGATTTCCACCAACAAAAATAGAGGAATAATATCTCATGTGGTGAGCAAGATACAGTTTCTGATAAAATATAGCTGTGATTGAACGATATAAAAACGGAAACACAAAAAAGGAAACTTGAATGAATGAATGAATGATCGTTTTAAGGCCATTTTTCCCGCTAGAGCAGGGGTTGGCCTTGCGGGCCCCATGACAATCATGGTTCCCTGTTTGAGGCAATGTTTTTATGGCCGGATGCCCTGCCTGGCCCCAACCCTTAGTCGCCTATTACGATGCGCAGGGATACGGCGTACCTATTCTAACCGGGGTACACACCGGGACCATTCATCCCAGCAAGCTGGTACACAATTTGCCGACCTCGGAAGGATGACAGGCTGAGTCAACCCCCCTGGTGTTAATTTAGCGATCGCCCGGGATTCGAACCCAGGATCCTCGGATCCCAAGCCGGCACCCTAACCGCTAAGCGAACACCAAGCCAATTGTTACGGATCGCGGATTAGATGTTATTTACCGAGCGGTGGTATTGCCGCGACCGTTACAGGATCCCCAATTGGCCCGACTCCCCCAACGTTGACCAGATCGCACCACAGATATTCAATCGGGAAACCTCTAAAGCGACCGAAAGAGAAGGAAGAGAGAAGAAGACAGAGTACGGAGGAATAACAGGATTTATTATGTATTTTCACAAGCCAGAGCAACGAGAGCAATCAGTTATATTCAGCGAATGGAAGGAGCGATCAAAATTATTTACAAGCAATGGATGGAACTGGAAGAAGCAGTCACACAGTGCATCGTTAGCTTATACTAGTCTATTTACTTAACCCCAGGACAACGATTAGGACAGACGACGTTCACACTTACACGGGGGATATTGCAGGCAGGTATAGCTTGAGGATGGATGGTTGTTTTTGGGAGGCAATGGAGGGTCCAGCGTCGATTGCTGCCTGGCGCATCCTGTTCGTGGCCTGCGGCCCCTTAGCTGCCCCCTTAGCTGCAGCGCAGCTGGTCGCACGATGGCTCGCACACACCTGCTCGTTCAGGCGTCTTCCTTCTCCCCAGCAACAACGAGGGACAGCAAGCAAGAGGACGGGGTCAAAGCAAGAGCTTGGAGGATGCAAGAGCAAGAGGAGCAAGAGCTGGAAACTTGCTCAGACAATAAAGAGATAGAAATTGTATATCCGGTTCAGTGAAAAGCATTGAGGGAAATAAATCATTCACAACAACAACAACCAAAGAAAAACTTGACGAGCCCCAACCCCACCCGTCAATGTGATGAACATCCAATGTGATTTCCATCTTCAATTCACCAACAAAGGATATTATTGAGGATCTTTCACTGACCTTGAACCAAAAAGATGATGAAATACTTAGTCCAGATGTGGTCAACGGAGCCCAACCAGGAAGAGGCTGTTGTGAGTGTGTTTCTTTTTGAAGAAAAATAATCTTCATATGCACAGCAAGGTAAACTGAAAATTTCTCATTGAGCTTCTTGATATTCATTCATGTTAAGATTGGTGAAATTCTTCAGGAGTAGAATTGATGGCTGAACAGTGTGATGGACGATTTCCATTCAAAATAATGTTAAGAAACTGTTCAAAGTAACTCAACGTGGAGAACAAGTAAATGCTGAGGTTTTTGCAAATGTCAGCCTCATATTCATAGTAATGTCATAAAACTCTTCTTTCAATTTCAATTTAACTTCCAAAAACAGGATATTGAGTCATGACTGAAAATGAGACACCGAATTATTTCAAAATCAAAGCATCATCAAATCAACTTCAACAGAAACCCACAATAAAACCAATATACCGCTGCTCAAGCATCCAAGTTAAACACCAACTCATCAGTTTAAAACAAATATAATCATCAAAATAATAAATCAGAAATAAGGACGTCCATGTTAAATATCAAATTTAAAATCTATTTTGATGAAAAAAAATATGAATAAAATTCCCAACCACAAAACACAGAGAAACACCCAAAGTATAGTGAAAATATAACCTTAAATAACACCAAATAATAACCCCATCATATTTTTGCTCACCATTTTGGATAAACACATTTACATCAGTTCAAAAAGACCTAGAATCATGAAAATATCAAATAAAAAAACCTCAAAATACATTATCTTGTGACTATAATGTATATCTCTTCTAAGAAATATCAAAATTCAACACAACACCAAAGATTGAAAAACATATCAGGTGATTTCCACCAACAAAAATAGAGGAATAATATCTCATGTGGTGAGCAAGATACAGTTTCTGATAAAATATAGCTGTGATTGAACGATATAAAAACGGAAACACAAAAAAGGAAACTTGAATGAATGAATGAATGATCGTTTTAAGGCCATTTTCCCCGCTAGAGCAGGGGTTGGCCTTGCGGGCCCCATGACAATCATGGTTCCCTCTTTGAGGCAATGTTTTTATGGCTGGATGCCCTGCCTGGCCCCAACCCTTAGTCGCCTATTACGTTGCGCAGGGATACGGCGTACCTATTCTAACCGGGGTACACACCGGGACCATTCATCCCAGCAAGCTGGTACACAATTTGCCGACGTCGGAAGGATGACAGGCTGAGTCAACCCCCCTAGTGTTAATTTAGCGATCGTCCGGGATTCGAACCCAGGATCCTCGGATCCCAAGCCGGCACCCTAACCGCTAAGCGAACACCAAGCTTAAAAAAAAGGAAACTTGCTCAGGCAATAAAGAGATAGAAATTATATATCCGGTTCAGTGAAAAGCATTGAGGGAAATAAATCATTCACAACAACAACAACCAAAGAAAAACTTGACGAGCCCCAACCCCACCCGTCAATGTGATGAACATCCAATGTGATTTCCATCTTCAATTCACCAACAAAGGATATTATTGAGGATCTTTCACTGACCTTGAACCAAAAAGATGATGAAATACTTAGTCCAGATGTGGTCAACGGAGCCCAACCAGGAAGAGGCTGTTGTGAGGGTGTTTCTTTTTGAAGAAAAATAATCTTCATATGCACAGCAAGGTAAACTGAAAATTTCTCATTGAGCTTCTTGATATTCATTCATGTTAAGATGGGTGAAATTCTTCAGGAGTAGAAGTGATGGCTGAACAGTGTGATGGACGATTTCCATTCAAAATAATGTGAAGAAACTGTTCAAAGTAACTCAACGTGGAGAACAAGTAAATGCTGAGGTTTTTGCAAATGTCAGCCTCATATTCATAGTAACATCATAAAACTCTTCTTTCAATGTCAAATTAACTTCCAAAACAGAATATTGAGTAATGACTGAAAATGAGACACCGCATTATTTCAGAATCAAGGCATCATCAAATCAACTTTCACAGAAACCCACAATAAAACCAATATACCGCTGCTCAAGCATCCAAGTTAAACACTTTCTCATCAGTTAAAAACAAATATAATCCTCAAAATAATGAATCAGAAATAAGGACGTCCATGTTAAATTTCAAATACATTTTGATGGAAAAAAAATTCCGTGACAAAAAACAGAGTATTGAGCAGTAATTTGAAATACCACATTGCGTTGATTGACACCCAAAGTAAAGTGAAAGTATAAACTTAGATTACACCAAATAATGACCCCATGATTATTTTGCTCACCATTTTGGATAAACACATTTACATCAGATGAAAAATAAATAGAATCATGAAAATATCAAACACCTCAAAATACATTCTCTTGTGACTATAATGTATATCTCTTCTTAGAAATATCAAAATTCAACACAACACCAAAGTTTGAAAAACATATCAGGTGATTTCCACCAACAAAAATAGAGGAATAATATCTCATGTGGTGAGCAAGATACAGTTTCTGATAAAATATAGCCGTGATTGAACGATATAAAAACAGGGAAACACAAAAAAGGAAACTTGCTCCGACAATAAAGAGATAGAAATTGTATATCCAGTTCAGTGAAAAGCATTAAGGGAAATAAATCATTCACAACAACAACAACCAAAGAAAAACTTGACGAGCCCCAACCCCGCCCGTCAATGTGATGAACATCCACTGTGATTTTCATCTCCAGCTCACCAACAAAGGATATTATTGAAGATTTTTCACGAACCTTGAACCAAAAAGAAGAGGAAATACTTCCTTCAGATGTGGTCAACAGAGCCCAACCATGAACAGAGGTTTGTCAGAGGTTTTGTCTCTGAAAAAGAATCTTCATATGCACAGCAAGGAAAACTGCAAATTTGTCTTTACACATCGTGATATTCATTCATGTTCAGATTGGTGAAATTCTTCAGGAGGAAATTGATGGCAGACACGATGGTGACGATTTCAATTAAAAATAATTACAAAAAACTGTTGAAAAGAACTAAACGTGGAGAACACGTAAATGCTGAGGTTTGTGCAAATGTCAGCCTCATATTCATAGTAACATCACAAAACTATTCTTTCAAATTCAAATCGACTTCCAAAAACAGGATATTGAGACATGATTGAAAATGAAACACCGCATTATTTCAAAATCAAAGCATCATCAAATCAACTTCAACACAAACCCACAATAAAACCATTATAGCGCTGCTCAAGCATCCAAGTTAAACACTTTCTCATCAGTTAAAAACAAATACAATCGTCAAAACAATGAAACAGAAATAAGGACGTTCATGTTAAATTTCAAATAAATTTTGATGGAAAAAAAATTCCGTGACAAAAAACAGAGTATTGAGCAGTAATTTGAAATATCACATTGCGTTGATTGACACCCAAAGTAAAGTGAAAGTATAAACTTAGATTACACCAAATAATGACCCCATGATTATTTTGCGCACATTTTGGATAAACACATTTACATCAGATGAAAAATAAATAGAATCATGAAAATATCAATTAAAAACACCTCAAAATACATTCTCTTGTGACTATAATGTATATCGCTTCTTAGAAATATCAAAATGCAACACAACACCAAAGTTTGAAAAACATATCAGGTGATTTGCACCAACAAAAATAGAGGAATAATATCTCATGTGGTGAGCAAGATACAGTTTCTGATAAAATATAGCCGTGATCGAACGATAAAAAACAGGGAAACACAAAAAAGGGAAACTTGAATGAATGAATGAATGATCGTTTTAAGGCCATTTTCCCCGCTAGAGCAGGGGTTAGCCTTGCGGGCCCCATGACAATCATGGTTCCCTGTTTGAGGCAATGTTTTTATGGCCGGATGCCCTGCCTGGCCCCAACCCTTAGTCGCCTATTACGATGCGCAGGGATACGGCGTACCTATTCTAACCGGGGTACACACCGGGATCATTCATCCCAGCAAGCTGGTACACAATTTCCCGACCTCGGAAGGATGACAGGCTGAGTCAACCCCCCTGGTGTTAATTTAGCGATCGTCCGGGATTCGAACCCAGGATCCTCGGATCCCAAGCCGGCACCCTAACCGCTAAGCCAACACCAAGCTAAAAAAAAGGAAACTTGCTCAGACAATAAAGAGATAGAAATTGTATATCCGGTTTAGTGAAAAGCATTGAGGGAAATAAATCATTCACAACAACAACAACCAAAGAAAAACTTGACGAGCCCCAACCCCACCTGTCAATGTGATGAACATCCAATGTGATTTCCATCTTCAATTCACCAACAAATTGATATTATTGAGGATCTTTCACTGACCTTGAACCAAAAAGATGATGAAATACTTCGTCCAGATGTGGTCAACGGAGCCCAACCAGGAAGAGGCTGTTGTGAGGGTGTTTGTTTTTGAAAAAAAATAATCTTCATGTGCACAGCAAGGTAAACTGAAAATTTCTCATTGAGCTTCTTGATATTCATTCATGTTAAGATTGGTGAAATTCTTCAGGAGTAGAATTGATGGCTGAACAGTGTGATGGACGATTTCCATTCAAAATAATGTTAAGAAACTGTTCAAAGTAACTCAATGTGAAGAACAAGTAAATGCTGAGGTTTTTGCAAATGTCAGCCTCATATTCATAGTAATGTCATAAAACTCTTCTTTCAATTTCAATTTAACTTCCAAAAACAGGATACTGAGTCATGACTGAAAATGAGACACCGAATTATTTCAAAATCAAAGCATCATCAAATCAACTTCAACAGAAACCCACAATAAAACCAATATACCGCTGCTCAAGCATCCAAGTTAAACACCAACTCATCAGTTTAAAACAAATATAATCATCAAAATAATAAATCAGAAATAAGGACGTCCATGTTAAATATCAAATTTAAAATCTATTTTGATGAAAAAAAATATTAATAAAATTCGCTCACACAAAAAAAATAGAGAAACACCCAAAGTAAAGTGAAAATATAACCTTAAATAACACCACATAATAACCCCATCATATTTTTGCTCACCATTTTGGATAAACACATTTACATCAGATGAAAAATAAATAGAATCATGAAAATATCAATGAAAAACACCTCAAAATACATTCTCTTGTGACTATAATGTATATCTCTTCTTAGAAATATCAAAATTCAACACAACCCCAAAGTTTGAAAAACATATCAGGTGATTTCCACCAACAAAAATAGAGGAATAATATCTCATGTGGTGAGCAAGATACAGTTTCTGATAAAATATAGCTGTGATTGAACGATATAAAAACGGAAACACAAAAAAGGAAACTTGAATGAATGAATGAATGATCGTTTTAAGGCCATTTTCCCCGCTAGAGCAGGGGGTTGGCCTTGCGGGCCCCATGACAATCATGGTTCCCTGTTTGAGGCAATGTTTTTATGGCCGGATGCCCTGCCTGGCCCCAACCTTTAGTCGCCTATTACGATGCACAGGGATACGGCATACCTATTCTAACCGGGGTACACACCGGGACCATTCATCCCAGCAAGCTGGTACACAATTTGCCGACCTCGGAAGGATGACAGGCTGATTCAACCCCCCTGGTGTTAATTTAGCGATCGTCCGGGATTCGAACCCAGGATCCTCGGATCCCAAGCCAGCACCCTAACCGCTAAGCGAACACCAAGCTTTAAAAAAAGGAAACTTGCTCAGACAATAAAGTGATAGAAATTGTATATCCGGTTCAGTGAAAAGCATTGAGGGAAATAAATCATTCACAACAACAACAACCAAAGAAAAACTTGACGAGCCCCAACCCCACCCTTCAATGTGATGAACATCCAATGTGATTTCCATCTTCAATTCACCAACAAAGGATATTATTGAGGATCTTTCACTGACCTTGAACCAAAAAGATGATGAAATACTTAGTCCAGATGTGGTCAACGGAACCCAACCAGGAAGAGGCTGTTGTGAGGGTGTTTCTTTTTGAAGAAAAATAATCTTCATATGCACAGCAAGGTAAATTGAAAATTTCTCATTGAGCTTCTTGATATTCATTCATGTTAAGATTGGTGAAATTCTTCAGGAGTAGAATTGATGGCTGAACAGTGTGATGGACGATTTCCATTCAAAATAATGTTAAGAAACTGTTCAAAGTAACTCAATGTGAAGAACAAGTAAATGCTGAGGTTTTTGCAAATGTCAGCCTCATATTCATAGTAATGTCATAAAACTCTTCTTTCAATTTCAATTTAACTTCCAAAAACAGGATATTGAGTCATGACTGAAAATGAGACACCGAATTATTTCAAAATCAAAGCATCATCAAATCAACTTCAACAGAAACGCACAATAAAACCAATATACCGCTGCTCAAGCATCCAAGTTAAACACCAACTCATCAGTTTAAAACAAATATAATCATCAAAATAATAAATCAGAAATAAGGACGTCCATGTTAAATATTAAATTTAAAATCTATTTTGATGAAAAAAAATATTAATAAAATTCCCAACCACAAAACACAGAGAAACATCCAAAGTATAGTGAAAATATAACCTTAAATAACACCAAATAATAACCCCATCATATTTTTGCTCACCATTTTGGATAAACACATTTACATCAGTTCAAAAAGAACTAGAATCATGAAAATATCAAATAAAAAAACCTCAAAATACATTATCTTGTGACTATAATGTATATCTCTTCTAAGAAATATCAAAATTCAACACAACACCAAAGATTGAAAAACATATCAGGTGATTTCCACCAACAAAAATAGAGGAATAATATCTCATGTGGTGAGCAAGATACAGTTTCTGATAAAATATAGCTGTGATTGAACGACAAAAAACAGGGAAACACAAAAAAGGAAACTTGAATGAATGAATGAATGATTGTTTTAAGGCCATTTTCCCCGCTAGAGCAGACGTTAGCCTTGCGGGCCCCATGACAATCATGGTTCCCTGTTTGAGACAATGTTTTTATGGCCGGATGCCCTTCCTGGCACCAACCCTGCGTCGCCTCTTACGATGCGCACGGATACGGCGTCCCTATTCTAACCGGAGTACACACAGTGATCATTCATCCCAGCAAGCTGGTACTCAATTTGCTGACCTCGGAAGGATGACAGGCTGAGTCAACCCCCCTTGTGTAAATTTAGCGATCGACAGGGATTCGAACCCAGGATCTTCGGATCCCAAGCCGGCACCCTAACCGCTAAGCCAACACCAGGCTTTTAAAAAAGGAAACTTGCTTCGACAATAAAGAGATAGAAATTGTGTATCCGGTTCAGTGAAAAGCATTAAGGGAAATAAATCATTCACAACAACAACAACCAAAGAAAAACTTGACGAGCCCCTACCCTGCCCGTCAATGTGATGAACATCCACTGTGATTTTCATCTCCAGCTCACCAACAAAGGATATTATTGAAGATTTTTCACTAACCTTGAACCAAAAATAAGAGGAAATACTTCCTTCAGATGTGGTCAACAGAGCCCAACCATGAACAGAGGTTTGTCAGAGGTTTTGTCTCTGAAAAACAATCTTCATATGCACAGAAAGGAAAACTGCAAATTTGTCTTTTCACATCGTGGTATTCGTTCATGTTCAGATTGGTGAAATTCTTCAGGGGGCAAATTGATGGCAGACACGATGGTGACGATTTCAATTGAAAATAATTCCAAAAAACTGTTGAAAAGAACTAAACGTGGAGAACACGTAAATGCTGAGGTTTTTGCAAATGTCAGCCTCATATTCATAGTAATATCATAAAACTCTTCTTTCAAATTCAAATTGACTTCCACAAACAGGATATTGAGTAATGATTGAAAATGAAACACCGCATTATTTCAAAATCAAAGCATCATCAAATCAACTTCAACAGAAACCCACAATAAAACCAATAGACCGCTGCTCAAGCATCCAAGTTAAACACCAACTCATCCGTTTAATACAAATATAATCATCAAAATAATAAATCAGAAATAATGACGTCCATGTTAAATATCAAATTAAAAATCTATTTTGATGAAAAAAAATATAAATAAAATTCCCGAACACAAAAAACAGAGAAACACCCAAAGTAAAGTGAAAATATAACCTTAAATAACACCAAATAATAAGTCCATCATATTTTTGCTCACCATTTTGAATAAACACATTTACATCAGATCAAAAAGAACGAGAATCATGAAAATATTGTTACGGATCTCAGAGACAGCACTCCCCTTAGCAAGGGGGAGGGGGAGTTAATCCCCTTGGCCTGTTAAGCTGGCCATATCTGGTCCTGGTACTTATAACGCTCTTTTGCAGGGTGAAATTGGTCAGGGTTATTGGTCAAGGTGTTCTCCCGAATACCTTTACCAATCCCTCTGCAAAACAGGGAGACAAGTACCGCTCGAACCACGGACAAGATGGTATTTGCCGAGCGGTTTAGCAATCCGCAGCTCGAGCCATTAACAAAGGACTAAACCCGACTATTGCGGTTGGCCGAATCGTGCCACAGGTACTCAATCGAAAGAAGGGACTAAAGCGATCGGAGGAAAGAAGAAACCAAAGTAAGGAAAACCAGACATTTATTAACTATTTACAAAACCAAAACCAAAGAAGAGGAAACGAAAGTAATATACAGTGAAGAAGAAGAAGACACAGTGCAGTCTTAAGCAGTCTTATATTATCAATGCCCCAGACAGACAAACAGACTCACACGAAAGGGGAATAGCAGGCAGGAATGACTGGACGAAGGAGAAGGGTCCAAGTGGGACAGCAGGGCTGGAAGGTTCGGGTAGAGGCACAGCAAGGAGGTCCGCTCCATGTCCACGCTCCGGGCTGGAAGCGAACAGCCAGAGGCAGCTTCACGTATTCGGTTTCACACACGGTCGGACAATGTCAATTGGCTACGGTATTGTTGTCGCCGTCACGGACCCACTCTTCTGCCTCACGATCCAGCGGTATGCTCGCTTGGTACCTCCCTCATCTGCCGGATTACGTCTCTCCCTTGAAGCAGTCCATCCCAGCCGCTTTTATTGTTCGTGTTGGAATCATGCCACCTGCTCTGATGACACGCCTACCGGTTGGCTCACCTCGGCGCTGGTTGGCCGGCAAAGGGCTCGCTGACTCCACCTCTGCCGATGCGTCGACGTGCCACACCTTGTTCTGGTGGCTCCGCCCCCTTCTTCCTCGGCTTGACCGCATGGCTCATGGCAGTTTGGGGCCAACAACCGCATCAAGGCAAGGAGCAGCGAACGCTGCTGGCAAATGAAGTACTGGGGCCTATCTTATTTGATTAATGCAACGCAGATTCAACTATTGGGAACAGATCCTTAACTGAAACACATAATAATGAAATAACTATGGAGAGGTCCTATGGTTCGCTACGTGTTGTACATGGACTAACTAGGGTGCGATCTTTAACAAGCCAATTGATGGGGATATTTACAGGGGAACATTTATAAGGGAAACATTTACTAAAATTTACTAGTGAAGGTTCTAAAAACCGTAACAATATCAAATAAAAACACCTCAAATCACATTCTCTTGTGACTATAATGTATATCTCTTCTTAGAAATATCAAAATTGAACATAACACCAAAGTTTGAAAAACATATCAGGTGATTTCCACCAACAAAAATAGAGGAATAATATCTCATGTGGTGAGCAAGATACAGTTTCTGATAAAATATAGCCGTGATTGAATGAATGAATGAATGAATGAATGATCGTTTTAAGGCCATTTTTCCCCGCTAGAGCGGGGGTTAGCCTTGCGGGCCCCATGACAATCATGGTTCCCTGTTTGAGGCAATGTTTTTTTATGGCCGGATGCCCTTCCTGACGCCAACCTTTGGTCGCCTCTTACGATGCGCAGGGATATGGTGTACCTATTCTAAACCGGGGTACACACCATACCAGGGAACGATATAAAAACAGGGAAACACAAAAAAGGAAGCTTGGTTCCACAAAAGAGACAAAAACTGTTTCTCTGGTTCAATTTTAAAAAAAACAGGAAAGGAATCATCCACAACAACAACAACGAAAGAAAAACTTGACGAGCCCCAACCCCGCCCGTCAATGTGATGAACATCCACTGTGATTTCCATCTTCAATTCACCAACAGAGGACATTATTGAGGATTTTTCACTGACCTTGAACCAAAAAGATGATGAAATACATCCTTAAGATGTGGTCAACAGAGCCCAACCAGGAAGAGACTGTTGTGAGTGTGTTTCTTTTTGAAGAAAAATAATCTTCACATGCACAGCAAGGTAAACTGAAAATTTCTCATTGAGCTTCTTGATATTCATTGATGTTAAGATTGGTGAAATTCTTCAGGAGGAAATTCATGGCAGACACTATGGTGACGATTTCAATTAAAAATAATTACAAAAAACTGTTGAAAATAACTAAACGTGGAGAACACGTAAATGCTGAGGTTTTTGCAAATGTCAGCTTCATATTCATAGTAATATCACAAAACCCTTCTTTCAAATTCAAATTGACTTCCAAAAACAGGATATTGAGTCATGATTGAAAATGAGACACCGCATTATTTCAAAATCAAAGCATCATCAAATCAACTTCAACAGAAACCCACAATAAAACCAATATACCGCTGCTCAAGCATCCAAGTTAAACACCAACTCATCAGTTAAAAACAAATATAATCGTCAAAATAATAAATCAGAAATAAGGACGTCCATGTTAAATTTCAAATAAATTTTGATGGAAAAAAAATTCCGTTACAAAAAAAGTCTTGAGCAGTAATTTGAAATATCACATTGCGTTGATTGACACCCAAAGTAAAGTGAAAGTATAACCTTAAATAACACCAAATAATAACCCCATCATATTTTTGCTCACCATTTTGGATAAACACATTTACATCAGTTCAAAAAGAACTAGAATCATGAAAATATCAAAGAAAAACACCTCAAAATACATTCTCTTGTGACGATAATGTATATCTCTTCTTAGAAATATCAAAATTGAACACAACACAAAAGTTTGAAAAACATATCAGGTGATTTCCACCAACAAAAATAGAGGAATAATATCTCATGTGGTGAGCAAGAGACAGTTTCTGATAAAATATAGCCATGATTGAACGATACAAAACAGGGAAACACAAAAAAGGAAACTTGCTTCGACAATAAAGAGATAGAAATTGTGTATCTGGTTCAGTGAAAAGCATTAAGGGAAATAAATCATTCACAACAACAACAACCAAAGAAAAACTTGACGAGCCCCAACCCCGCCCGTCAATGTGATGAACATCCACTGTGATTTTCATCTCCAGCTCACCAACGAAGGATATTATTGAAGATTTTTCACTAACCTTGAACCAAAAATAAGAGGAAATACCTCCTTCAGATGTGGTCAACAGAGCCCAACCATGAACAGAGGTTTGTCAGAGGTTTTGTCTCTGAAAAACAATCTTCATATGCACAGAAAGGAAAACTGCAAATTTGTCTTTTCACATCGTGATATTCGTTCATGTTCAGATTGGTGAAATTCTTCAGGGGCAAATTGATGGCAGACACTAACTATGGTGACGATTTAAATTAAAAATAATTACAAAAAACTGTTGAAAATATCTAAACGTGGAGAACACATAAATGCTGAGGTTTTTGCAAATGTCAGCCTCATATTCATAGTAATATCACAAAACTCTTCTTTCAAATTCAAATAAACTTCCAAAAACAGGATATTGAGTAATGATTGAAAATGAGACACCACATTATTTCAAAATCAATGCATCATCAAATCAACTTCAACAGAAACCCACAATAAAACCAATATACCACTGCTCAAGCATCCAAGTTAAACACTTTCGCGTCAGTTAAAAACAAATACAATCGTCAAAATTATAAATCAGAAATAAGGACGGTCATGTTAAATTTCAAATAAATTTTGAGGGAAAAAAAATTCCGTTACAAAAAACAGAGTATTGAGCAGTAATTTGAAATATCACATTGCGTTGATTGACACCCAAAGGAAAGTAAAAGTATAAACTTAGATTTCACCAAATAATGACCCCATGATTATTTTGCTCACCATTTTGGATAAACACATTTACATCAGATGAAAAATGAATAGAATCATGAAAATATCAATTAAAAACACCTCAAAATGCATTCTCTTGTGACTATAATGTATATCTCTCCTTAGAAATATCAAAATTGAACATAACACCAAAGTTTGAAAAACATATCAGGTAATTTGCACCAACAAAAATAGAGGAATAATATCTCATGTGGTGAGCAAGATACAGTTTCTGATAAAATATAGCCTTGATCGAACGATAAAAAACAGGGAAACACAAAAAAGGAAACTTGCTTCGACAATAAAGAGATAGAAATTGTATATCCGGTTCAATGAAAAGCATTAAGGGAAATAAATCATTCACAACAACAACAACCAAAGAAAAACTTGACGAGCCCCAACCCCGCCCGTCAATGTGATGAACATCCACTGTGATTTTCATCTTCAACTCACCAACAAATGTTATTATTGAGGATTTTTCACTGACCTTGAACCAAAAAGATGGTAAATACTTCCTCAAGATGTGGTCAACAGAGCCCAATGAGGAAGATAGTTTTGGAAGGGTGTTTCTCTTTGAAGAAAAATAATCTTCATATGCACAGCAAGGTAAACTGAAAATTTCTCATTGAGCTTCTTGATATTCATTCATGTTAAGATTGGTGAAATTCTTCAGGAGTAGAATTGATGGCTAAACAGTGTGATGGACGATTTCCATTCAAAATAATGTCAAGAAACTGTTCGAAGTAACTAAACGTGGAGAACAAGTAAATGCTGAGGTTTTTGCAAATGTCAGCTTCATATTCAAATTAATATCATGAAACTCTTCTTTCAAATTCAAATGAACGAGCAGAAATAAATCAGAAATAAGGATGTCCATGTTATATATCAAATCTATGTTGATGAAAAATAAATAAATAATAAAATTCCTTTTTAAAAAAACAGAGAAACACCCAAAGTAAAGTGACAATACAACCTTAAATAACACCAAATAATAACCAAATCATACTTTTGCTTACCATTTTGGATAATCACATTTACATCAGTTCAAAAAGAAATAGAATTATGAAAATATCAAAGAAGTCCCCACAAAATACATTCTCTTGTGACTATAATGGATATCTTTTCTTAGAAACAGATTCTCATACAATATAGCCGTGGTTGAACGATATAAAAACAGTGAAACACAAAAAGGAAACTTGCTTCGCCAATAAAAAGACAAAAATTGCATCTCCGGTTGAGTGCAAAACATGAAGGAAAAGATTCATCCACTTCTGCATCAACCACATTGTTTGTTTGAAACCACATTGTATCAAATCTAAAGCATCATCAAATTATCAACTTCAACCCGAAGACCCAAAAGACCTCGAGGACCTGAAAAACACCAAGGACCCTTTCAGACCCTGAACACCCAAAATGCACTTAAAATCCCCAACTCCATGTGCAATAACTACAAAGATTCAAAATATACAAAAGACCCCAAGGACCCATTAGATCCTGAAGTCCCTTAATACCCAGAAGTCCCTTTATACCAGCTTGAACCATTGACCATTTCAAGCTTTAGACCAATTGGACCTATTTAGATTACAAATATGGGTATATTACAAAGAAATAATAACACAGAAACTCACGTACAGTCAGGTCATTATCTTCAGTTAAAACAAGCCAGAGCCTCTGTAGCGACATGTGGTGAGGCGAGTGCAGTGAGCCAATCCATGCTAGCGTATTATAAATCAAAGACAATCACAAATCTTAAACTTCGTTTGTTGGATGCAATGCCCAAATGGTCATTATGTGCCATTATTCAACAACTACAGCATTCTCCATGGTCACCCAAATGAGTCGAAACTGCCGGCAAGACACACGGGAAGCAGATGGCTCAAATCCGTTTTCTTATCTTTGAAAGGGTTTGTTTGTCAAGAAAAGTACAGGGAAGAGGGGAGATTAAAGTCATAAACATTCTGAACCAAGCGAATTAAAAGGCACAAAGTGGGAATTGGGGACACATAAACTTATGTACTATTATGAGAAATAAAGAGTGAAACCTAACCCCCTCTTAGTGTCACAGAACAGACATCTAAACAAGATAAAAATGCAGGCGGGGACTTCCCTTTGTCTTTGATGTACAGGGTCTGCCCACCGCACTCTCTCCAGGCCCTTCGTCTTCCCACTCAAAATGCTTCTTTGCACTCCATGCACATGGAGTTCTGCTGTCTCTCCCCAATCTCTGAGGTCCTTCTTCTTCCTCTCCAGAGAGGTCACTTCTTCTCCTCTCCAAAAACATGGATGATACAAGCTTGGGTCAATACCAAACTTCTTCAGAGAAAACCAGAATAATATCTGCCTCACAAAAATCCTCCATGATCCACACTCTCGTCCTCCTTTTCCTCCTGAGTTGAGTCCTCCTCAGGGCCGGCCCGCCCAAGGGATAAAGGTAATAAAATAATCGTCCTGCTGAAGGGATAACAAGAATGCTCCGGATCATACCAAAATAAAAATATACCTATTGCCACTTCCAGCTCTACAGCATACTGTGCTTCCGTGGCTGGCACACACTGTCCAGAGAGATTGTAATGGCCTTTCGTTGCACACTTTTAGTGACAGGGATTCCTCACCTGGCCCCTCCCACAAACAAGAATTGTTTACACATTCAATATGACTCTGACCATCATGTCTATAAGATTTTATACTCTGCCTCCTCAGTTTCTCATACGACTTACTCTGACATGACCTTGTTACATGGCAATGTAATCTACTTGAAACACACGGACCATACTACACTTACCACAGTCTAGCTATGGATCTCCCCCCCCCCACCTCCATGTGACAACATTAATGTGTGGGGCTGGGGTGAAGATGGGAAGGTGCAGGGCTGAGCAACCCTGTTGTCAGGTGCTGGGCTTGGTGGGCGGAGGGGGAGGGGTAGCAGGAAGGATGCAAGGCGTGTGAGAGAGGGGAAGTTGAAAGGGTGCAGGGTGGGAGGGCGACCTGGTAGGGGTGAAAGGCACCAGAATGGAGGGGTTTGCCACCATTGATGGAAGTGGTGGGGAGTTGAATTGTTATGTGCACACAATCTCTGTAAAATTGATATCTAATGATTACCAAACTAGACATATGACAGATCAGTTGCAGAGAGAGACTTCATGACAGAGGTGGAAAAAATGCTTTCCATGAAGGAACGGAAGAATGTGGAACTGTAGGTATGAGAGAAGGGTTTCTGAAATAAGCATTTAGGAGTGAAAAGGGTTTGGGTCTAAGCCGAGTGAAAAGGAAGAGGAAGAGATTGTTATTAAGAAGAAGAAGAAAACGAATAAGAAGAGGAGGAGAATGCAATGGCTGTTCCTAATAGAGGAGCAAGGAGAGAGGCCTTTTAAAATGCATTTTTAAATGCTTCTTCTGGTTTTTCACTGCCTTTTCAGTTTTTTCCGTTGTTTTTTTATGGTTTGCTTAACATGCGAAGAAGCACGTGACACATTTGTTTGCCCTGTTGCCCAAAACTGCTTCTCCAACAGCACCACTTTCTAAGAAAGCAAGCAGTGTAACCTGGTGTCAGGAAACCTCGAAGAAGAAACTGGGCTGTTGTTCTCCCTCCTCTAAAACCTCGTGGCACCTTGTTATGTCCATCCCTGGTGTATGCTCCCCCTCAAACACTTCCCTCACATCAAATGGCACCACAGATGACTCCACCCATGAGAAGGCTGAAGTTTGTGTCCCCAATCCCTCTCTCTTTTTCTCTGCACCTATCCTTCCCAGTCATACCCAACAGCTTTTGGACTGTGCCTCAATTGTTCCAGAGAAGGTGGAGAAGTCTGTGGAAAACCTGGACTCTGATACGGTAACTGGACCAGATGGCATGAGTTCATGAGTCCTAAAAACCTGCTCTTGCACATCCTCTCTCTGCTCTGTTCACCCTATTTCAATTGCCAGACATGATCTTCCATCTGCTTGGAAGTCAGCCAAGATCACGGCATTACATAAAAGGTACGAAAACAGATTCCCTTAACTACCGACCAATTAGCACTTCCTTCGAATCATCACAATGGTCATGGACGCCATCATTGCAATTGACATAAAATAATTATTTTTGTCCAATGACCTCTTCTTATCTCAACGATTTGGATTTAGATCAGGTCACTCTACCTTGGACATATTGCTTCTCCTCCACAATAATTGATAGAGGCCCTGAATATCAGACATATCTCGAGCTTTCGATAGAGTGGTATCCCGCCTTGCTCTCCAAACTCTGGACATATCTAGAGCTTTCATTACAGTCTGGCATCCCACCTTGCTCTCCGGGTTGTCTGCATATGGCACCCAAGGTCAATGCCGCGCATGGCTTCCTAATTTCCTCTACTATCATAGCCAACGTGTGGATCTCAACGGAATCCTTTCTAATCCTTTCCCTGTCAAGCCTGGAGTCCCCAAAGGCAGTGTTCGCGGCAAATCGCTTTTCTAATCTTCATCAATGATCTCACGAACTAGAAAATTCTCATTATCTATTTGCTGATGACTCCATGCTCTGCTGTGGCATCCATCATCCATCTGAGAGACATGCTGCAGCTTCTTCCCCCTCTTCAAACAAAATCGCAAACTGGTCAAACACTTGGAAAATCCCCACACTCCCTCTCTCACCTCTCTCCCCACTCTCCCCTCCCTCCCATCTCTCCCCTCTCTCCTCATTCCTCTTAAGGAAGTTCAGTCACTAAAACTCGTGGGTCTCACTACCTGCCATGATCTCTCTTGGGAAAGCCACATTTCAAAACTGGCCTCCAAATCCAGTCGCCAACTAGGAATTTTCCATTGTGCAAAGTCCTTCTTGATGGAATACTGCTCTCTCTCCTCTGGGTTGGCGCCCCTGCTTCACACCGAACTCAACTTGACACTGGAACACAAGGCCTTCAAGTTTATCGCAACGTCTCATGAAGCTGAGTCTATGGGCCAATTACTTCGCAATTGCCCATCGGTCATTGGTCTGTGTACATCTTCCGCCGCTTTTCTGATGTTGCACGTCCTGATCTGTGCTGTGTTCTAGCTCTTCCACGAGGAACGATTATGTATAAAAGATAAATAAATAAATAATTGAAACAAATTGCTCCCCACAGTTCAGGAAGGAATTTGTAAATCGTTCATGGGGTCGGCCATAGCTTACCTACTCTTCACCATGGAAACCAATTATATGGGACTTCAGTTTAACGTCCACCTGTAGGAAGGCACACATATTGATGGTACGCTCTGCAGATGGAACACCATCAAGGCAGTTTATATATGGGTCCATATTCAAACTCCAGCCAGAGAGCTCTGTAAAAAATGGTAATACAGGCTTAAATTAGGAGTGAAAAGGTGATATTCTTGGAACCATATAATTCCATGAAAATGTGCATCAGGGTTTTGTTACAATTACAACAGGATAAATACCGCTTGTTCATTCTTTTATTTTAGATGACGTCAGACCTCATATTTTCTCAAACTCTTCAATGAGGCGGGTCCATTCCCCCTGTTATCCTTCCGAGGTTGGCAAAATGAGTGCCAGCAAGCTGGTAAGGGGGCATTGCACAAGCAGCACAGCTGCGCCCCGAGAAAATGATGCAGCCACACAACCACAGGCTGCATATGAATAAATAAATAATAAACACCTGTTTTACACCTGCTTGAACATCATGAAAGATGCACTGCTTATTCACATCTCTCAATCATGCAAGAATTATAAAAACAAATGTCTTTTACACAAAACATCTCATTTAATTTCAACACAAACGGAAAGACGAAACATCGGGGCAACACCCCTGGCGCTCACCTGGTAGAATAAACAGTATACTGCACTGACTGAAGGTATTGTTGTGGATATGAGAATGGCTTGTTTTTTTTTGTTGTTGTAGTGTAAATTGTTGTAAATATCACCCTTGGTAAATGTAATGATTCCTTGTAAATACCTCCGTAGTGTAAAGGTCAAAGGGCGTCTCGGTAGTTATTCCATAAACACCACATTGCAGGACCCGATAAAACCCTTGTTCAGTAGCTTATATCTTATTATGTGTCTTAGGGTAAGGCTGTGTCTCCCATTAATTTAAATACTCCATTGCACCAAGTGAAATAAGAATAGGTCCCCTTTCATTTCATTTCAATGGCCAACTGCATTTTGGGCAGTTTTCTTCAACCACCATTGGCCACGAGGCAGGGTTGGGGAAGAAAGGCGTGTCTCCACCTCGTCATAGAGGGGAGGAGTGAGCCAGCCCCGAACAACCAACTGAGCACGAGGGGTTTGGTTTGAGAGGGCGGAGGAAGAGCGTTTTGGGGAGGTTCGCAAAGGTTGAGGGGCGGGGCCTATATAACCCGCCGCGGGGGCGTTCCCCAAGAGATGCGCTTTTACTGAGACAAGGAGATGAGTCTGAAAAGAGAGGTCCATGACAAGAGCTGAGTTGGTCGTCAGGGGTGGTCAGTGGTTGCGTTGAAGGGTTGCGTTGGTTGCGTTGAGTTGTCGGTGGAGAAAGAGTGGTTGGACAAAAGAAAGAGAGAGGAGAGAACCCGTCACGCCAGACCCCCCACCAGCGCGTCGTGATCCGACCCGTGATCCGACCCGTGATCCCGCGCACACGACAGGATCGGTGGCATCAGCGGCCGTCGAGGTCCAGCCCGACGTCCCGTGCGGGATCAAGCTCCAGCCAGCTCCGTGCCGTCCTCCCCCTCCAGCCACACACCTCTTTCCAGCCAATCCACTCTGCAATTCCCCGTGTGAGTCGTCTTTGTTTGTTCTGTCCTGGGTAGTAACTAAGTCTGTATAAGCTAATAATTTTCACTGTGTCACCTGCGTCTCATGTCCCCTGTAAATAATCGTTACTGCTCTTTTTGCTTATGTGTGTAAATAGTAATAAATCCCGTTACTCTTCTGTACGTCTTCTTCCTCTTTGCATTCGGTCGCTTTAGAGTTTTCCCGATTGAGTAGCTGTGGCGCGATACGGCCAACGTTTGGGTAAATCGGGTTTTAGTCAGGGAACAACTGTTCGGCCGCGGTTACACCACCGCTCGGTAAAAATAACATCTAATCCGCGGACCGTAACAGTATTTTAAACCAATTTCAATGTTTGCTGGAAGACAGGGCAGCAGGTAGAATCATCCAAACATAATCATCAGACTTTAAACAAACATCCACAAAAATAACTATTTTGGGGGGCAAACCCCCCACCCCCAACCCCATATACCTCCTAAGACCCCAATTTTTCTAATGTCTTCAGCAAACATTGGGTTTGACTTCTCTCTTTGAGGAGGGGGGGGGGGAGGGGTCAGGGGATTCATATTAATAATGGGTCTGTCCTCCAAAATTTCCGTTTGTTAGTGAAGCTACAGTGAACGTGAAATTACAAATGAAGTTTATGTTCATTATTTAATCACCCTTGGTTTTTGTTTTAGCCAAATCTTTCGACAGACGAGTGCAGTGATCTCAATGATTAACTACGTATTTGTTGTGAGATTTAAAGAGGGGGCAGTTGCTGTGTCTGTTGGTTCGGGGAACCCCGTGATGGGGGTGAGGGGGGGGGGGTTAATGGAGGAAGGGTGCGCATGCGCAGAAGAGGGAGAATGCCGAATAAAGAAAAGCCTCTTGATTCTCGTTCCTGTTGCTGTTCACTGAATCGACAGACACTACAAGTCTACAACCAACTCCATTTTCCTCCATTTACCAACCACGAACCACCCTCAAACTCAACAACCAAACATGTGCCTTTCCTCCAACTACCACCACAACTTTCCTCCATTTACCAATCACTAACCACCCCTTAAACTCAACAACGAAACATATGCTTTTCCTCCATTTGCCAACCACCAACCACTCCTTAAACTCATCCACTAAACATATGCCTTTCCTCCAACTACCACCACAACTTTCCTCCATTTACCAACCGCTAACCACTCCTTAAACTCAACCACTAAACATATGCCTTTCCTCCAACTACCACCACAACTTTCCTCCATTTACCAACCGCTAACCACTCCTTAAATTCAACCACTAAACATATGCCTTTCCTCCAACTACCACCACAACTTTCCTCTATTTACCAACCGCTAACCACTCCTTAAACTCAACCACTAAACATATGCCTTTCCTCCAACTACCACCACAACTTTCCTCTATTTACCAACTGCTAACCACTCCTTAAACTCAACCACTAAACATATGCCTTTCCTCCAACTACCACCACCACTTTCCTCCATTTACCAACCGCTAACCACTCCTTAAACTCAACCACTAAACATATGCCTTTCCTCCAACTACCACCACAACTTTCCTCCATTTACCAACCGCTAACCACTCCTTAAATTCAACCACTAAACATATGCCTTTCCTCCAACTACCACCACAACTTTCCTCCATTTACCAACCGCTAACCACTCCTTAAATTCAACCACTAAACATATGCCTTTCCTCCAACTACCACTACAACTTTCCTCCATTTACCAACCGCTAACCACTCCTTAAACTCAACCACTAAACATATGCCTTTCCTCCAACTACCACAACTTTCCTCCATTTACCAACCGCTAACCACTCCTTAAATTCAACCACTAAACATATGCCTTTCCTCCAACTACCACCACAACTTTCCTCTATTTACCAACCGCTAACCACTCCTTAAACTCAACCACCAAACATATGCCTTTCCTCCAACTACCACCACAACTTTCCTCCATTTACCAACCGCCAACCACTCCTTAAATTCAACCACTAAACATATGCCTTTCCTCCAACTACCACTACAACTTTCCTCCATTTACCAACCACTAACCACCCCTTAAACTCAACAACGAAACATATGCTTTTCCTCCATTTGCCAACCACCAACCACTCCTTAAACTCAACCACTAAACATATGCCTTTCCTCCAACTACCACCACAACTTTCCTCCATTTACCAACCGCTAACCACTCCTTAAACTCAACCACTAAACATATGCCTTTCCTCCAACTAACACAACAACTTTCCTCCATTTACCAACCACTAACCACCCCTTAAACTCAACAACGAAACATATGCTTTTCCTCCATTTGCCAACCACCAACCACTCCTTAAACTCAACCACTAAACATATGCCTTTCCTCCAACTACCACCACAACTTTCCTCCATTTACCAACCACCAACCACCCCTTAAACTCAACCACCAAACATATGCCTTTCCTCCAACTACCACCACCAGTTAGACCAGCGGTCGGGAACCTATGGCTCGCGAGCCATATATGGTTCTTCTGGTGACGGCATATGGCTCCCAGACAATTTTGAGTTTAAAAAAAAAAAAAAATCAGTTTGGAACTGATTTTAAAATACTTGTGATATTTCTTAATAATACTTTGTCATTTTAAAGTAAACAGAAATTAGTTTTGAAGATAAATTTCACGGGTCACGGGTCACCCGTGGGTCGGGTCGGGAACCAATGGCTCATGAGCATGTCCGCGTCATTGTAAAGGTGAAGAAATCAATTTTATCAGATAGCCAACTAGTTTATCCGCTTCAACCCTTGTAACGGAAAAGATGGCGAAAAGAAAAAAAGACGATGATTACCGTGCATTCCAGGCTGCGTGGACAGAGGAATTTGCATTTGGTGAGAGAGCAGGATCTGCGGTATGTCTAATATGCAATGATAAAATTGCATCGATGAAACGGTCAAATATAAAGCGGCACTTCGATACGCACCATGCTTCATTTGCATCGAAATATCCAGCGGGGGACAGCAGGAAAAGGGCATGCGAGGAGCTACAGCGGAGAGTGGACGAGTCAGCAGCAACTACGTGTGTGGACCAAGCAAGGTGACGGGAATTCCGCTAGCTTTGCGGGTGCTTTGGCAATAGTAAGGAATGGAAAGCCATTCACAGATGGCGAGTATGCCAAAACATTCATGCTTGATGTGGCCAATGAACTGTTTGATGACTTCCCAAATAAAGACAAGACAATCAAACGAATAAAAGACATGCCCCTGTCAGCAAGAACTGTGCACGATCGTAGCATCATGATGGCAAATCAAGTCGAGGAAACACAAATTAAGGACATAAACGCCGGGACATACTTTTCTCTCGCGTTAGATGAGTCAACAGACGTTAGCCATCTATCTCAGTGCAGTATAATTGCCAGGTATGCTGCAGGTGACACACTGCGTGAGGAAAGCTTGGCTGTTTTGCCAATGAAAGGGACAACAAGAGGAGAGGATTTATTCACGTCTTTCATGGAGTTTGCTAAAGAAAAAAAACTACCGATGGATAAACTTATTTCTGTCTGTACTGATGGTGCACCCTGTATGTTGGGGAAGAACAAATGATTTGTAGCGCTTCTCCGTGAACATGAAAAGAGAGCCATCCTAAGTTTTCATTGCATCCTGCACCAGGAGGCGCTTTGCGCTCAGACGTGTGGCCAGGAGCTTGGTGAGGTGATGTCGCTGGTCATTCGAGTGGTCAACTTTATTGTTGCCCGAGCTTTAAATGATCGCCAGTTTAAAGCTCTGTTAGAAGAAGTTGGGAATCATTATCCCGGTCTGCTTTTACACAGCAACGTGCGTTGGTTGTCAAGGGGGAAGGTGCTCAGCCGTTTTGCAGCTTGCCTGAGTGAAATCCGGACTTTTCTTGAAATGAAAGGCGTCAAGCATCCTGAGCTAGACAACACTGACTGGCTCCTGCAGTTTCACTATCTCGTGGACATAACTGGCCATCTGAACCAGCTCAATGTGAAAATGCAAGGTATTGGAAATACAATCTCATCCCTTCAACAAGCAGTGTTTGCATTTGAAAGCAAGCTGGAAGTCTTTCTCAGGGACATTGAAACAGGTCGTCTTCTGCACTTTGAAAGACTGCAACAATTTAGAGATGCATGCTTAGCAAGTGACTCCACTCAACATCTGGATCTCCAGCAGCTAGCTGGCTTTACGTCCAATCTCCTGCAGTCATTCAAAGCACGTTTTGGAGAATTTCGTGCGCGCACTGGTCTTTTCAAGTTCATCACTCATCCACATGAGTGTGCAGTGGACAAAATCGACCTGACATGCATCCCCGGGGTCTCTATCGGAGACTTTGAGCTGGAAGTTGCTGACCTGAAGGCATCAGACATGTGGATGAGTAAGTTCAAGTCACTTAATGGAGAGTTGGAAAGTCTTGCGCGACAGCGAGCAGAGCTGGCGAGGGAACACAAGTGGACAGAAATGAAAAATCTTCAACCTGAAGACCAGCTGATTCTTAAAACATGGAACGAGCTTCCTGTGACATACCACACAATGCAGCGTGTGAGTATTGCCGTATTGACCATGTTTGGCTCTACATATGCATGTGAGCAGTCATTCTCGCATATGAGGAACATTAAGACCAACCTACGCTCACGTTTAACTGATGGAAGCCTCAACGCCTGCATGAAGCTCAACCTCACCACGTATGAACCAGACTACAAGGCCATCAGCAAAACCATGCAGCACCAGAAGTCGCATTAAAAGTAAGACATATTTAATTTATTATACGTTAAAAATACTATATGGCTCTCAATGAAATATATTTAGAAATATTTGGCTTTTATGGCTCTCCCAGTCAAAAAGGTTCCTGACCCCTGAGTTAGACCCTTGAATCCTTGATCCCGATCAAGTTATTTCATGGAGAACGTGCTCTTCCTTATACTCATCGTTTTGTTCTGCGGAACGTCCTCACATCATCAAATGGACGTCATTTTAAACCTTTGAACATAATATACAATTTTAGAGATATTATCACAAAGTGCGACAAATTATGAACAAAACATGATCAATCTTACTTCGAGAAGAACAAGCACGTGAATGGAGGACAACTGAGCAGTGGGAATCTCTGCTAAAAACAAACTACCCAGGGATCGACGTCACCTGCACTCACCTGGTTTGAAGATTCCGACCTGTAGTTTCACTTTGAGAGACGATTACAAACGAGACGGCGAGTTTAACGTCCTGGTCGAAGGTAAACAATAACAGAAGTGGCTCCTCAACCGATTGCAACCGAAACACACGTATTATTGGACATTGTGACATCACAATAACCGACGCTTGACTAAAGTTGTGACGTCACATGAGCTTAAGAAATTGTTCCTTTGATACCAAAATAAACACTCAATTGGAAATATATGACTGAAATCGCGGGAATGTTTTTTTTTTTTAGTGGAGTTTTTAACTAATTAATCTCACGAAAAGTGCATTTAAAACGTTCGTACATAATAAATAGATGAGCGTGATTGTTCCAGTGTGGAAGTGTAATTCAGTGTAACTTATTAATTGGCACTGGTAACTTATTGGTTGACCTAGTAACAAAGCAGATGCATTTTACATGCAAACTCTGTGGGGGACGGGTTTGTAAATGAGTTAGGAATGTGCACGAACATGATGGTCTCTTGATACACCTGGTCACAGCCCCAGGCTGGAGCACCCCCCTATTGTTTGATAAATGGAACTCACAGCAGGGGGGGGGGGGCTAGCTGGCGCCAGGAAGGCGACCGGTGACGTCGGCGGAGAGGAGATTACGAGTTCAGCGGACAGAGGATTAAGTCGAGTTGGTCCATATAAGCGAGAGCTGCGGCTGGAGTCGGGAGGACTTGCTGCGAGGAGCTCTGACGAACGGGACCATGGCGGAGGAACATCAGCCGAACGAAAAGGACCATGGAAAAGAGTTAATCTCAGCCATTGAATAATGCGGTATTATTTGGTAAATGGAATCAAGTGAATAACCAGTTAATAAAGTTGTGACCTTTTGTAAAACCTGTTTCCGACCATTGGCGTCTTGAGTCTCACCCTCCACTTCCGCGACAATATGGAGGCACTGCTGAAATTTCGAGTGGACGTCGCCAAGGTGAGCATGTAAGCATGACGTCTTGGGGATCTGTCCATTATGAAATATGAATTCTGAAGATGGAGGATTTGGTGTGTGGGACTTGCATTCCGTAGGTAATCCAAGGAGTGTAAAAGTATTTTTGTCACGACCGTCCAAGGTAAAAGTCACGGATGGAACGGTTTAAATGATTCTATTATTCGTGTGCTTGCATATGCGTACGGTATACGCTGGGTGTTAAGAGCCTTACTCTGGTCTGCGGGCAAGTCGGCTCATGAAGTGCACCATGAGGCGATTTGTTTGCCGGGTCGGTAAGGTCCGTACACGTGTACAATCGTGTACACCCGTTTTAAATAGAGAATTTTTTTTTCAGTTTTCCCGCCATAACTAAAACTTGTTGTTTTTTTTTGACGAAATTTGCTAGATAAATAGCATGGGTGACACGGATTAAATGATTTTATGATTATGAATTAATGAGAAAATGATTTTATATTTAAATAAAAAAAATTGATCTGCTTGGTGTTAGTTTAAGGGCTGTTCCAAATTTATCTTGATTATGAGACAAAAACAGCAGAATGGGAATCAACAGACAATGGAACAGCTCGCGACGAGTGTTTGTGGGTGACAACCACCCTCTGGTCGAGGCTCATAGAAGGGGTGATGCTTACTGATTTGGCACGCTTAAAATAGGTGTTAATGGTGGGATGTCAGAGGTTTTGGCGTGGGCTTAATAGTCACACTGTTTGAAAAATAATGCTCGATGCAACATGATCCTAAAAAGAACCCATCCCTACATCTACCCCAGAGACAGACAAAAAGAGATAGACAGAGTGAGACAAAGTGAGAAAGAGAGACAGACAGAGAGAGATAGACAGAAAAAGAAAGAAAGAGAGACATAGAGACAAACAGAGATAAAGATGATAGTCAGAGTCAGACACATAGAGAGAGACAGACAGAGAGAGATAGACAGAGAGAGAAAGAGAGAGAGACATAGAGACAAACAGAGATAAAGATGATAGTCAGACACATAGAGAGAGACAGACAAAAAGAGATAGACAGAGTGAGACAAAGTGAGAAAGAGAGACAGACAGAGAGAGATAGACAGAAAAAGAAAGAAAGAGAGACATAGAGACAAACAGAGATAAAGATGATAGTCAGACACATAGAGAGAGACAGACAAAAAGAGATAGACAGAGTGAGACAAAGTGAGAAAGAGAGACAGACAGAGAGAGATAGACAGAAAAAGAAAGAAAGAGAGACATAGAGACAAACAGAGATAAAGATGATAGTCAGACACATAGAGAGAGACAGACAAAAAGAGATAGACAGAGTGAGACAAAGTGAGAAAGAGAGACAGACAGAGAGAGATAGACAGAAAAAGAAAGAAAGAGAGACATAGAGACAAACAGAGATAAAGATGATAGTCAGAGTCAGACACATAGAGAGAGACAGACAGAGAGAGATAGACAGAGAGAGAAAGAGAGAGAGACATAGAGACAAACAGAGATAAAGATGATAGTCAGACACATAGAGAGAGACAGACAAAAAGAGATAGACAGAGTGAGACAAAGTGAGAAAGAGAGACAGACAGAGAGAGATAGACAGAAAAAGAAAGAAAGAGAGACATAGAGACAAACAGAGATAAAGATGATAGTCAGAGTCAGACACATAGAGAGAGACAGACAGAGAGAGATAGACAGAGAGAGAAAGAGAGAGAGACATAGAGACAAACAGAGATAAAGATGATAGTCAGACACATAGAGAGAGACAGACAAAAAGAGATAGACAGAGTGAGACAAAGTGAGAAAGAGAGACAGACAGAGAGAGATAGACAGAAAAAGAAAGAAAGAGAGACATAGAGACAAACAGAGATAAAGATGATAGTCAGAGTCAGACACATAGAGAGAGACAGACAGAGAGAGATAGACAGAGAGAGAAAGAGAGAGAGACATAGAGACAAACAGAGATAAAGATGATAGTCAGACACATAGAGAGAGACAGACAAAAAGAGATAGACAGAGTGATGACCAAGTGAGATTGGATTGTGGTTTCAAAGTTTTGTTGTTGTTGTTTGCACGCATGTTTTTTGCAAGCACGTACGGGCGAGCACGTACGTGCGGGCACGCCCTAGTATATATAAACCAGAGGTAATATTAAGTTATGGAATTAATTGCTTTCAACAATGCAAAGGGTGACAAAATATGGGATTTTAATGGGATTTTTAATGGGATATTGGTTTAGGAATGTTTAGAGGTCATTGCAATGTGATAATAACTTGTTGGAACTTGTTGTTGGAACTTGCTGTTGGAACTTGCCGTCGGAACTTGTTGGAACTTGTTGTTGGAACTTGTTGTTGGAACTTGCTGTTGGAACTTGCTGTTGGAACTTGTTGGAACTTGTTGTTGGAACTTGCTGTTGGAACTTGCTGTTGGAACTTGTTGGAACTTGTTGTTGGAACTTGCTGTTGGAACTTGTTGGAACTTGTTGTTGGAACTTGCTGTCGGAACTTGTTGGAACTTGTTGTTGGAACTTGTTGTTGGAACTTGCTGTTGGCACTTGTTGGAACTTGTTGGAACTTGTTGTTGGAACTTGTTGTTGGAACTTGCTGTTGGAACTTGCTGTTGGAACTTGTTGGAACTTGTTGTTGGAACTTGTTGTTGGAACTTGCTGTTGGCACTTGTTGGAACTTGTTGGAACTTGTTGTTGGAACTTGTTGTTGGAACTTGCTGTTGGAACTTGCTGTTGGAACTTGCTGTTGGAACTTGTTGGAACTTGTTGTTGGAACTTGTTGTTGGAACTTGTTGTTGGAACTTGCTGTTGGAACTTGTTGTTGGAACTTGTTGGAACTTGTTGTTGGAACTTGCTGTTGGAACTTGTTGTTGGAACTTGTTGTTGGAACTTGCTGTTGGAACTTGTTGTTGGAACTTGTTGTTGGAACTTGTTGTTGGAACTTGTTGGAACTTGCTGTTGGAACTTGTTGGAACTTGTTGTTGGAACTTGTTGTTGGAACTTGCTGTTGGCACTTGTTGGAACTTGTTGGAACTTGTTGTTGGAACTTGCTGTTGGAACTTGCTGTTGGAACTTGTTGGAACTTGTTGTTGGAACTTGTTGTTGGAACCCGTACTTATTTAATTAATTACATTTCTTATTACATTACAGTAATTACATTACAGTAATTACCTGAGGTAATTACAGTAATTACAGTTCCGGTAATTACAGTAATTACAGTAATCATTACAGTAATTGCAGTAATCTTATTACAGTAATTACATTACATTAACTCAGGCACCTTTTGAGTAAGGAAGCTGATATTTGGACATGACACTGACCAAGGGATGTGGCTGTCAAGGAAAATATTGATTTATTGATTAATCATTTAATAAATTAACTCGTTGATTTATAAATGACTTATTTAATTAAAATTCCTGAGAGATACATCTTCGGATGAAATACTTGCAGATTGGTTATGCTATGAGCCAATTGATTAAGGAAAATATTTTGTGATGGCCATATTGGCAATTTCGTGGCCATATTCGTGGCAACTCAGTTAGTGCCACTGCACCTTTAAAATGCATCCCTGCGTTCATTTTTCGATCGATTGAGTTGAAATTTTGAACAATCGGATCTGGACTGTCGTTGTTAACGACTCTAGCACGCACTCGTCCAATCAGGATGGAGCGGTATGGTCCCCGGATCATCACTGCCCGCAGTTTTAATTAATTTTACTTTTTCTCTTGGGCATATAATTTTGAAGACATGCATGTCATGATAGAGGAAATGTTTGTTCTGTTAAACGGAATAAATGTTGTTTATTTGTGTGGGTGTGTATTTTTGTGAATTTGGATATATTTTCACGACTAATTCCAGTTATCGTCCTGCAAAAGGTCTGCTCGTTCTTTTCCTTTGAGTCGTAAATTCCTGTTGAACTCTCATTAAAAAGCGGAATTAAGTACGCTGTGTGATGATGGAGATCCTTGATGACGAATCAGGAATAGTGAATGAGCAGACAAATATCACGGATGGTACACCAGATAGGGAAAATGTAGATGAAACCCCTTTTGCTCAGGTGCTGTGTAGCGCTGCACAAAGATCCATATGAGCGGGGCCTGGGTGCTGTGTAATTAGTACACAAAGAACCAATTACTAGGGTGCTGAATAAACACAAAGATCCATTTTTGGAGCTGGTTCTCCCGGTGCTGTGATTTATTCAAAGAACCAAAATCTTGTAAGAATTAAGATATGATTTGTCGACATCATAAATACTTTAATATATGTAACGATTTTTGTAACGATCATCCTGCAAAAGGTCTGCTCGTCCTTTTCCTTTGAGTCGTAAAATCCTGTTGAATTCTCATTAGAATGCGGAATTAAGTACGCTGTGTGATGATGGAGATCCTTGATGACGAATCAGGAATAGTGAATGAGCAAACAAAGTGACAAATGCTGCGGCTGGAGCAGTAGAAGCGATGTTTTTTAATGGAAACGATGTAATGAGTAATTAAAAGTGGGAGGGGGCAACACCACGCATACCTCTTTTAAGGTGTGTATAAACCCTGGAATAAACGTGGGAGGGGGCAACACCACGCATACCTCTTTTAAGGTGTGTATAAACCCTGGAATAAACGTGGGAGGGGGCAACACCACGCATACCTCTTTTAAGGTGTGTATAAACCCTGGAATATTTCAGCAATCAATACAATGCTGAAACTATGTAAGTTAATTTAATGAGTAATTTAATGAGTAATTTAATGAGTAATTTAATGAGTAATTTAATGAGTAATTTAATGAGTAATTTAATGAGTAATTTAATGAGTAATTTAATGAGTAATTTAATAAGTAATTTAATAAGGAATTTAATGAGGAATTTAATGAGGAATTAAAAGTGGGAGGGGGCAACACCACGCATACCTCTTTTAAGGTGTGTATAAACCCTGGAATAAACGTGGGAGGGGGCAACACCACGCATACCTCTTTTAAGGTATGTATAAACCCTGGAATATTTCAGCAATCAATACGATGCTGAAATGATGTAATTTACTGTGTAAGAGGGTCGACCTTGGGTTTGTTTGGGTTTGTTGTTTATTTTGTGGATGTGTATTTTTTGTGTATTTTGGATATATTTTCACGACTAATTCCAGTTAACATCCTGCAAAATTTGCTCGTTTTCTGGCCGAGTCGAAATTGCATTGAGGTCCTATGGCATGCGCCATTAAAAGCGCTGTGTAATGGTTGAGCTCCCTTTATTTCGTTTTGGTCATGCGGATGAGCAGACAAAATGACGAATGCTGCGGCTGGAGCAGTGGAAGCGATTTTTGAATTGTTCAATGATTATTCGATATTGTTATGACTTAGTGTCAATAGGTATACTAAGTGGCCATGAGGTAGCCTGTTGCTATGTACAGTTTTATTCTAGTGTTGATTATACCACATAGCTGTGGTGATAAAGGAAATGTTCGTTTAAATAGATGACTATGATATGACCATGACTATAAAATCATGATGATTATTATGAATGATATCATAGGGTTCAAATGCAGAATGATTGCATGAACTTGGGAAAGAACTTTCAAGCCCTATGGGATCAATTGGGTGTTACAAGCGATGGAGTTTCAAAATTTAGCATGATTGAAGGAATTTTACAGTCTTATTTCAGGAGTTTTACGAAATTTAAATTGCCAAGAGATTTTGGGTACTATTAAAGGAAAAAATGATGAGATATTTTTCCAATGAACTTTAATATCTGCCATCCATTTTGGCTGTCTCACGAATGAAGGATGAGTTGCCTTTAGTGGTTGCAAAGAAAATTTGTGGAGACCAGGCAAAATGGGGAAATATGTCAGATATGACCCTAGGACAGGACGGTGATTCATCAATTGACATGAGGTACGAACCAGAGGTGACGACCGATAAAATTCGATCTCAGTCAATGGATGGACCTGTCCTGATATCATTGGGGAAAGGGCTTATGCAAGGAGTCATCCAAAATGATTAATTTGATTTATTGATGAATATTGATGAATTAATTGAAATTGAATAATTGATTGAATTGTTGATTGATTGAATCTAATTGATTGAATTTAATTGAATAAAATTAACTGAATAAATTGAACTGAATAAATTGAATTGAATATATTGATTGTTTGATTGATGAAAATGCGGTCTCAAGAAAGAAGCTTTGATATCTTTGCGAGATATTATCAATGTGGAGACAACCTGGGAAAATTGAGCAAGGTGGTGAGTTTATATACAGATATATATGTGCGGTTACCATTGTGTGATTTCCCCGTCAAACAGAGCGGACACCTGAGGATTCACCCACTTCATACTGACCCTCCGGCTCATCTGCAAATACTGATCTGTGAGATTGGATTGTGCAAAAGCCACAGCTGAGGGAGATTCTCTGGAAATCACCGTGCGAACAGGTGGAGAGATCCTTCCTGGAGGTACGAGTGAAGCTTTAGAGGAACCTGGAACAAGCTACAACACATCCAACGCTACTTTGATAAAAGGCAGAATGGGAAATGGAGCCTGCAAGAACACACAAGGACAACCAGAGATTGCACAAAAAGGTACTTGTACACATCATATGTACGACCGTTATGGTGCCGAAGCTATAAGGCAGGTCGAGAATTGGTATTTGTGGACAAAGGGACATGATGAGGAGTTTCCAAGAGATGGTACATTTGAGCGAAGTCGATTGGAAAGATTGGAACAAAGATTGAAAGCCAGGAAGAGACAGAATCTAACGGTAGACTGGCTTGCATTCCATCTTTGGGATGGTGAATCCAGACAACGGGAACAGCAAGAACGGATAACGGAACTAGAACTTAAAATAAAAAGGATACAGGATACAGTGGAGGAGACAAATGCACAACTGCCCTCGAAATTAGGAATGAAAGTCACAGTTGTCCCATCTGATTTCCAGTTGTCTCCCCAAAAAGGACGGTACAGAGAATTTTTTCGTGTTTCAGGAGATAACGAGAGATTGCAGTGGCAACTCAGGGATGTAGAGATGCAGCCCAGCAATACAAGTGCACAGGCGCACAGATCAGACAACGACAGAAACCGGTGTTTCGAGTGTGGAAAGATGGGACATTGGAGAAGAAGATGTCCGTATGTCAACAGGAAGACAAGGTCATGGGGCAAACCAAGATCAAGGGTACCAGTGCTTACCGGTACCTCAGACAATGATTAGGCCTTCATTGCTGCAAATCCCAAATGATGATTGGCCTCAACAGATTCGATTACTGGACAAACATGAACAACTGTCAATGATTCTTGTGTCTGAAAAGTTTTCAGAGCAAGAATGATTCATTTTTCTTTTTGCTTGTTAACAAATTAATAATTAATTGATAAAATGCCAAAATTGGATCTTCTATTTTGGGCACAGCAATTTTAAATTTACAAAGTTTGGAACAATTGCGTTGCAATTGTTGGCAAACCAAGTAACAAGAGTCACATGATGATCAGGTGGGAATTTCGGACTATTGTTCCGCACGATTGATAGGTCAATGGTCGACTGACATGCAAATGGGTGTGTAGTCAAAATTTGGATAGATTATTGTGAAGGCAGAAAGGGTAATTTCAATTTGACATCATAAGGGTTTTCTAAGAATGGACTTCTGGTTTATTTGTCTATAAGCATTTTGAATTTGATTGACAAATTTTATGAAATTGAAATAAAATTGACACCCATCTGATCTGTAAATAATGGTTCCAACGCAAACAAATATGCATAATGCATGTGTGTGTGTGTTTTTGTGTATCAATCTTACAAGATTGTTGACACCGACAGTGTGCCTGTCTGGAAATGGATAGTTATATGTGGATGGGATTGGGATATGTGGATGGGATTGAATATCCAGAGAATTCGTAAAATAAAATAGAAATATAATTTGATTATGAACATTATCTCTTTTGTCAAGGGAAATGGAATATAAAAAAAATTTTGATGTGCTGGGTTATGAGCAGCCATTAATTAATAGTAAAATTGTGAGTAATTTTGGGATTCCATTTTTGATAGAATGTATATGAGAATAACATCTATTTATGGATATGAGCTTCATAAAAGGAAATGAGGAAGTACAAAATCATCCAAATTTGGGAGAGGTCTTACACTGACTTCCCAGAATACTCTGCTCATGGATTTTATATATATAAACTTGAATTTTATCAGCATATAAATTGTGCTGTATGTATGGATGTGTTTTAGGCATAGATGATATGGGAAAAGAGTAAAGAAAATTTTGCTGGTTTGAACTATTGTGGGTTTTTCAGTTCTGGAGTTTAAACAAAGTCACTGGTTAACAGATGAGAAAGGATAGTAAATAAATTATTCTCTGCTGGGCAAATTAAGTACGATATTACTAAGACTTATGAGAGCTATTGTTCCGCCTTACAGCAGTGGAAAATTATTGGAAAAAATTAGATCCAACATAATGAATCTATAAAAGAATGTGATAGGGATAATATCCTCAATTTGTACTAATTATTTGATTGTGGGTAAAGGAATTAAGTCATCGTAGTGGATTGTTAACAGCAGCCTGAAAATGTCCTGAGAGTGTGCATCCATGTAATCAGAAATCCCAGATTTGTTTTTACAAACAACATTTTGGTAGAGGTCTTGTGTGGAACACTTCCTTGGTAGATAAAAACGGTACTGCATGCTGGCAGCCACTTTTACGGCCAGTTAGGCCAAACAAATTGAGAGGAAATTGTAGTTAAATACGTAAGTTACACATGGCTATTTGTAAAAAAGGAAATTTGTTGAGATGGGAAACATTTTTTCGAAGGTTTATTAAGGTGTTATAATATGACATGTGGCAAGGCAAACTATTGGATGGGAAAATTAGATCTGGCTATAGAATAAATTTATTGACCCCTTGAAGTTAATCCTTCGAATCATTGTTTCACTGGCATTTTTTGTTCAAATTGGAAATAGTTTGGTAGAGCTTTGGTTAAAACCTTTGGTTGCGGTATCTTGGAACGAATTGATAAACCATAGGAGATTGATAAGAATAGAAACAAATATGGACCCAAAATAGAAAGTTGGATTCATGCCTCTCATTGCAAGCAAGCACATGGGGCTAAGGTGGACGATCCCACAGAAAATGAGGCTGCACCTAGCAGCCCAGCAGAACATTCAGTGGTAGAAAAATGATAGTCATGATTTACAGTCATTTGAATTACATTTTAACACCCCTTGCATTGATAAACATTACATTTTCAACATGTGATATTCCTACTTGGAATAGTGACATTTATTTGCCTACATGACATACAATTACCTGCTGATATTAATACAGCATGAGTGAAAAAATGTATCACAACTACACTCATGATCAGGGGATTGAGTTCAACCCCGGGAGATAGGGGGATCAGGGTAAGACAAATAATCTGATTATGTTACATATTAAGGGATTTTCTTTATTTACCTTTTAGGAAGCTTGTTAGTTTGGTATATAATGTTAAATGTCATCGACATATAACTATGTCATAGATATGAATATATACAAGGAGTAGCAGACTTGTTTGTTGGTTTAGTAGTTATATTGGCAATTGTTTTAGTGGTGGCTTGCTTGAAAGCCTTAGTGACGGTGTGTTTGAATAAGGTAACCAACAACACGATGATAACGCATGAAGTGACAAATGAGGAAAGAAATGTGGAACCAGAAAAGGAAGACTTTTATGGCGACATAAATACTGAGATTAAAAGACTAAATCAAGTGATGTTGCAAATGAATACAGTAGAATTAAGATAATGGCATAACGACAATGTTATGAGTTGTGTCAATTACAATATCAATGAACTCATATCACCACGAGTGACACACTGTTAGGAGAAAAAAAAAAAAAAAAAAGAGGGAAAAGAAAAAGTGGAGAGGAATTATGGTAATAATACATTATGCTTAATTTGTTGGTTTGGGAAAATTGTTGTTGGGAATTAGGTATTCCCGTGTGTGATTGTAATCATATACAATGCTATTCTTAGTTTAGTAATAAAATACATACCTGATTGAATATTATTTGTGTGACGCATATAAATGAATATAACTTTTTGTGTTAAGGAAAAACAACAAATTGTTGAATGTGAAACTGTCGGAAGATATACATGATTATGCTGATTTCATGGTAAGATGTACCCTATCTGATTCAGTGTGTGCGGAAAGCAGATTCAGATATGACTGAGCATAAGGATAAGACGAGATCACATTTTGGAGGGATTGCTAACGGAATTGGGAAGAAGAAAGAAAGAAAATTTGTGGCTAAAAAATGAAGTTAATCGTGGCATACACCCTCTTTCTCAAAGAATGATGAAGACATTCTCCCGTGTAACTTGGAGATGAATGCTTACCTTCACCAAGGAAATTTATGTGACCATTTGCCTGGATCACACTGCAACATATGAAAGAAAGGCGATCACTTACTCTTGTTCGAAGACTTCGAACATTCACCACATCAGAAGTTGCAGGACAACGACATTTTACCTGCAACCTCTGTGAAATGCGGGGACATATGTTATTACTTCACCAACGTCCGGGGAACCAGCATGGAGCTGCAAAAAAACGGCTGTGCCCTTGTCACAACAGCTGTGCACGATTCTGCTGGATTGCTCCTGGTAAGGACCATGAATGACCTGAACACCATGGTCCCAACATCATTGTGGATGCATCCGGCATCCCTGTTCCACATCTTGCTGGCCAATCAATGTCACACCAATACTTGCTGCCCACTCACAATAAGGGAGGAGGCAAGTCGACTACAACTGGGTGAAGGCCTTGTTCAGGAATTACTATGGTTTACAGCAAAAAGTGGCAAGAATGCTACAAGGAGAGCAGGGTCAGTCTATGACTCCGCAATGTTACCACAACAGCGAAATCCTACACAAAGTAGTGCAGGAGCTATGAAGACATTAGGAGAAAATGTTTCATACCTGGATTCAAACACAAGTGATCAGCCCTTCCTTTCAAACAAAGTCAACATTTGTGTGGAGGCAAACGTTTTTGCCAGATGGTGCAGATGCTTTACAAAACTTGAAAATGAAGTGAAATTGTTGTATCTTGGTGATGGTGAAGTGTTGTTTTGAAAATATATTTGTGATGCAAATGCAATAGATTGAACAATATGGAAGGAGTCAATGACCAACGAAATGTTTTGTGATTCTTGCAGGATGACGGTGTATGCCTAAGGGAATTTGATTACCAAAGTTATGATTATTTACTTATACTTGTAATGATGTTTACTTGTAGTGATTGATTGTTTACTTATATTGATGTTTAGATTAATGGTTAATATAAACAAAAACAAAAAGATGAGGGAATTGTGGAAGTGTAATTCAGTGTAACTTATTAATTGGCACTGGTAACTTATTGGTTGACCTAGTAACAAAGCAGATGCATTTTACATGCAAACTCTGTGGGGGACGGGTTTGTAAATGAGTTAGGAATGTGCACGAACATGATGGTCTCTTGATACACCTGGTCACAGCCCCAGGCTGGAGCACCCCCCTATTGTTTGATAAATGGAACTCACAGCAGGGGGGGGGCTAGCTGGCGCCAGGAAGGCGACCGGTGACGTCGGCGGAGAGGAGATTACGAGTTCAGCGGACAGAGGATTAAGTCGAGTTGGTCCATATAAGCGAGAGCTGCGGCTGGAGTCGGGAGGACTTGCTGCGAGGAGCTCTGACGAACGGGACCATGGCGGAGGAACATCAGCCGAACGAAAAGGACCATGGAAAAGAGTTAATCTCAGCCATTGAATAATGCGGTATTATTTGGTAAATGGAATCAAGTGAATAACCAGTTAATAAAGTTGTGACCTTTTGTAAAACCTGTTTCCGACCATTGGCGTCTTGAGTCTCACCCTCCACTTCCGCGACACCAGCCACGCCCAGAACAACTCCCGTTCCAGCATTGACGGGCTTGTTTGATACTTTAGCTGAAGAGGATAGTATGACCTGGGTGGAGATTCCAGTTAGCAAATAATGTAAGTATTAAATGTTTTTGAAGTACTCAAAGCCGTTTGTCACCATGGAAACGAAGATATTGCATTGAGACACAATATGGTTTATTCTTCGTGCTTTGAGTCAACAATGAACCAACTATACACTGCTTCAATCCAGGACCTTTACAGTCACGGCAAAGGGATTTCAGCGTTATGATTATATTTACTATATTATTAATATTAACGTTTGTATTATTATTATTATGAAAACGATACTACTGAATTAAGAAATCTGGGCTAATTTGTCTGAAGAAGCCTGATGGCAGGATGACCTGGCCCGAGGGAAAAAACATGCGGGAAACTTTGGCAATTACCCTTGAGAACCCATTACAATTACCCTTTACAATTACCCTGTAGAAGCCATTACAATTGCACTTTAGAACCCATTACAATTGCACATTAGAACCCATTACAATTGCACTTTAGAACCCATTACAATTGCACTTTAGAACCCATTACAATGGCACTTTAGAACCCATTACAATTACCCTTTAGAACCCATTACAATTGCACTTTAGAACCCATTACAATTGCAGTTTAGAACCCATTACAATTGCACTTTAGAACCCATTACAATGGCACTTTAGAACCCATTAGAATGGCACTTTAGAACCCATTCCAATTGCACTTTAGAACCCATTACAATTGCACTTTAGAACCCATTACAATTACCCATTACAATTACCCTTTAGAATCCATGACAATTGCACTTTAGAACCCATTACAATTATCCTTTAGAATTACCCTTTAGAACCCATTACAATTATCCTTTAGAATTACCCTTTAGAACCCATTACAATTACCCTTTAGAACAGATTACAATTACCCTTTAGAACCCTTTACAATTACCCTTTAGAACCGATTACAATTACCCTTTAGAACCCATAAATTAAAAGAAACTTCCCTCAAACTTTGCACCTGGAGATCAATTCACCTGTTGATTTGCGATGTGATTTGTCCTGAAATAATTCCGATGTTGCATCTCGCTCACATTTAAATTTCGACACGTTAACTCGGATCTCCCATATCCTGGAATTTAATTTGTGCATAAACATGCATCTCACATCATTTATTTGAAAACAATAATCTGATCCCATCTGATAATACCCAAGCTCTCGTGTCAATGCAATCACCAACCACACACGATCTACTATCCCTTGACAAAGCAGGTGATGCATCAAGGTGTGTGCCATCCCTCCGATGGACGTTAAAAAGGTGTCCCACCTGGACGTAAGATCCCACAGTGTTTTTCGTGAAGAGTAGGTGAGCCATGGAACAAATTATGAAAACATCTTGAAACAAATTCAAAATTCCTGCCCTCACCTTCAAGGGGCACTGCATCGGCGGCACGGATCCTGGATTTAGGTAATTTCACAAGAAGGGGATTGATGCCGGAGGACCGTGTGAGCCCTGCAGAAACATGGGGGGAGGAGGGGATGGGGCGTGGTTTAACAAATAAACTGACGCTCTGCTCGCAAAAATTTGGTTCGTGGGGCGTGGTTTAAAACCAGAAAGAACCAGTCAACTCTGAGAACGTGAGGAGAGCAGGAGGGCAAAGAGAAGAAGAAGAAGAAGCGCCGGTTTACCCAGCGTTACTATTCTTTCGTTTCTCGAGGGTTTTTAGGAGCTAAAATGACTTGACAACGTGGAACAGATAAATAATTTACTTCACTGTTTTTGGGGGTTTTTTGTATGCAGAGTCGAGGCTCGTGTAAGAGCGAACACATTTAACATGAAAACATGCATGGACACAAAAAACACAACAAAAGGGAGCGGGAGACAAGAGGGGAAGAGAGAGGAAAGCATACAAGCACAACAATAGTATAGAACAGGGATGTCAGTAGATCTGTGGAAAAGAGAGGGCTGGTGGTGGGGTGGGGTGGGGGGTGGGGGGGGGTGAGGTGAGGGGTAGAGGGGGGCAAGGGTACAAGGCATAAAACAAAAGAACACTGCCAGGAATTTCAGGAAAGAAGTTGGGGATTTAAAGAGGTGGATTTGGGGTGTTTTAACGGTGGTAGAAAAAGATCAATGTTTTGTATGGGGGAAGATAAGAGACACAGCTGTTTTAAAGACCTGGAGGAAGGAGTGGGATTGAAGAGAGTATGGCAGTTTGTTCCAGAGGCGGAAGAAAAGAGGCATGAAGGAGTGAAGGTGAGCGGAGAGTCTTGATTTTGGCAGTTTCACCAGAAGAGGGTTGCTGGCAGTTCTTGTGCATCCTGCAGGAATATTTGGGGGAAAGAGCACATACAGAGCAAGGGGAGCTAGGCCGGAGAGGAGTCAGTATAAGACAGAAAGTCGGAAGGAGACAGAAAGTCGGTAGAACACAGAATGTCGGTAGAAGACAGAAAGTCGGTAGAAGACAGAAAGTTGGTAGAAGACAGAAAGTCGGTAGAAGACAGAAAGTCGGAAGAAGACAGAAAGTCGGCTGAAAACAGATAGTCGGTGAAAGACAGAAAGACGGTAGAAGACCAAGCGAGTGAAAGGCCCTCAAAATCTGCTTCATCAAGGGAGATTCCATTGATTCTGAAAGCTTTGGTTTCAACAGCGTGAAGCCGTACTAGGTGTGAGGCAGGAGCACCATCCCAGAGGGGAGAGCTGTATTACATTGAGCTGCCGATGAAAGCCTTGTATGTGTTGAGGAGCTCAGAAGTGTCCAGAAAGGACTCCGCACGACGGAGGATGCATCGTCGGAAACTGGGTTTGGAGGCCAGCTTGGAAATGTGGTTTTCCCAGGAAAGATCATGGCAGATAGTGAGACTCAAAAGCCTGAGTGACAGAACTTCTTCGAGAGAATTGTTGAGAAAGAGGTCAGGAGGGTTTCCAGATGGTCTTTTCGGAGAGACAAAGTGAGACTGTAAGATTTGTCAGGATTGAATGTTATGTTCCACGTGTTTGACCAGTTCGTGATTTTGTCCAGGCCTGTAGAAAGTGAGGAGGCTGCTGCCTACTGATCTGAGGGTTGAGATGTGGAGCGGCAGATAGTGGAGTCATCAGCAAAGAGATAGAGAGTATTTTCCAGAAAGTCGGGGAGATCATTAATGAAGACCAGAAAAAGCACTGGGCCTAGACCACTGCCTTGAGAAACTACAGCCTGAACAGGAAGGGGAGATGAGAGAATTCCATTTAGAGCCACATGTTGACTGCGACCAGAGAGGAAGTCTGCAAGCCATGCATGGAGGTTTTCTTGGATACCATAAGAGAAGAGTTCGGTGAGCAGGACAGGGTACCAGACCGTATCGAAGGTACCTGATATGTCAAGAAAGATAGCTCTGATTTCCTGTTTGGCATTGAGGACCTCCATCAATTGTTGAGGCAGCAGAAGCAGCATGTCCAATGTAGAGTGACAAAAAACAGATAAACACCCAAAGTAAAGTGAAAGTATAACCTTAAATAACACCAAATAATAACCCCATCATATTTTTGTTCACCATTTTGGATAAACACATTTACATCAAATGAAAAATAAATAGATTCATGAAAATATCAAATAAAAACACCTCAAAATACATTTTCTTGTGACTATAATGTATATCTCTTCTTAGAAATATCAAAATTGAACATAACACCGAAGTTTGAAAAACATATCAGGTGATTTCTACCGACAAAAATAGATAAATAATATCTCACGTGAGGAGAGCACGATGCAGTCTCTCATAAAATATAGCCGTGAATGAACGATATAAAACCAGTATATACAAAAAAGGAAACTTCCTTCCACAAAAGACAAAAACTGCATCTCCCGCTCAATGAAAAACAAAAAAGGAAAAAAATCATCTACAACAACAAAAAACAAAGAAAAACTTGACAAGCCCTAACCCCGCCCATGAATGTGATGAACATCCAATGTGATTTCCATCTTCAATTCACCAACAGAGGATATTATTGAGGATGTTTCACGAACGTTGAACCAAAAAGATGATGAAATACTTCCTCCAGATGTGGTCACCAGAGCCCAATCAGGAAGAGACTGTTGTGAGGGTGTTTCTTTTTGAAGAAAAATAATCTTCATATGCACAGCAAGGTAAACTGAAAATTTCTCATTGCCCTTCTTCATATTCCTTCATGTTAAGATCGGTGAAATTCTTCAGGAGTAGAATTGATGGCTGAACAGTGTGATGGACGATTTCCATTCAAAATAATTTCAAGAAACTGTTCGAAGTAACTCAACGTGGAGAACAAATAAATGCTGAGGTTTTTGCAAATGTCAGCCTCATATTCATAGTAATATCATAAAACTCTTCTTTCAATGTCAAATTAACTTCCAAAACAGGATATTGAGTAATGACTGAAAATGAGACACCGCATTATTTCAGAATCAAAGCATCATCAAATCAACTTCAACAGAAACCCACAATAAAACCAATATACCGCTGCTCAAGCATCCAAGTTAAACACCAACTCATCAGTTTAAAACAAATATAATCATCAAAATATTAAATCAGAAATAAGGACGTCCATGTTAAATATCAAATTTATTTCAAATCTATTTTGATGAAAAAAATATGAATAAAATCCCCTAACACAAAAAACAGAGAAACACCCAAAGTAAAGTGAAAATATAACCTTAAATAACACCAAATAATAACCCCATCATATTTTTGCTCACCATTTTGGATAAACACATTTACATCAGTTCAAAAAGAACGAGAATCATGAAAATATCAAATAGAAACACCTCAAAATACATTCTCTTGTGACTATAATGTATCTCTTCTTAGAAATATCAAAATTCAACACAACACCAAAGTTTGAAAAACATATCAGGTGATTTCCACCAACAAAAATAGAGGAATAATATCTCATGTGGTGAGCAAGAGACAGTTTCTGATAAAATATAGCCGTGATTGCACGATAAAAAACAGGGAAACACAAAAAAGGAAACTTGCTTCGACAATAAAGAGATAGAAATTGTGTATCCGGTTCAGTGAAAAGCATTAAGGGAAATAAATCATTCACAACAACCAAAGAAAAACTTAACGAGCCCCAACCCCGCCCGTCAATGTGATGAACATCCACTGTGATTTCCATCTCCAGCTCACCAACAAAGGATATTATTGAAGATTTTTCACAAACCTTGAACCAAAAAGAAGAGAAAATACCTCCTTCAGATGTGGTCAACAGAGCCCAACCATGAACAGAGGTTTGTCAGAGGTTTTGTCTCTGAAAAACAATCTTCATATGCACTGCAAGAAAAACTGCAAATTTGTCTTTTCACATCGTGATATTCGTTCATGTTCAGACTGGTGAAATTCTTCAGGAGGAAATTGATGGCAGACACTATGGTGACGATTTCAATTAAAAATAATTACAAAAAACTGTTGAAAAGAACTAAACGTGGAGAACACGTAAATGCTGAGGTTTTTGCAAATGTCAGCCTCATATTCATAGTAACATCACAAAACTCTTCTTTCAAATTCAAATTGACTTCCAAAAACAGGATATTGAGTAATGATTGAAAATGAATCACCACATTCTTTCAAAATCAAAGCATCATCAAATCAACTTCAACAGAAACCCACAATAAAACCAATATACCGCTGCTCAAGCATCCAAGTTAAACACTTTCTCATCAGTTAAAAACAAATATAATCCTCAAAATAATGAATCAGAAATAAGGACGTCCATGTTAAATATCAAATATATTTTGATGGAAAAAAAATTCCGTTCCAAAAAACAGAGTATTGAGCAGTAATTTGGAATACCACATTGCGTTGATTGACACCCAAAGTAAAGTGAAAGTATAAACTTAGATTCCACCAAATAATGACCCCATTATTATTTTGCTCACCATTTTGGATAAACACAGTTACATCAGATGAAAAATAAATAGAATCATAAAATTATCAATTAAAAACACCTCAAAATACATTCACTTGTGACTATAATGTATATCTCTTCTTAGAAATATCAAAATTCAACACAACACCAAAGTTTGAAAAACATATCAGGTGATTTCCACCAACAAAAATAGAGGAATAATATCTCATGTGGTGAGCAAGACGCAGTTTCTGATAAAATATAGCCGTGATTGAGCAATAAAAAAAAGGGAAACACAAAAAAGGAAACTTGCTTCGACAATAAAGAGATAGAAATTGTATATCCGGTTCAGTAAAAAGCATTAAGGGAAATAAATCATTCACTACAACAACAACCAAGTAAAATCTTGACGAGCCCCAACCCCGCCCGTCAATGTGATGAACATCCACTGTGATTTTCATCTTCAATTCACCAACAAATTGATATTATTGAGGATCTTTCACTGACCTTGAACCAAAAAGATGATGAAATACTTAGTCCAGATGTGGTCAACAGAGCCCAACAAGGAAGAGACTGTTGTGAGGATGTTTCTTTTTGAAGAAAAATAATCGTCATGTGCACAGCAAGGTAAACTGAAAATTTCTCACAAATGTCAGCCTCATATTCATAGTAATATCATAAAACTCTTCTTTCAATGTCAAATTAACTTCCAAAACAGGATATTGAGTAATGACTGAAAATGAGACACCGCATTATTTCAAAATCAAAGCATCATCAAATCAACTTCAACAGAAACCCACAATAAAACCAATAGACCGCTGCTCAAGCATCCAAGTTAAACACCAACTCATCAGTTTAATACAAATATAATCATCAAAATAATAAATCAGAAATAAGGACGTCCATGTTAAATATCAAATTTAAAATCTATTTTGATGAAAAAAAATACAAATAAAATTCCCGAACACAAAAAACAGAGAAACACCCAAAGTAAAGTGAAAATATCACCTTAAATAACACCAAATAATAAGCCCATCATATTTTTGTTCACCATTTTGAATAAACACATTTACATCAGTTCAAAAAGAACAAGAATCATGAAAATATTGTTACAGATCTCAGAGACAGCACTCCCCTTAGCAAGGGGGAGGGGGAGTTAATCCCCTTGGCCTGTTAAGCTGGCCGTCTCTGGTCCTGGTACTTATAACGCTCTTTTGCAGGGTGAAATTGGTCAGGGTTATTGGTCAAGGTGTTCTCCAGAATACCTTTACCAATCCCTCCGCAAAACAGGGAGACAAGTACCGCTCGAACCACAGACAAGATGGTATTTGCCGAGCGGTTTAGCAATCCGCAGCTCGAGCCATTAACAAAGGACTAAACCCGACTATTGCGGTTGGCCGAATCGTGCCACAGGTACTCAATCGAAAGAAGGGACTAAAGCGATCGGGGGAAAGAAGAAACCAAAGTAAGGAATACCAGACATTTATTAACTATTTACAAAACCAAAACCAAAGAAGAGGAAACGAAAGTAATATACAGTGAAGAAGAAGAAGACACAGGGCAGTCTTAAGCAGTCTTATATTATCAACGCCCCAGACAGACAAACAGACTCACACGAAAGGGGAATAGCAGGCAGGAATGACTGGACGAAGGAGAAGGGTCCAAGTGGGACAGCAGGGCTGGAAGGTTCAGGTAGAGGCACAGCAAGGAGGTCCGCTCCATGTCCACGCTCCGGGCTGGAAGCGAACAGCCAGGGGCAGCTTCACGTATTCGGTTTCACACACGGTCGGACAATGTCAATTGGCTACTGTATTGTTGTCGCCGTCACGGACCCACTCTTCTGCCTCACGATCCAGCGGTATGCTCGCTTGGTACCTCCCTCATCTGCCGGATTACGTCTCTCCCTTGAAGCAGTCCATCCCAGCCGCTTTTATTGTTTGTGTTGGAATCAAGCTGCCGGCTCTGATGACACGCCTACCGGTTGGCTCACCTCGGCGCTGGTTGGCCGGCAAAGGGCTCGCTGACTCCACCTCTGCCGATGCGGACGTGCCACACCTTGTTCTGGTGGCTCCGCCCCCTTCTTCCTCGGCTTGACCGCATGGCTCATGGCGGTTTGGGGCCAACAACCGCATCAAGGCAAGGAGCAGCGAACGCTACTGGCAAACGAAGTACTGGGGCCTATCTTATTTGATTAATGCAACGCAGATTCAATTATTGGGAACAAATCCTTAACTGAAACACATAATAATGAAATAACTATGGAGAGGTCCTATGGTTCGCTACGTGTTGTACATGGACTAACCAGGGTGCGATCTTTAACAAGCCAATTGATGGGGATATTTACAGGGGAACATTTATAAGGGAAACATTGACTAAAATTTACTAGTGAAGGTTCTAAAAACCATAACAATATCAAATAAAAACACCTCAAATCACATTCTCTTGTGACTATAATGTAAATCTCTTCTTAGAAATATCAAAATTCAACACAACACCAAAGTTTGAAAAACATATCAGGTGATTTCCACCAACAAAAATAGTGGAATAATATCTCATGTGGTGAGCAAGATACAGTTGCTGATAAAATATAGCCGTGATTGAACGATATAAAAACAGGGAAACACAAAAAAGGAAACTTGCTCCGACAATAAAGAGATAGAAATTATATATCTGGTTCAGTGAAAAGCATTAAGGGAAATAAATCATTCACAACAACAACAACCAAAGAAAAACTTGACGAGCCCCAACCCCGCCCATCAATGTGATGAACATCCACTGTGGTTTTCATCTCCAGCTCACCAACAAAGGATATTATTGAAGATTTTTCACGAACCTTGGAACCAATAAGAAGAGGAAATTCTTCCTTCAGATGTGGTCAACAGAGCTCAACCATAAACAGAGGTTTGTCAGAGGTTTTGTCTTTGAAAAATAATCTTCATATGCACAGCAAGGAAAACTGCAAATTTGTCTTTTCACATCGTGATATTCATTCATGTTCAGATTGGTGACATTCTTCAGGAGGAAATTGATGGCAGACACTATGGTGACGATTTCAATTAAAAATAATTACAAAAAACTGTTGAAAAGAACTAAACGTGGAGAACACGTAAATGCTGAGGTTTTTGCAAATGTCAGCCTCATATTCATAGTAATATCATAAAACTCTTCTTTCAATGTCAAATTAACTTCCAAAACAGGATATTGAGTAATGACTGAAAATGAAACACCGCATTATTTCAGAATCAAAGCATCATCAAATCAACTTCAACAGAAACCCACAATAAAACCAATATACCACTGCTCAAGCATCCAAGTTAAACACCAACTCATCAGTTTAAAACAAATATAATCATCAAAATAATAAATCAGAAATAAGGACGTCCATGTTAAATATAAAATTTCAAATCTATTTTGATAAAAAAATATATAAATAAAATTCCCGACCACAAAAAACAGATAAACACCCAAAGTAAAGTGAAAGTGTAAACTTAAATTACACAAAATAATAACCCCATCATATTTTTGCTCACCATTTTGGATAAACACATTTACATCAAATGAAAAAGATATAGATTCATGAAAATATCAATTAAAAACACCTCAGAATACATTCTCTTGTGACTATAATGTATATATCTCTTCTTAGTAATGTTACATATTTATGTGAATGTATGTGAATTACTATTCAGGTCTTTGCTTATCAATGTGTAGTCGATTAAAGGTTGTTGTGATTAAAGGGTCAGGAGCCCTTCTGAGGAAAAGGAGACCGGAAACGGAAGAAGAAAAGACACGAGGTCCTGGAGACGCGACGATTCTTCTTCTTCCTCACCGAGCTCGGAGGCGAGCGGTATCGCCATTGAGCAACGTAACAGAATCGGCGTTTAAAAGCCCGTCTGGCGAGAGGAGTTACCGGGACGTGTAACTACCCTTTGACACGTCAAGTCACCGTGGGTTCGTACACGGAACCAAGCAGCCGGCACGGTTCGCCTCACCGTCTACAAGGCCGCGTACGGGTCGCACCTTGGGCCGCGCGCGCTGGGCAAGCCGCGTGTTGCTTTGCCTGCTTTGCTAAACCCGCTTTGCTTGGCCAGGAGGTGCGCGCTGCAGCCGTTGTTCCCGGTACGGGACGTGCCCGGTGAAAGCACGTCAGCCAGGGGTTCGTTCAACCACCCGTGTGCGGAGAAGCCGACCATCATCTTGGTCAGGAGGGGCCCAGAGACATTGTGAGGGACAGAGACCAAAGGGGTCGTGAGTACCCAAGGGGTCGGGAGTGGGGAAAGGGGACACACATATATAAGATGGCCATCGTAATCACATTGGTGATTGATTGTTGATTGTGGATTGTTGATGGTTGTTGATTGTTGATTCCTTGGGGGAATATATTATTGATTACTCTGGATCCTTGGTGTGGGGGTTTCTTATTGACTGGAATTCATATTGATGGCGTTACGAAAGCGTATAAATAATAGATCTTTCTGGCGGAGTTCCTCTCACGGTCCGGGGGTCACCGAGACCAGGTAGTCACCGGGAGGACCACGTAACAGAATTGGGGGCTCGTCCAAATTACGATTTGCGGATTCGCAATTGGGTCTACGTCCGGGATTTAAAATTGTATAACATAATAAAATAAAAGTTTTTATTAATTAAAATTAGTTAATTAATTATTAATTGGTAAATTTTTGAGAAATTGTGGTAAAGTCTTGGGTGAAGGTTAACAGGTGTTAACGATAGTCACCATGGCGTTTGTTGCACAGAACTTTGCGGTAACACCTAGTGAGGCACAGTTCCGAGCGTTACTAAAAGCGGACCTCTTGAAATTGGCCAAACATTTTAACTTGGAGGTCCGAACTAATTTGAGGAAGGCAGAGTTGCAGACCACGGTGATACAGTCTATGGTGGGATTAGGAACATGGGACGAGTTAGCCTGGCAGTGGCTACCCGAAGAACCAGAAGATGTTGAGCTCCGGAAACTGGAGTTGCAATTACGGAGCCAGGAACGGATTAAAGAAGAAGAAAGGAAAGCAGAAAAGGAAAGAGCAGAAGAAGAAAGGAAAGCAGAAGAGAGGAGAGAAGAGAAACAAGCAGAGGAAAGGAGAGTGGAACGAGAACTCCAGGAAAGGTTAGCAGAAGAAGAAAGGAAAGCAGAAAAGGAAAGAGCAGAAGAAGAAAGGAAAGCAGAAGAGAGGAGAGAAGAGAAACAAGCAGAGGAAAGGAGAGTGGGACGAGAACTCCAGGAAAATTTGAAGGGAGAAAAGCAGAGGAGAGGAGAGCTGCAAGGGACCTCGAAGCAGAGGAGAGAAAAGCGGAAAGGGAATTAAAGGAACGTGACATGGAGCTTCAGCAAGAAATTAAATTCAAGGAGCTGGAGTTAATGAGAGAACGGGGAGAGGTACCACCCTTGCTGACGGGGTCGACACCTAGCCAGAACACCTGGGATGTGGGCAGACATGTGAGGCTGGTTCCACCCTTCAGTGAAAAGGAAGTCGCTAAATTTTTTCCACACTTTGAGAAAGTGGCTCGACAGTTAAACTGGCCGGAGGAGGCCTGGACCATACTCGTGCAAAGTGTGCTGGTGGGAAAAGCTCAAGAGATTTATTCGGCGCTACCAATGGACCAATGTGCAGATTATGAGGTATTGAAGAAGCACATCCTCAAAGCCTATGAGTTGGTTCCGGAAGCTTACCGGCAAAAATTCAGGAATGCCAGGAAGAGGGAGAGTGAGACCCATGTGGAGTTTGCTAGAGTGAAAGAAAATATGTTTGATCGGTGGTGTGAGTCGAAAGGAGTCGGGAACGACTTTGAAGCATTGCGTGACCTGATGCTGGTGGAGGAATTTCAACAGTGTGTCCACAAGGACATCAAAGTGTACCTGCAGGAAAAGAAAGTACCGAAGTTGTGGGACGCAGCCACCCTGGCAGATGATTATGCCTTAACACACCGGATAGGGGTCCACGAACCTAACTCCTCGCCTAGATCTCCGCAGGGGAGGTGGGGAACAGCAGGTGCGGAGAACGACAATACATGGCGGCGGCCTCGAGATGATTATGGGGACAACGCTGATACCCGAACTGTTCGAAATCAGGGGGCTACGGGCCCAAGACAAACTTATTTTTCGGGGGGCCCGAGGCAGACCACGAATTTTTCCTCTGGGCCTACTTGCGCTTTTTGCAAGAAACCTGGACACTTGATGTCCAGTTGTTACCTCATGAAAAGGGAAAACTCAGAGCGGAGTCCGACTAGTACAACTCCGAATGCGATGGCAAACGTAAGAAATCGCCCACAGAAGAGTTACCAACCATTTATTTATGAGGGGTTGGTCTCACTCAAGGGAGACTTGACTAACCCAAGACCGGTTAGGGTTTTGAGGGACACAGGAGCCCATCAATCCTTAATGCTTGAAGGCATTTTGCCATTGTCAAAGAGTACCGCAACTGGTGATAGTGTTCGGTTACAAGGGATCGGTGGCTGTGTTAGTGCCCCACTTCATGTCATCCATTTGGAATCCGATTTGGTGTCAGGACCGGTCACCGTCGGTTTACAAGCTACGCTTCCTGTAGAGGGAGTATCTGTGATTATCGGAAATGATTTGGCCGGGCGGCAAATTTATGGTAACCCAAGGGTGGGTAAAGAGCCCCGCAGGGGAAATAATACCACCCCCGCTCGGGATGGCGACAACATTTCCAAGTTATTTGTAGGGGGACTGAACTTCAACACAGAGGAAGAAGTTCTGACCTCTGTCTTCAACAGATATGGGCCGCCGGTGGAAGTGCGGGTGGTAAAAGACAGGGAAACGCAATGGTCAAGAGGGTTCGGCTTTGTCACGTTTGCAAGCACAAGAGACGCCAGAGAGGCAGAGAAGATTTGGAATGGTAAGGATTTGGAGGGTCGGACCATAACAGTAGGGAAGGCATTTCGTAGGCGTCGAGAGGTCTACAGAAGAGGACAACTTGGCGGTAGTTTTGGGGTTGGCAGCAGCCGATATTACTATGGAGGCTCCCAGAGTTACGGCACCTCCCGAAAGAATGAAGGTCAGAGCACTGGCCGAGAAGGAGACCGCCAGTCGGGTAACGGCTGGGACAAGGGGTCCCCCCGTAACTGTTAGGAGTCTGGAGAAGTTGAAGCACTATATACGGGGGAGCCGCCGAGCCGGGGCTCCTACACGGACTAACCGTGAACGCCACATTCTTAAAGGCGTCCAGGTAGTGAACTTTCCTGCACGGACTAACCGTGAACTCCACGTTCTTAAAGGCGTCCATGTAATGAACTTTCCTCCCCGGACTAACCGTGAATTCCACATTCCTTAAGGCGTCCATGTAGGGAATACTCCGCTGGGCCTCCCGAAAAAGTGCTATAGAGAGGTTTAAATTTGGGGGCTTTGGTCCCCACCTCTTAACCGTCATTCAAGAGAAACGAGAAGTGGTTGACGCTTGGTCCAGAGGGAATTAATCTAGGGGATTGTGTGAAATTTTGTTGCTTTATTTTTAAGTGATGACTGTGCCCGGGGGGGAACTGATGATTTGGGGGGGGGGGGGGGTGAGTTATCTGGTTTGTTTATCCAAGTTGGCTGGCAAAGAAAGTTTTCGCTGGGTTCAAACTTTCTTTCTTGAAGGGGGGGAGTGTTACATATTTATGTGAATGTATGTGAATTACTATTCAGGTCTTTGCTTATCAATGTGTAGTCGATTAAAGGTTGTTGTGATTAAAGGGTCAGGAGCCCTTCTGAGGAAAAGGAGACCGGAAACGGAAGAAGAAAAGACACGAGGTCCTGGAGACGCGACGATTCTTCTTCTTCCTTGCCGAGCTCAGAAGCGAGCGGTATCGCCATTGAGCAACGTAACAGAATCGGCGTTTAAAAGCCCGTCTGGCGAGAGGAGTTACCGGGACGTGTAACTACCCTTTGACACGTCAAGTCACCGTGGGTTCGTACACGGAACGAAGCAGCCGGCACGGTTCGCCTCACCGTCTACAAGGCCGCGTACGGGTCGCACCTTGGGCCGCGCGCGCTGGGCAAGCCGCGTGTTGCTTTGCCTGCTTTGCTAAACCCGCTTTGCTTGGCCAGGAGGTGCGCGCTGCAGCCGTTGTTCCCGGTACGGGACGTGCCCGCTGAAAGCACGTCAGCCAGGGGTTCGTTCAACCACCCGTGTGCGGAGAAGCCGACCATCATCTTGGTCAGGAGGGGCCCAGAGACATTGTGAGGGACAGAGACCAAAGGGGTCGTGAGTACCCAAGGGGTCGGGAGTGGGGAAAGGGGACACACATATATAAGATGGCCATCGTAATCACATTGGTGATTGATTGTTGATTGTGGATTGTTGATGGTTGTTGATTGTTGATTCCTTGGGGGAATATATTATTGATTACTCTGGATCCTTGGTGTGGGGGTTTCTTATTGACTGGAATTCATATTGATTGCGTTACGAAAGCGTATAAATAATAGATCTTTCTGGCGGAGTTCCTCTCACGGTCCGGGGGTCACCGAGACCAGGTAGTCACCGGGAGGACCACGTAACAGTAATATCAAAATTGAACATAACACCAAAGTTTGAAAAACATATCAGGTGATTTCCACCAACAAAAATAGAGGAATAATATCTCATGTGGTGAGCAAGATACAGTTTCTGATCAAATATAGCCGTGATTGAATGAATGAATGAATGAATGAATGATCGTTTTAAGGCCATTTTTCCTTGCTAAAGCAGGGGTTAGCCTTGCGGGCCCCATGACAATCATGGTTCCCTGTTTGAGGCAATGTTTTTTTATGGCCGGATGCCCTTCCTGACGCCAACCCTTTTTGCCGCCTTTAACGACAAACAGGGAATTACCAGTGAACTGGTACTCAAACTGGTACTTTCATAATATTGCACGATATTTGGGTAGAATATGTCGTCATTGTCACCAAGATCTTCAATGTTTCCTTTTAGCAGGCCGTCTCTTTTAGCAGGTGGAGCAGTGTTTATAAACTTCTGTTTCCTTGAGAAGGCACACATTTTGTATCCAAAAAGACGGTATATGAGTTCCTGGAGTGACACTTCTCTTGTATCATCAAGTACCTTCCCCAGCTTCTTAAGTTTCACATCTTTTGAGTCTCCACTTCGAGATGATTGCTCCTCAATTGCTTGAAGCAACTTGCTTTGTCCAGTCTCGGCTTTCAGTATATACCCACAGCAATACTCTGCAACACTGTAAGGATCACTAACAGCTTGAAAGTCCATATTTGCATTGTCTACTTCTAATAGGCTTGGATTGAAGTTATTAATGAAAACATCTTGGCATGAGCGTTTGTAAAAAACTTGTAACTTTCTTTTGGTAACAGTCGACCTTAGAGCCTCTAGGTAGACCTCATATGGCATGCCTAACCTATCCAGCGTTTCAGGAAAACTCATGGCTAAGAACTTTGAGCGACATTCAGAACCACATGTTTGTCTCAAGATGTATTTCTTTATCTTGGTGGCATTGACTTTAGCTGTCTTTATATTTTCAACAGGTGTATCTTTGGAAAATGCCTCGAGCACTATTGTCCTCATTATGGGATATTTGGGGAAACCAAAGCGACATACTGGTAAAAGGAGCTCCTCACCTTTCTCTTTTCCATCTAGTGCACCATGACCTTCTGTCTCTTTTATTGTTATTAATTTCCGACCTTTCTTCTCGCAGGTAAAAGTATGGTTATGTGTTTGGTATTTTGCTATTAGATTATTAATACCAGCGTTGTCTGATTTAGTTTCCTTAGTTGTCTTAATTATGCTGTCAATGAAGGTTAGGAAACTCTCTTTTGAGGACTCACTGTTCACATCAACAGCTGGTGGAGGATTACCTGCCTCATCAGCCAACCAGAGCACACAATGGGCATGCGCACTTCCTCTTTGCTGAAATTCAATTCTGTAAAAATAGTCAACTACCTTGTACTTTCCTAAGCTACTAGGTTTCTGTAATGCCTGCAAAAGTGTTCTAAACCTTGCATCGAAATGGTGGACAACATCTACTGGGTATTTCTTGAGAAGCATATACTTCTGTTTTTTGCTCAAGCCTTCAACTTCCTGGGTTGCCATGTGTTTATTCTTTTCCTTTTCTAATAATGCCTTCATTAGTTCTATCCAGTTGAGCTCATTTGCACTCTTTGTGTAAAAGATATGAGGAGACCCCAATTGACGAAGCATGGCAAAAAGCTTTTTCTTATTCTCTTGGAAATAGGGTGCTGTACCTCTCACATTTTTAAAAGCCTTAAAGCCCAAGTCTGTTCTTTCCATGTATGCCCTGTCCATGTCCTTGATAGATTGCTTTGTATATTTAGTTCTATCCATTTTGGTCTTTCTGAGAATGTTACACGCGATCTCTTTATTTCAAGTGCTTCTTTGACATGATATAAGAAGCAAATATACAAATAATCATTAATGTATCGGCGGTCTATTCCATTAAGCCTTTGTTTGATGTAATTGCTATACATAACCCCTTTGTCTACATATGTTGATAAGTAGCCTCCAATACCATGAGGAAACAAATGAGGGAAAGCTTTTTCCTCAATGTTAACAACATCTTTCCAGTTTACAAATTTACCTTCTGCAGTCGGTGCCAATACAACTTTCTTCCAAGGTGTTGAATAATTATTTTCAGGTGTAGTTGTCCGCTCATGAGTCAGAATTAACTCTGCCACCAAGTCAGTAGCTCCATTTGCTCTATCAGTTTTAGTGTTGAATGTCTCTAACATTGTGTTCTCGTTAATTTCTGTAATAAAATCAGGAATATTGGCATCACTGCTTCTTTGTTCCTGCTGGCTTCCTTGAGATGGGCTTCTTTCTGCAGCATCTGTGTTCTCTTCACCATTTTGAATAATACCTTCATCCTCATCAGTTTTACCTCCTGAGGCATCTTGGGCATCTCTATTAGCAAGTGCTTGTGTGATAAAGTCATCCAACCTTCCTCCATCAAATACTTCTTCTTTAAAAAGAGGATTATGCAGTTTGAAGTAATTGAAATATTCTAGAACTTTGCTCTTCGATATCACCTCCTCTACGACACTGCCTTTGTAGTTTGGCTTTCGTTTCAGGGAGATTGGTATAAATTCCTGATTCCGGGGCAATATTTTCTCCATTGACTGCTTCACATCAGCTTCAACTGTTATCATTGGCCCCCGCACTTTGAAGTCTGGTGATCTTGGCAAGTGAGCAATTCTGATGAAGGGAATGATCAGTTTCAATAAGAAGGCCTCGCATTTGTAAAGTTTCATAGACTCATTTTCAAATTTGTTTGACAGATTGGATATAATGAACTCAAAGGCTTTCTCATTGCAATTTGGAACTCCACCTTTTTATATTGTATCCTTACATGCCTGGCATACGTAATAATTGCCATCCATGGATACAGTCTGATCATTGATTGTCAGCTTACTTAGCTGTTCTCCATGGAAAGTTGTCTTTGCTCCCTCAAATATTATTTTAGTCATGCTGGACTTTGGGCGATATCGGCACTCTGACACACATATGTAATTCATTGAAGTGTTTTCAATAAGCTTTTCTTTGCAAAATTCAAAGCCTAATAACCTCTGATATTGATTCCGATCTCTCTGTCATTCAAGTCTTTTTCTCTTTTCTACCTCATTTTCTGCAGCTATCCGTTTTTGATCACGAGATTTTTGTTCTTCTAATCTTTGACTTTTCTCTACCTCAGTTTCTGTAGCTATCCGTTTTTGATCACGAGATTTTTGTTCTTCTAATCTTTGACTTTTCTCTACCTCAGTTTCTGTAGCTATCAGTTTTTGATCACGAGATTTTTGTTCTTCTAATCTTTGACCTTTCTCTACCTCAGTTTCTGTAGCTATCCGTTTTTGATTACGACATTTTTGTTCTTCTAATCTTTGACTTTTCTCTACCTCAGTTTCTGCAGCTATCCGTTTTTGATCACGAGATTTTTGTTCTTCTAATCTTTGACCTTTCTCTACCTCAGTTTCTGTAGCTATCCGTTTTTGATCACGAGATTTTTGTTCTTCTAATCTTTGAGTTTTCTCTACCTCAGTTTCTGCAGCTATCCGTTTTTGATCACGAGATTTTTGTTCTTCTAATCTTTGACTTTTCTCTACCTCAGTTTCTGTAGCTATCCGTTTTTGATTACGAGATTTTTGTTCTTCTAATCTTTGACCTTTCTCTACCTCAGTTTCTGTAGCTATCCGTTTTTGATCACGAGATTTTTGTTCTTCTAATCTTTGACTTTTCTCTACCTCAGTTTCTGCAGCTATCCGTTTTTGATCACGAGATTTTTGTTCTTCTAATCTTTGACTTTTCTCTACCTCAGTTTCTGCAGCTATCCGTTTTTGATCACGAGATTTTTGTTCTTCTAATCTTTGACTTTTCTCTACCTCAGTTTCTGCAGCTATCCGTTTTTTATCACGAGATTTTTGTTCTTCTAATCTTTGACTTTTCTCTACCTCAGTTTCTGCAGCTATCCGTTTTTGATCACGAGATTTTTGTTCTTCTAATCTTTGACTTTTCTCTACCTCAGTTTCTGCAGCTATCCGTTTTTGATTATGTGATTTTTGTTCTTCTAATCTTTGACTTTTCTCTTCCTCAGTTTCTGCAGCTATCCGTTTTTGATCACGAGATTTTTGTTCTTCTAATCTGAGACTTTTCTCTACCTCAGTTTCTGCAGCTATCCGTTTTTGATCACGAGATTTTTGTTCTTCTAATCTATGACTTTTCTCTACCTCAGTTTCTGCAGCTATCCGTTTTTGATCACGAGATTTTTGTTCTTCTAATCTTTGACTTTTCTCTACCTCCGTTTCTGTAGCTATCCGTTTTTGATCACGAGATTTTTGTTCTTCTAATCTTTGACTTTTCTCTACCTCAGTTTCTGTAGCTATCAGTTTTTGATCACGAGATTTTTGTTCTTCTAATCTTTGACCTTTCTCTACCTCAGTTTCTGTAGCTATCCGTTTTTGATTATGACATTTTTGTTCTTCTAATCTTTGACTTTTCTCTACCTCAGTTTCTGCAGCTATCCGTTTTTGATCACGAGATTTTTGTTCTTCTAATCTTTGACTTTTCTCTACCTCAGTTTCTGCAGCTATCCGTTTTTGATCACGAGATTTTTGTTCTTCTAATCTTTGACTTTTCTCTACCTCAGTTTCTGCAGCTATCCGTTTTTGATCACGAGATTTTTGTTCTTCTAATCTTTGACTTTTCTCTACCTCAGTTTCTGTAGCTATCCGTTTTTGATTACGAGATTTTTGTTCTTCTAATCTTTGACTTTTCTCTACCTCAGTTTCTGCAGCTATCCGTTTTTGATCACGAGATTTTTGTTCTTCTAATCTTTGACTTTTCTCTACCTCAGTTTCTGCAGCTATCCGTTTTTGATCACGAGATTTTTGTTCTTCTAATCTGAGACTTTTCTCTACCTCAGTTTCTGTAGCTATCCGTTTTTGATTACGAGATTTTTGTTCTTCTAATCTTTGACTTTTCTCTACCTCAGTTTCTGCAGCTATCCGTTTTTGATTACGAGATTTTTGTTCTTCTAATCTTTGACTTTTCTCTACCTCAGTTTCTGCAGCTATCCGTTTTTGATTATGTGATTTTTGTTCTTCTAATCTTTGACTTTTCTCTACCTCAGTTTCTGTAGCTATCCGTTTTTGATTACGAGATTTTTGTTCTTCTAATCTTTGACTTTTCTCTACCTCAGTTTCTGCAGCTATCCGTTTTTGATTATGTGATTTTTGTTCTTCTAATCTTTGACTTTTCTCTACCTCAGTTTCTGCAGCTATCCGTTTTTGATCACGAGATTTTTGTTCTTCTAATCTTTGACTTTTCTCTACCTCAGTTTCTGCAGCTATCCGTTTTTGATTACGAGATTTTTGTTCTTCTAATCTTTGACTTTTCTCTACCTCAGTTTCTGCAGCTATCCGTTTTTGATCACGAGATTTTTGTTCTTCTAATCTTTGACTTTTCTCTACCTCAGTTTCTGCAGCTATCCGTTTTTGATCACGAGATTTTTGTTCTTCTAATCTTTGACCTTTCTCTACCTCAGTTTCTGCAGCTATCCGTTTTTGATCACGAGATTTTTGTTCTTCTAATCTTTGACCTTTCTCTACCTCAGTTTCTGTAGCTATCGGTTTTTGATTACGAGATTTTTGTTCTTCTAATCTTTGACTTTTCTCTACCTCAGTTTCTGCAGCTATCCGTTTTTGATCACGAGATTTTTGTTCTTCTAATCTTTGACCTTTCTCTACCTCAGTTTCTGTAGCTATCCGTTTTTGATCACGAGATTTTTGTTCTTCTAATCTGAGACTTTTCTCTACCTCAGTTTCTGCAGCTATCCGTTTTTGATCACGAGATTTTTGTTCTTCTAATCTTTGACTTTTCTCTACCTCAGTTTCTGTAGCTATCCGTTTTTGATTACGAGATTTTTGTTCTTCTAATCTTTGACCTTTCTCTACCTCAGTTTCTGTAGCTATCCGTTTTTGATCACGAGATTTTTGTTCTTCTAATCTTTGACTTTTCTCTACCTCAGTTTCTGCAGCTATCCGTTTTTGATCACGAGATTTTTGTTCTTCTAATCTTTGACTTTTCTCTACCTCAGTTTCTGCAGCTATCCGTTTTTGATCACGAGATTTTTGTTCTTCTAATCTTTGACTTTTCTCTACCTCAGTTTCTGCAGCTATCCGTTTTTTATCACGAGATTTTTGTTCTTCTAATCTTTGACTTTTCTCTACCTCAGTTTCTGCAGCTATCCGTTTTTTATCACGAGATTTTTGTTCTTCTAATCTGAGACTTTTGTCTACCTCAGTTTCTGTAGCTATCCGTTTTTGATCACGAGATTTTTGTTCTTCTAATCTTTGACTTTTCTCTACCTCAGTTTCTGCAGCTATCCGTTTTTGATCACGAGATTTTTGTTCTTCTAATCTTTGACTTTTCTCTACCTCAGTTTCTGCAGCTATCCGTTTTTGATCACGAGATTTTTGTTCTTCTAATCTTTGACTTTTCTCTACCTCAGTTTCTGCAGCTATCCGTTTTTTATCACGAGATTTTTGTTCTTCTAATCTTTGACTTTTCTCTACCTCAGTTTCTGCAGCTATCCGTTTTTTATCACGAGATTTTTGTTCTTCTAATCTGAGACTTTTGTCTACCTCAGTTTCTGTAGCTATCCGTTTTTGATCACGAGATTTTTGTTCTTCTAATCTTTGACTTTTCTCTACCTCAGTTTCTGCAGCTATCCGTTTTTGATCACGAGATTTTTGTTTTTCTAATCTTTGACTTTTCTCTACCTCAGTTTCTGTAGCTATCAGTTTTTGATAACGAGATTTTTGTTTTTTAAATCTTGTTTCCATTTCCTCCACTGTTTCCTCACTTCTTGACTTCCTTTTCCGAGTAGCTTCCTTAGATTGCTTGTAATATTCCTTGTTCATTCCATACTTTTCTCGAAGGCTCAAATATTTTGAGGTATTTGGGGAAGATTGGCTATTCAAGTATTCTTGACTTAAATTACAATCACCTTTATCTTCAGAAGAGGTTAATCGGGATATTTTTGGTCTACCCCTTGTACCGCCTTTAAAACCAGAAATATGTGTGTGATCAGCCATCTCTTTAGTTAAATCGGGAATGAAAGTTGTATGGAAAGTCTCTCCGTAAGTGAAGGAGCTCAAGCATTGAAGCTCGTGCAACACCGGATGTCCGCACTTCATGTCGCAGCGGTTCAAACTTGCATTGAGAGAACGAATCAGCGCCAAACTCAGACCTGATCTTCACTTTCTTTTCAGAATCTAAAATATAAACGGTGAATAAAAACATTCCATTAACACCAAACTTTCAGGAACCATAAGTTCTCTCTCTCTGTACAAAACAAACATCACGGACCGGGTCTGCGTACAAAACAAACACCACGTACCGGGTCAGGTACCCTGATCCTGGAGTCAAATGATGATGCAATTCATTGTTCTGACTCTTAGGGAGAACTTCCTGGACTGAGCATGTTCATGTTTCCTCAATCGCTCGTGGTGTGAATATCAGGTGGTTTGCTTTGTCATCTTCACCGAAGAGCTATCTCGTTCTGCTGCACCGCACGGTACTGTGAGAATGCCAGTGACTAAGCTGAGTGTGGGGGGGGGGGGGGGAGGGGGGGGGTGGAGGACTTGAGGAGAGAGTGAGGGGAGATTTCTAATCGCATCATTTGAACTTCTGAGGTGAATGTGTCGGCCTATAAAAAAAGCATTTCTGACGTGAATGTGTATAAAATCACTTCTGAGGTGAATGTGTAGGCCTATAACAAAAGCATTTTTGACGTGAATGTGTATAAAAGCATTTCTGATGTGTCATCTTTACAGATCATTTCTTTACAGGTGTGCTTCGTCAACTGTTAAGGTGAAATAAATTTACCTAATTGAAGACAATTATTGCAGGAAACCCCTTTTCCGTAGTCGATGAGAAGCCTGCGTCTTGGCTGCAGTCTCACAATTTCCCACAATATCCTCGCGTGTTTCAGTCACGAGCTTCACCATGGCTACGACTGGGTGGTGTCATTAATGTCCTTTCCGGCGTCATGTGCATCAGCGTTTTGCCTCCCTCCATGGCGAGTTGTAATCGATTTGCGTTTCCATGTTTAATGCCTGAGCCGAAGGCTGCGTTATTCCAAAATATGGTGAACGAGAACGGCACTTGGTAGAACGACCCCCGCCAGGCTAAACAGTTTATGTTTGTATGCACTGATAGACGAGATCTGGATTCGGACCTAAACCAAAATCGAATCGGCTTGTTCTTGTCACCGAACCAACTCATCCACCTCGTTTAGACATAACTCATCCATAATTTTTTTAATATCATGTTATATCGCTTTTGGTCCGATCTCTCAATGGTGAAGAATTACTTCGGAAATTAAATAATACTTGTATCCGAATCCATATCCACATCTTCACCAAAATCGCATCGATTCTGTCTTGTCACACACCCAACCTGTCCATCAATTTTCGTCCAAATCCGTCCATAACATTTTTGAGATATCGTGTTTATTGATATCTATCGATTTTAGCCCTACAACTCAATGGTGAAAAATCACTTTAAAATTATCTGATCCGTATCCGGATTCGAAACGTCATCAAAATTGAATCACTTCTTCCATGTCAGCCATCCAACCTCTCCACCAAGTTTGTCTGAATCCGTCCACAACTTTTTTAAATGTCCTGCTATGTATCGTTTTTGGCCCTATCTCCCAATGGTGGAGAATCATTAAAAAAATTCGACCAGCCGGATCCGAATCCGGATCTTCACCAAATTCTAATCATTTCGTCCTTGTCACATATGCTACCTCTCCTCCAAATTTCGTCCGAATCCGTCCACACCTTTTTGAGATATCTTGTTCACAGACAAACAGACAGACATACATGGACAAAAACACAACCTCCATCCACCTTCGGTGGCAGGGGTATATATGGCAGCCACATGGAGACGGAATTGGGAGGGAGAGGAGTACAATAATTGATTGATTAATTGTGAAATTAAAATATATAAATGATCATAAAATATTTTCTTAATCAATTGGCTAATAGCATACCTAAAGCACTAGTGCTTCATCCGAAGATGTATCTTTTAGAAATTTAATTAAATAAGTCATTTATAAAAAATTAAATAATTAATTGATTACTCAATAAATAATTAATCGATTAATCAATAAATAATTAATAGATGAAATGATTAATCAATAAATCAAAAATATCCTTGATAGCCACATCACTTGGTCACTCATGTCCAAATATTAGCTTCCCAGCTCAAAAGGTGCCTGAGATATTGGCCAAATGAGACAGAAAATAAATAAATGATTAATAATGAAAATAAATAAATAATAATCATAAAAAAATTAAATTATTAATCAATTTGGTCAGAGAACACATAAACTACCACTATTTCATCAGAATCTGTAACTTTAAAAAAAAAAAATTTTTGGTCATTAATCGAATAATTAAATAATTAATCGATTAATTAATTAATTAATTAATCAAAAATATCCTTTGCAGCCAAATCACCTGGTAATTGGCATATCCAAATATCAGCTTCCTAACTCAAAAGGTGCCTGAGTTAATGGTCAGAAGAGAAAGGAAATTTGATTAATTAAATAAGTACTTAATTAATCGCTAATAATTAAATAACTCCTCAATTTATTGATTAATCAAAAAAAAAAATACAGTTTTTGACAAAGCACTTGCTCACTATTGTGCCGAAATTTCAGCTTCCTAGCTCAAAGGATGGCTGAGATATCGCCCGGACAAACAAACAAGAAAGAAAACAAACAAACAAGAAACCAGAGTGAAAACTGAGTACTCTCTTTCAGCGTGCGTCACTGCCGAGCCCCCTTTGGTGCCCGGCAATGACGATTTGCAATGCCTGGAGATGGAATAGGAAAGGAGCGGTGTACAACAAGAAAGAAAACAAACAAGTAAAGATACATTCAAAGTACACCACCCCCCTTACCAAATAATTAAATATCTTACAGCGCGGCATTGCCGGGGCGCCTCAGGCGCCCGGCAATACCGCAGTGCAGCTCATTGAGGCTGCATTGGGAGGGAGAGGTGTACACTAATTGATTGATTAATTGTATAATTAAAATCAATAAAAGATTATCACAAAATATTTTCTTAAGCAATTGGCTAATAGCATAACTAAACCACTTGTGCTTCATCCGAAGATGTATCTTTTAGAAATTTAATTAAATAAATAATTAATAAAAAATCAAATAATTAATTGATTAATCAATAAATAATTAATTGATTAAATGATTAATCAATAAATCAAAAATATCCTTGATAGCCACATCACTTGGTCACTGTCATGTCCAAATATTAGCTTCCCAGCTCAAAAGGTACCTGAGATATTGGCCAAATAAGAAAGAAAATAAATAAATAATTAATAATGAAAAAAATTAAATAATAATCATAAAAAAATTAAATTATTAATCAATTCGGTCACAGAACACATAAACCACCACCATTTCATCAGAATCTGTAACTGAAATTTTTCTTTTTTTTTTAGTATTAATCGAATAATTAAATAATTAATCGATACATTGATTAATTGATTAATCAATAAATCAAAAATTTCCTTGATAGCCACATCACTTGGTCACTCATGTCCAAATATTAGCTTCTGAGCTCAAAAGGTGCCTGAGATATTGGCCAAATGAGAAAGAAAATAAATAAATGATTAATAATGAAAATAAATAAATAATAATCATTAAAAAATTAAATTATTAATCAATTCGGTCAGAGAACACATAAACCACCACCATTTCATCAGAATCTGTAACAAAAAAAAAAAAAAAAAAATTGGTCATTAATCAAATAATTAAATAATTAATCGATTAATTGATTAATTAATAAATCAAAAATAGCCTTTGCAGCCAAATCACCTGGTCATTGGCATGTCCAAATATCAGCTTCCTAACTCAAAAGGTGCCTGAGTTAATGGTCAGAAGAGAAATGAAATTTAATTAATTAAATAAGTACTTAATTAATCACTAATAATTAAATAACTCATCAATTAATTGATTAATCAAAAAACAAAAAATACCGTTTTTGACAAAGGACCTGCTCACTATTGTGCCGAAATTTCAGCTTCCTAGCTCAAAGGATGGCTGAGATATCGCCCGGAAAAACAAACAAACAAACAAACAAACAAGAAAGAAAGAAAGCAAGAAAACAAACAACCAGAGTGAAAACTGTGTACTCTCTTTCAGCGAGCGTCACTGCCGAGCCCCCTTCGGTGCCCAGCAATGACGATTTGCAATGCCTGGAGATGGCATAGGAAAGGAGCGGTGTACAACAACCAGAGTGAAAACTGAGTACTCCCTTTCAGCGTGCGTCACTGCCGAGCCCCCTTCGGTGCCCAGCAATGACGATTTGCAATGCCTGGAGATGGCATAGGAAAGGTGCGGTGTACAAAACTTCGTCTAGATGTGGTCAGCAGAGCCCAACCAGGAAGAGGCTGTTGTGAGGGTGTTTGTTTTTGAAGAAAAATAATCTTCATATGCACAGCAAGGTAAACTGAAAATTTCTCATTGAGCTTCTTGATATTCATTCATGTTAAGATTGGTGAAATTCTTCAGGAGTATAATTGATGGCTAAACAGTGTGATGGACGATTTCCATTCAAAATAATGTCAAAAAACTATTCGAAGTAACTCAACGTGGAGAACAAGTAAATGCTGAGGTTTTTGCAAATGCCAGCCTCATATTCATAGTAATATCATAAAACTCTGCTTTCAATGTCAAATTAACTTCCAAAACAGGATATTGAGTAATGACTCAAAATGAGACACCGCATTATTTCAAAATCAAAGCATCATCAAATCAACTTCAACAGAAACCCACAATAAAACCAATAGACCGCTGCTCAAGCATCCAAGTTAAACACCAACTTATCAGTTTAATACAAATATAATCATCAAAATAATAAATCAGAAATAAGGACGTCCATGTTAAATATCAAATTTAAAATCTATTTTGATGAAAAAAAATATAAATAAAATTCCCGAACACAAAAAACAGAGAAACACCCAAAGTAAAGTGAAAATATAACCTTAAATAACACCAAATAATAACCCCATCATATTTTTGCTCACCATTTTGGATAAACACATTTACATCCGTTCAAAAAGAACTAGAATCATGAAAATATCAAATAAAAACACCTCAAAATACATTCTCTTGTGACTATAATGTATATCTCTTCTTAGAAATATCAAAATTGAACATAACACCAAAGTTTGAAAAACATATCAGGTGATTTCTACCGACATAAATAGATCAATAATATCTCATGTGAGGAGAGCATGATACAGTTTCTCATAAAATATAGCCATGATTGAACAATAAAAAACAGGAAAACACAAAAAAGGAAACTTGAATGAATGAATGAATGATCGTTTTAAGGCCATTTTCCCCGCTAGAGCAGGGCTTGGCCTTGCGGGCCCCATGACAATCATGCTTCCCTGTTTGAGGCAATGTTTTTATGGCCGGATGCCCTGCCTGGCCCCAACCCTTAGTCGCCTATTACGATGCGCAGGGATACGGCGTACCTATTCTAACCGGGGTACACACCGGGACCATTCATCCCAGCAAGCTGGTACACAATTTGCCGACCTCGGAAGGATGACAGGCTGAGTCAACCCCCCTGGTGTTAATTTAGCGATCGTCCGGGATTCGAACCCAGGATCCTCGGATCCCAAGCCGGCACCCTAACCGCTAAGCGAACACCAAGCCAATTGTTACGGATCGCGGATTAGATGTTATTTACCGAGCGGTGGTATTGCCGCGACCGTTACAGGATCCCCAATTGGCCCGACTCCCCCAACGTTGACCAGATCGCACCACAGATATTCAATCGGGAAACCTCTAAACCGACCGAAAGAGAAGGAAGAGAGAAGAAGACAGAGTACGGAGGAATAACAGGATTTATTATGTATTTTCACAAGCCAGAGCAACGAGAGCAATCGGTTATATTCAGCGAATGGAAGGAGCGATCAAAATTATTTACAAGCAATGGATGGAACTGGAAAAAGCAGTCACACAGTGCATCGTTAGCTTATACTAGTCTATTTACTTAACCCCAGGACAACGATTAGGACAGACGACGTTCACACTTACACGGGGGATATTGCAGGCAGGTATAGCTTGAGGATGGATGGTTGTTTTTGGGAGGCAATGGAGGGTCCAGCGTCGATTGCTGCCTGGCGCGTCCTGTTCGTGGCCTGCGGCCCCTTAGCTGCCCCCTTAGCTGCAGCGCAGCTGGTCGCACGATGGCTCGCACACACCTGCTCGTTCAGGCGTCTTCCTTCTCCCCAGCAACAACGAGGGACAGCAAGCAAGAGGACGGGGTCAAAGCAAGAGCTTGGAGGACGCAAGAGCAAGAGGAGCAAGAGCTGGAAACTTGCTCAGACAATAAAGAGATAGAAATTGTATATCCGGTTCAGTGAAAAGCATTGAGGGAAATAAATCATTCACAACAACAACAACCAAAGAAAAACTTGACGAGCCCCAACCCCACCCGTCAATGTGATGAACATCCAATGTGATTTCCATCTTCAATTCACCAACAAAGGATATTATTGAGGATCTTTCACTGACCTTGAACCAAAAAGATGATGAAATACTTAGTCCAGATGTGGTCAACAGAGCCCAACCAGGAAGAGGCTGTTGTGAGTGTGTTTCTTTTTGAAGAAAAATAATCTTCATATGCACAGCAAGGTAAACTGAAAATTTCTCATTGAGCTTCTTGATATTCATTCATGTTAAGATTGGTGAAATTCTTCAGGAGTAGAATTGATGCCTGAACAGTGTGATGGACGATTTCCATTCAAAATAATGTTAAGAAACTGTTCAAAGTAACTCAACGTGGAGAACAAGTAAATGCTGAGGTTTTTGCAAATGTCAGCCTCATATTCATAGTAATGTCATAAAACTCTTCTTTCAATTTCAATTTAACTTCCAAAAACAGGATATTGAGTCATGACTGAAAATGAGACACCGAATTATTTCAAAATCAAAGCATCATCAAATCAACTTCAACAGAAACCCACAATAAAACCAATATACCGCTGCTCAAGCATCCAAGTTAAACACCAACTCATCAGTTTAAAACAAATATAATCATCAAAATAATAAATCAGAAATAAGGACGTCCATGTTAAATATCAAATTTAAAATCTATTTTGATGAAAAAAAATATGAATAAAATTCCCAACCACAAAACACAGAGAAACACCCAAAGTATAGTGAAAATATAACCTTAAATAACACCAAATAATAACCCCATCATATTTTTGCTCACCATTTTGGATAAACACATTTACATCAGTTCAAAAAGAACTAGAATCATGAAAATATCAAATAAAAAAACCTCAAAATACATTATCTTGTGACTATAATGTATATCTCTTCTAAGAAATATCAAAATTCAACACAACACCAAAGATTGAAAAACATATCAGGTGATTTCCACCAACAAAAATAGAGGAATAATATCTCATGTGGTGAGCAAGATACAGTTTCTGATATAATATAGCTGTGATTGAACGATATAAAAACGGAAACACAAAAAAGGAAACTTGAATGAATGAATGAATGATCGTTTTAAGGCCATTTTCCCCGCTAGAGCAGGGGTTGGCCTTGCGGGCCCCATGACAATCATGGTTCCCTCTTTGCGGCAATGTTTTTATGGCCGGATGCCCTGCCTGGCCCCAACCCTTAGTCGCCTATTACGATGCGCAGGGATACGGCGTACCTATTCTAACCGGGGTACACACCGGGACAATTCATCCCAGCAAGCTGGTACACAATTTGCCGACGTCGGAAGGATGACAGGCTGAGTCAACCCCCCTAGTGTTAATTTAGCGATCGTCCGGGATTCGAACCCAGGATCCTCGGATCCCAAGCCGGCACCCTAACCGCTAAGCGAACACCAAGCTTAAAAAAAAGGAAACTTGCTCAGGCAATAAAGAGATAGAAATTATATATCCGGTTCAGTGAAAAGCATTGAGGGAAATAAATCATTCACAACAACAACAACAACCAAAGAAAAACTTGACGAGCCCCAACCCCACCCGTCAATGTGATGAACATCCAATGTGATTTCCATCTTCAATTCACCAACAAAGGATATTATTGAGGATCTTTCACTGACCTTGAACCAAAAAGATGATGAAATACTTAGTCCAGATGTGGTCAACGGAGCCCAACCAGGAAGAGGCTGTTGTGAGGGTGTTTCTTTTTGAAGAAAAATAATCTTCATATGCACAGCAAGGTAAACTGAAAATTTCTCATTGAGCTTCTTGATATTCATTCATGTTAAGATGGGTGAAATTCTTCAGGAGTAGAAGTGATGGCTGAACAGTGTGATGGACGATTTCCATTCAAAATAATGTGAAGAAACTGTTCAAAGTAACTCAACGTGGAGAACAAGTAAATGCTGAGGTTTTTGCAAATGTCAGCCTCATATTCATAGTAACATCATAAAACTCTTCTTTCAATGTCAAATTAACTTCCAAAACAGAATATTGAGTAATGACTGAAAATGAGACACCGCATTATTTCAGAATCAAGGCATCATCAAATCAACTTACACAGAAACCCACAATAAAACCAATATACCGCTACTCAAGCATCCAAGTTAAACACTTTCTCATCAGTTAAAAACAAATATAATCCTCAAAATAATGAATCAGAAATAAGGACGTCCATGTTAAATTTCAAATACATTTTGATGGAAAAAAAATTCCGTGACAAAAAACAGAGTATTGAGCAGTAATTTGAAATACCACATTGCGTTGATTGACACCCAAAGTAAAGTGAAAGTATAAACTTAGATTACACCAAATAATGACCCCATGATTATTTTGCTCACCATTTTGGATAAACACATTTACATCAGATGAAAAATAAATAGAATCATGAAAATATCAAACACCTCAAAATACATTCTCTTGTGACTATAATGTATATCTCTTCTTAGAAATATCAAAATTCAACACAACACCAAAGTTTGAAAAACATATCAGGTGATTTCCACCAACAAAAATAGAGGAATAATATCTCATGTGGTGAGCAAGATACAGTTTCTGATAAAATATAGCCGTGATTGAACGATATAAAAACAGGGAAACACAAAAAAGGAAACTTGCTCCGACAATAAAGAGATAGAAATTGTATATCCGGTTCAGTGAAAAGCATTAAGGGAAATAAATCATTCACAACAATAACAACCAAAGAAAAACTTGACGAGCCCCAACCCCGCCCGTCAATGTGATGAACATCCACTGTGATTTTCATCTCCAGCTCACCAACAAAGGATATTATTGAAGATTTTTCACGAACGTTGAACCAAAAAGAAGAGGAAATACTTCCTTCAGATGTGGTCAACAGAGCCCAACCATGAACAGAGGTTTGTCAGAGGTTTTGTCTCTGAAAAAGAATCTTCATATGCACAGCAAGGAAAACTGCAAATTTGTCTTTACACATCGTGATATTCATTCATGTTCAGATTGGTGAAATTCTTCAGGAGGAAATTGATGGCAGACACGATGGTGACGATTTCAATTAAAAATAATTACAAAAAACTGTTGAAAAGAACTAAACGTGGAGAACACGTAAATGCTGAGGTTTGTGCAAATGTCAGCCTCATATTCATAGTAACATCACAAAACTATTCTTTAAAATTCAAATCGACTTTCAAAAACAGGATATTGAGACATGATTGAAAATGAAACACCGCATTATTTCAAAATCAAAGCATCATCAAATCAACTTCAACACAAACCCACAATAAAACCATTATAGCGCTGCTCAAGCATCCAAGTTAAACACTTTCTCATCAGTTAAAAACAAATACAATCGTCAAAACAATGAAACAGAAATAAGGACGTTCATGTTAAATTTCAAATAAATTTTGATGGAAAAAAAATTCCGTGACAAAAAACAGAGTATTGAGCAGTAATTTGAAATATCACATTGCGTTGATTGACACCCAAAGTAAAGTGAAAGTATAAACTTAGATTACACCAAATAATGACCCCATGATTATTTTGCGCACATTTTGGATAAACACATTTACATCAGATGAAAAATAAATAGAATCATGAAAATATCAATTAAAAACACCTCAAAATACATTCTCTTGTGACTATAATGTATATCGCTTCTTAGAAATATCAAAATGCAACACAACACCAAAGTTTGAAAAACATATCAGGTGATTTGCACCAACAAAAATAGAGGAATAATATCTCATGTGGTGAGCAAGATACAGTTTCTGATAAAATATAGCTGTGATCGAACGATAAAAAACAGGGAAACACAAAAAAGGGAAACTTGAATGAATGAATGAATGATCGTTTTAAGGCCATTTTCCCCGCTAGAGCAAGGGTTAGCCTTGCGGGCCCCATGACAATCATGGTTCCCTGTTTGAGGCAATGTTTTTATGGCCGGATGCCCTGCCTGGCCCCAACCCTTAGTCGCCTATTACGATGTGCAGGGATACGGCGTACCTATTCTAACCGGGGTACACACCGGGATCATTCATCCCAGCAAGCTGGTACACAATTTCCCGACCTCGGAAGGATGACAGGCTAAGTCAACCCCCCTGGTGTTAATTTAGCGATCGTCCGGGATTCGAACCCAGGATCCTCGGATCCCAAGCCGGCACCCTAACCGCTAAGCCAACACCAAGCTAAAAAAAAGGAAACTTGCTCAGACAATAAAGAGATAGAAATTGTATATCCGGTTTAGTGAAAAGCATTGAGGGAAATAAATCATTCACAACAACAACAACCAAAGAAAAACATGACGAGCCCCAACCCCACCTGTCAATGTGATGAACATCCAATGTGATTTCCATCTTCAATTCACCAACAAATTGATATTATTGAGGATCTTTCACTGACCTTGAACCAAAAAGATGATGAAATACTTCGTCCAGATGTGGTCAACGGAGCCCAACCAGGAAGAGGCTGTTGTGAGGGTGTTTGTTTTTGAAAAAAAATAATCTTCATGTGCACAGCAAGGTAAACTGAAAATTTCTCATTGAGCTTCTTGATATTCATTCATGTTAAGATTGGTGAAATTCTTCAGGAGTAGAATTGATGGCTGAACAGTGTGATGGACGATTTCCATTCAAAATAATGTTAAGAAACTGTTCAAAGTAACTCAATGTGAAGAACAAGTAAATGCTGAGGTTTTTGCAAATGTCAGCCTCATATTCATAGTAATGTCATAAAACTCTTCTTTCAATTTCAATTTAACTTCCAAAAACAGGATACTGAGTCATGACTGAAAATGAGACACCGAATTATTTCAAAATCAAAGCATCATCAAATCAACTTCAACAGAAACCCACAATAAAACCAATATACCGCTGCTCAAGCATCCAAGTTAAACACCAACTCATCAGTTTAAAACAAATATAATCATCAAAATAATAAATCAGAAATAAGGACGTCCATGTTAAATATCAAATTTAAAATCTATTTTGATGAAAAAAAATATTAATAAAATTCGCTCACACAAAAAAAAATAGAGAAACACCCAAAGTAAAGTGAAAATATAACCTTAAATAACACCAAATAATAACCCCATCATATTTTTGCTCACCATTTTGGATAAAACACATTTACATCAGTTCAAAAAGAACTAGAATCATGAAAATATCAAATAAAAACACCTCAAAATACATTCTCTTGTGACTATAATGTATATCTCTTCTTAGAAATATCAAAATTGAACATAACACCAAAGTTTGAAAAACATATCAGGTGATTTCCACCAACAAAAATAGAGGAATAATATCTCATGTGGTGAGCAAGATACAGTTTCTGATAAAATATAGCTGTGATTGAACGATATAAAAACGGAAACACAAAAAAGGAAACTTGAATGAATGAATGAATGAATGATCGTTTTAAGGCCATTTTTCCCGCTAGAGCAGGGGTTGGCCTTGCGGGCCCCATGACAATCATGGTTCCCTGTTTGAGGCAATGTTTTTATGGCCGGATGCCCTGCCTGGCCCCAACCCTTAGTCGCCTATTACGATGCGCAGGGATACGGCGTACCTATTCTAACCGGGGTACACACCGGGACCATTCATCCCAGCAAGCTGGTACACAATTTGCCGACCTCGGAAGGATGACAGGCTGAGTCAACCCCCCTGGTGTTAATTTAGCGATCGTCCGGGATTCGAACCCAGGATCCTCGGATCCCAAGCCGGCACCCTAACCGCTAAGCGAACACCAAGCCAATTGTTACGGATCGCGGATTAGATGTTATTTACCGAGCGGTGGTATTGCCGCGACCGTTACAGGATCCCCAATCGGCCCGACTCCCCCAACGTTGACCAGATCGCACCACAGATATTCAATCGGGAAACCTCTAAAGCGACCGAAAGAGAAGGAAGAGAGAAGAAGACAGAGTACGGAGGAATAACAGGATTTATTATGTATTTTCACAAGCCAGAGCAACGAGAGCAATCGGTTATATTCAGCGAATGGAAGGAGCGATCAAAATTATTTACAAGCAATGGATGGAACTGGAAGAAGCAGTCACACAGTGCATCGTTAGCTTATACTAGTCTATTTACTTAACCCCAGGACAACGATTAGGACAGACGACGTTCACACTTACACGGGGGATATTGCAGGCAGGTATAGCTTGAGGATGGATGGTTGTTTTTGGGAGGCAATGGAGGGTCCAGCGTCGATTGCTGCCTGGCACGTCCTGTTCGTGGCCTGCGGCCCCTTAGCTGCCCCCTTAGCTGCAGCGCAGCTGGTCGCACGATGGCTCGCACACACCTGCTCGTTCAGGCGTCTTCCTTCTCCCCAGCAACAACGAGGGACAGCAAGCAAGAGGACGGGGTCAAAGCAAGAGCTTGGAGGATGCAAGAGCAAGAGGAGCAAGAGCTGGAAACTTGCTCAGACAATAAAGAGATAGAAATTGTATATCCGGTTCAGTGAAAAGCATTGAGGGAAATAAATCATTCACAACAACAACCAAAGAAAAACTTGACGAGCCCCAACCCCACCCGTCAATGTGATGAACATCCAATGTGATTTCCATATTCAATTCACCAACAAAGGATATTATTGAGGATCTTTCACTGACCTTGAACCAAAAAGATGATGAAATACTTAGTCCAGATGTGGTCAACGGAGCCCAACCAGGAAGAGGCTGTTGTGAGGGTGTTTCTTTTTGAAGAAAAATAATCTTCATATGCACAGCAAGGTAAACTGAAAATTTCTCATTGAGCTTCTTGATATTCATTCATGTTAAGATTGGTGAAATTCTTCAGGAGTAGAATTGATGGCTGAACAGTGTGATGGACGATTTCCATTGAAAATAATGTTAAGAAACTGTTCAAAGTAACTCAACGTGGAGAACAAGTAAATGCTGAGGTTTTTGCAAATGTCAGCCTCATATTCATAGTAATGTCATAAAACTCTTCTTTCAATTTCAATTTAACTTCCAAAAACAGGATATTGAGTCATGACTGAAAATGAGACACCGAATTATTTCAAAATCAAAGCATCATCAAATCAACTTCAACAGAAACCCACAATAAAACCAATATACCGCTGCTCAAGCATCCAAGTTAAACACCAACTCATCAGTTTAAAACAAATATAATCATCAAAATAATAAATCAGAAATAAGGACGTCCATGTTAAATATCAAATTTAAAATCTATTTTGATGAAAAAAAATATGAATAAAATTCCCAACCACAAAACACAGAGAAACACCCAAAGTATAGTGAAAATATAACCTTAAATAACACCAAATAATAACCCCATCATATTTTTGCTCACCATTTTGGATAAACACATTTACATCAGTTCAAAAAGAACTAGAATCATGAAAATATCAAATAAAAAAACCTCAAAATACATTATCTTGTGACTATAATGTATATCTCTTCTAAGAAATATCAAAATTCAACACAACACCAAAGATTGAAAAACATATCAGGTGATTTCCACCAACAAAAATAGAGGAATAATATCTCATGTGGTGAGCAAGAAACAGTTTCTGATAAAATATAGCTGTGATTGAACGATATAAAAACGGAAACACAAAAAAGGAAACTTGAATGAATGAATGAATGATCGTTTTAAGGCCATTTTCCCCGCTAGAGCAGGGGTTGGCCTTGCGGGCCCCATGACAATCATGGTTCCCTCTTTGAGGCAATGTTTTTATGGCCGGATGCCCTGCCTGGCCCCAACCCTTAGTCGCCTATTACGATGCGCAGGGATACGGCATACCTATTCTAACCGGGGTACACACCGGGACCATTCATCCCAGCAAGCTGGTACACAATTTGCCGACGTCGGAAGGATGACAGGCTGAGTCAACCCCCCTAGTGTTAATTTAGCGATCGTCCGGGATTCGAACCCAGGATCCTCGGATCCCAAGCCGGCACCCTAACCGCTAAGCGAACACCAAGCTTAAAAAAAAGGAAACTTGCTCAGGCAATAAAGAGATAGAAATTATATATCCGGTTCAGTGAAAAGCATTGAGGGAAATAAATCATTCACAACAACAACAACCAAAGAAAAACTTGACGAGCCCCAACCCCACCCGTCAATGTGATGAACATCCAATGTGATTTCCATCTTCAATTCACCAACAAAGGATATTATTGAGGATCTTTCACTGACCTTGAACCAAAAAGATGATGAAATACTTAGTCCAGATGTGGTCAACGGAGCCCAACCAGGAAGAGGCTGTTGTGAGGGTGTTTCTTTTTGAAGAAAAATAATCTTCATATGCACAGCAAGGTAAACTGAAAATTTCTCATTGAGCTTCTTGATATTCATTCATGTTAAGATGGGTGAAATTCTTCAGGAGTAGAAGTGATGGCTGAACAGTGTGATGGACGATTTCCATTCAAAATAATGTGAAGAAACTGTTCAAAGTAACTCAACGTGGAGAACAAGTAAATGCTGAGGTTTTTGCAAATGTCAGCCTCATATTCATAGTAACATCATAAAACTCTTCTTTCAATGTCAAATTAACTTCCAAAACAGAATATTGAGTAATGACTGAAAATGAGCGCATTATTTCAGAATCAAGGCATCATCAAATCAACTTACACAGAAACCCACAATAAAACCAATATACCGCTGCTCAAGCATCCAAGTTAAACACTTTCTCATCAGTTAAAAACAAATATAATCCTCAAAATAATGAATCAGAAATAAGGACGTCCATGTTAAATTTCAAATACATTTTGATGGAAAAAAAATTCCGTGACAAAAAACAGAGTATTGAGCAGTAATTTGAAATACCACATTGCGTTGATTGACACCCAAAGTAAAGTGAAAGTATAAACTTAGATTACACCAAATAATGACCCCATGATTATTTTGCTCACCATTTTGGATAAACACATTTACATCAGATGAAAAATAAATAGAATCATGAAAATATCAAACACCTCAAAATACATTCTCTTGTGACTATAATGTATATCTCTTCTTAGAAATATCAAAATTCAACACAACACCAAAGTTTGAAAAACATATCAGGTGATTTCCACCAACAAAAATAGAGGAATAATATCTCATGTGGTGAGCAAGATACAGTTTCTGATAAAATATAGCCGTGATTGAACGATATAAAAACAGGGAAACACAAAAAAGGAAACTTGCTCCGACAATAAAGAGATAGAAATTGTATATCCTGTTCAGTGAAAAGCATTAAGGGAAATAAATCATTCACAACAACAACAACCAAAGAAAAACTTGATGAGCCCCAACCCCGCCCGTCAATGTGATGAACATCCACTGTGATTTTCATCTCCAGCTCACCAACAAAGGATATTATTGAAGATTTTTCACGAACCTTGAACCAAAAAGAAGAGGAAATACTTCCTTCAGATGTGGTCAACAGAGCCCAACCATGAACAGAGGTTTGTCAGAGGTTTTGTCTCTGAAAAAGAATCTTCATATGCACAGCAAGGAAAACTGCAAATTTGTCTTTACACATCGTGGTATTCATTCATGTTCAGATTGGTGAAATTCTTCAGGAGGAAATTGATGGCAGACACGATGGTGACGATTTCAATTAAAAATAATTACAAAAAACTGTTGAAAAGAACTAAACGTGGAGAACACGTAAATGCTGAGGTTTGTGCAAATGTCAGCCTCATATTCATAGTAACATCACAAAACTATTCTTTCAAATTCAAATCGACTTCCAAAAACAGGATATTGAGACATGATTGAAAATGAAACACCGCATTATTTCAAAATCAAAGCATCATCAAATCAACTTCAACACAAACCCACAATAAAACCATTATAGCGCTGCTCAAGCATCCAAGTTAAACACTTTCTCATCAGTTAAAAACAAATACAATCGTCAAAACAATGAAACAGAAATAAGGACGTTCATGTTAAATTTCAAATAAATTTTGATGGAAAAAAAATTCCGTGACAAAAAACAGAGTATTGAGCAGTAATTTGAAATATCACATTGCGTTGATTGACACCCAAAGTAAAGTGAAAGTATAAACTTAGATTACACCAAATAATGACCCCATGATTATTTTGCGCACATTTTGGATAAACACATTTACATCAGATGAAAAATAAATAGAATCATGAAAATATCAATTAAAAACACCTCAAAATACATTCTCTTGTGACGATAATTTATATCGCTTCTTAGAAATATCAAAATGCAACACAACACCAAAGTTTGAAAAACATATCAGGTGATTTGCACCAACAAAAATAGAGGAATAATATCTCATGTGGTGAGCAAGATACAGTTTCTGATAAAATATAGCTGTGATCGAACAATAAAAAACAGGGAAACACAAAAAAGGGAAACTTGAATGAATGAATGAATGATCGTTTTAAGGCCATTTTCCCCGCTAGAGCAGGGGTTAGCCTTGCGGGCCCCATGACAATCATGGTTCCCTGTTTGAGGCAATGTTTTTATGGCCGGATGCCCTGCCTGGCCCCAACCCTTAGTCGCCTATTACGATGTGCAGGGATACGGCGTACCTATTCTAACCGGGGTACACACCGGGATCATTCATCCCAGCAAGCTGGTACACAATTTCCCGACCTCGGAAGGATGACAGGCTGAGTCAACCCCCCTGGTGTTAATTTAGCGATCGTGCGGGATTCGAACCCAGGATCCTCGGATCCCAAGCCGGCACCCTAACCGCTAAGCCAACACCAAGCTAAAAAAAAGGAAACTTGCTCAGACAATAAAGAGATAGAAATTGTATATCCGGTTTAGTGAAAAGCATTGAGGGAAATAAATCATTCACAACAACAACAACCAAAGAAAAACATGACGAGCCCCAACCCCACCTGTCAATGTGATGAACATCCAATGTGATTTCCATCTTCAATTCACCAACAAATTGATATTATTGAGGATCTTTCACTGACCTTGAACCAAAAAGATGATGAAATACTTCGTCCAGATGTGGTCAACGGAGCCCAACCAGGAAGAGGCTGTTGTGAGGGTGTTTGTTTTTGAAAAAAAATAATCTTCATGTGCACAGCAAGGTAAACTGAAAATTTCTCATTGAGCTTCTTGATATTCATTCATGTTAAGATTGGTGAAATTCTTCAGGAGTAGAATTGATGGCTGAACAGTGTGATGGACGATTTCCATTCAAAATAATGTTAAGAAACTGTTCAAAGTAACTCAATGTGAAGAACAAGTAAATGCTGAGGTTTTTGCAAATGTCAGCCTCATATTCATAGTAATGTCATAAAACTCTTCTTTCAATTTCAATTTAACTTCCAAAAACAGGATACTGAGTCATGACTGAAAATGAGACACCGAATTATTTCAAAATCAAAGCATCATCAAATCAACTTCAACAGAAACCCACAATAAAACCAATATACCGCTGCTCAAGCATCCAAGTTAAACACCAACTCATCAGTTTGAAACAAATATAATCATCAAAATAATAAATCAGAAATAAGGACGTCCATGTTAAATATCAAATTTAAAATCTATTTTGATGAAAAAAAATATTAATAAAATTCGCTCACACAAAAAAAATAGAGAAACACCCAAAGTAAAGTGAAAATATAACCTTAAATAACACCAAATAATAACCCCATCATATTTTTGCTCACCATTTTGGATAAAACACATTTACATCAGTTCAAAAAGAACTAGAATCATGAAAATATCAAATAAAAACACCTCAAAATACATTCTCTTGTGACTATAATGTATATCTCTTCTTAGAAATATCAAAATTGAACATAACACCAAAGTTTGAAAAACATATCAGGTGATTTCCACCAACAAAAATAGAGGAATAATATCTCATGTGGTGAGCAAGATACAGTTTCTGATAAAATATAGCTGTGATTGAACGATATAAAAACGGAAACACAAAAAAGGAAACTTGAATGAATGAATGAATGATCGTTTTAAGGCCATTTTTCCCGCTAGAGCAGGGGTTGGCCTTGCGGGCCCCATGACAATCATGGTTCCCTGTTTGAGGCAATGTTTTTATGGCCGGATGCCCTGCCTGGCCCCAACCCTTAGTCGCCTATTACGATGCGCAGGGATACGGCGTACCTATTCTAACCGGGGTACACACCGGGACCATTCATCCCAGCAAGCTGGTACACAATTTGCCGACCTCGGAAGGATGACAGGCTGAGTCAACCCCCCTGGTGTTAATTTAGCGATCGTCCGGGATTCGAACCCAGGATCCTCGGATCCCAAGCCGGCACCCTAACCGCTAAGCGAACACCAAGCCAATTGTTACGGATCGCGGATTAGATGTTATTTACCGAGCGGTGGTATTGCCGCGACCGTTACAGGATCCCCAATTGGCCCGACTCCCCCAACGTTGACCAGATCGCACCACAGATATTCAATCGGGAAACCTCTAAAGCGACCGAAAGAGAAGGAAGAGAGAAGAAGACAGAGTACGGAGGAATAACAGGATTTATTATGTATTTTCACAAGCCAGAGCAACGAGAGCAATCGGTTATATTCAGCGAATGGAAGCAGCGATCAAAATTATTTACAAGCAATGGATGGAACTGGAAGAAGCAGTCACACAGTGCATCGTTAGCTTATACTAGTCTATTTACTTAACCCCAGGACAACGATTAGGACAGACGACGTTCACACTTACACGGGGGATATTGCAGGCAGGTATAGCTTGAGGATGGATGGTTGTTTTTGGGAGGCAATGGAGGGTCCAGCGTCGATTGCTGCCTGGCGCGTCCTGTTCGTGGCCTGCGGCCCCTTAGCTGCCCCCTTAGCTGCAGCGCAGCTGGTCGCACGATGGCTCGCACACACCTGTGTCAAGTCGTAGATTCGTTATTGTTAAGAATTCTGTATAAGACGTCTTGAATAATATGTTATGATTTTAATGTTGCTTATATGCTATTTTCATAAGTGAATAAAGGGCTTTTCTCTTCGCTTTAGTATAAATGAGAAATGCTCGCTTCGGTCGTGCTGGGCAAATGGTTTTTCGTATACGTGTGCCCTTTCACCTAGATAAGTCCGGTCGTAAAAACCCTCTTTGATTCGCAGACGGCGCCTCGAGCCGCGGGCAGGAGAACGCTCACATGCGCGCGGATGTGTAACGCCGGTAGAATGATTAGATTGCAGACATAAACCTATCGTTAAAACTATATATTTTGTATTAATCACAGCGACGCTTGAATCTGTATAAACATGTTTTGAATTACTCAGTTGAACAAACCCATATATTTTATGGCCTTATCGAAGCCAAGAATGCACCCTCTGATTTAATGAGTTACATTTTCTGTCTCCTCGGAGCCCAGAGAAACATCTGGTCCAGATAAGGGACGGATGATGGTGGGGGCTAGGGATGACGGTGGGGGACTCTCGCTAGTTCCTTCGTTCTCTCGGAGATTTTCTGATAAACTTGTCCCTATTTATACGGACTGCGAATCAATGTGCTCCAGGAAGGCTAGACGTGGCATGAAGCTGGTTCTTGCTGTAGATGTCTGTCTCCTCCGGATCTGTATAAGTTGGTTTTTAATAAAGCTGCGTCATTTTCAAACTGTTTGTGGACTTCTTTTGCAAACGAAGAGCCGCTTCTTCACAGATGGTACCAGGAGTGGGGTGCAGCACCGGACGACGGGAGACGGAGCCCGAAGGACAGGAGGAAGGCTGCCTGAGGCCGGCGCCGGCACGCTGATTTGATTAAAGGTGAGAGTTGTTTTATATCAGAGGGCTATTATTCCAAATTCGTACCTTCCTCCCTCGAGCGGCTCCAGTCTCCCTGTCTCCGCGCTGCCTGCACTCGAACAGAAATTGTAAGTAAAGGCTCATTTTAGGCCTCAGAATGACGTGGCTTTGTTAAAGCCAGGATAAACATTAAGGGTAAAGCTAAGAATAGATTTTGCGCAGGATACCAGTAAGGACTTAACAGTAAGCTTAAAGTTACAGTTAGCACCAGGAGGGGAAAATGAGGTCGGACAGCCATATAGGTTGAAGCCAGGTGGCCAAGATTTTTCCAGGAAGGAACAGCCCAGAGACAAGATGGGGTATGCCATTGCATGCCAGGGAACGAAGGGCTGTGGCTAACTTAGAGGGCCATAAGAACATGGCCAGTAAAAGGATTTGCGCAGGATATCGGTAAAGATAACGTTCGATAAGGGTAACGTTATAGTTAACAAGGGAAAGGGGAAAAGTGAGGTCGGACAGCCGTAAAGGTTGAGCCAGGCCGAGAACTTTCCAGGAAGGATCAGCCCAGAGCAATAAGATGGGAAGCAAGCTAATGAAAGAAGGGGAACCCCTTAAGGGAACCCCGGCATCTTTCATGTTTAAGAGGCATCATTTTGCCGCGGTAAGACCATTAAAGGACTGGGCTGTGTTAACTAAAGATTTAAATAATCCCTGGCCAGAGGAGGGGTCGTTTGCACTTGACAAGTTGGAAGTGTTGTACGGAGCTTTGGATAAGCTAGAAAGGGAAAGGAAACACTTCCCACCCGATTACTGGAAAGTGTATGGCTGGTGGGAAAAGGAAGGAATGAAGCGACTGGCAGCCTCAAGACAGGCTAGCTTGGCAGGGGAAGTACTGAAGCTTCAGGGCCAAAAGAAACAAGCAGACAAGGTTCAGGACAAAACAATTAAGGAGGTAGTTAAGCAAGCAAATCAGCGGCTCATGCCGCTCGTCCATAATCCGGACCAAGACCCCGCGACAGGGGAGGTAGCCACCATGCCTCTACCCCCCCAAGCCCTGAGCCCTGTCCCCGGGCTACAGGCGCCACCTCTCCCACCCCCGCCCCTGTTCCCCCAGGGGTTAGACCCCCAGAAAACTAGACCAGCCGCCCCTCAGGTTCACCTTAGCCCGGGCAATCCTTTTAGAGGACAAGAAATTAATGGGGCGGACAGCGGGTTCGCGGCCCCAGAGGGGCCAGGAGAACTGTACCCCTCATTGGAAGGGTGCACGGAATCAGAGAACCCACAACCTGCAATTGGGATGTGTCCTTTAAAAACAATAGGACTGAACAGGGGGGCACCCATTAACATCAGGATACCCTGGAGGGAATCAGATTTGGCGTCTATGCAGGAGCGGGTGAGAACCTTGCTGGCTGAACAGCCCGGTCACGTACCGGAACTTATGCGTTTGTGGATACAAAATACAGGCGCAGATTGGCGGGACGTCTGCCACATGGGAGAGGCTGTATTGCCAGCGCGGGTGTGGGACCAGGCCAAAGTACACGCACGCTGGCCGAATGTAGCACCAACCCCGGCCCAGACCCTCGACGATTGGGGGGCCCTGGTCGACCTGTTGTTGGCCGGGGTACACATCGCACTAAGGCTAACCGACCAATTAGATGAAGCGGCCGAGCAGTGGGACATGGGCGACGATAAGAAGGCCGATGTAAAGGACGACATGTTGCAAATGCTTGCCCAGGAATCCATAAGGGCCCCCTCCCCAAAATTTGGAACATACAAGGGCCCCCTCCACAGCCGCAGAATTGGGCCGTGCAAAAGGACCCCCCACCCCCCCCCCCCCCAAGACCTGAGCTCAGTCCCGGGGCTCTAGGCAACACCCCAACACCCCCCGCCCTGCCTTCCCTTTTTCACCTCAACCCACCCCGTCCAACCCGTCCCAAAAATCCTTTTCCTTGAATGAGAGACGTAACATGAATGAGCAAAGATGGTACATGGGAGTGGCTGGAGAAAGGCATGATTTGAGTCGATCTGAGTTTCGCGCGAAGTCTGGGAGACTCACTCGTATATGAATGAGGAATGAATGTATATTGGGATGTTAATTGACGTGTGTATCTGGCCAATGTATTTGTCTGTATGACATATGCAAAGCAGAGGGTTTCGGTGTGAAGCTTTGTAAGTGGTCTACTTGACATTCCCTAGCGACTATCCGAGGGAACAGGTGAGGTCCTGAACTGAGTCCGGATTTTCATCTGTTTGGGAGTGTTGGGATTCGTGTGGAGGCACGAGGGTGCGCGCCAGGACGGGGGGCGGCGTGGCGTCGTCGCGTTGAGATGGTTGTGCCAGGTCGATCGGCGATCTCTGAATTTAAATCGGATTTTTGTCATGTGTGTTGTGAAATTAACGTCTATCCGAGAATCCTGGCGATGTTCGTTTAATTAAAGTGTGGTACAAACCTGTGTTTCCGCCGTGCGGCTCCGTGGAAGTTTGGGTAGAGTTATTGTGCGTTCGGGCAGGAGCCGAGCGAGCCGCGAGTCACGGGTGTGCTGTATGAGGTTGCTCGGAGGATGTGTGCCCAAATGCATTGTGGGTCAAATGTCACGTTTTCAACAGAACGCTTATCCGAGGAAGGAGGACGGTCGAGGTTTCAACTGTCGGTATGTGGTGTGGCTTCATGCCAAGGTGTGGGCGCGAGGAGGATGTGGTTGTGTTTGTCTGTCTGTGGAGTTATACGGTTGTTGGATTCGTAGAAGCTAGCATTTTGCGATGTGGAGCCACGATAGTGGTCGTCTGTCTGTCCGGATGTGGAGTTCTTGCAAGGAACGGGAATGTCGCCGGACTTGTATTAGTTGTGGAATGAGAACTGGTACCACCTTTCTCCGTTTGAAGTTTGACCTTTTAAAGTTCATTTGACCTTTGTTCGAGATTTGTAAGAGAAAGAGGTCGGAGATAATTCACTAACCTTGGAAGAACGACAGGCTGTCAGTCTACTGGAGGTTGATTTAACGGCAGGATATATAGGACTTAAATCTGGAGAATATCGGGACATTATATTGTGGGTTAAAACTGAAATCACGTACGTAATTAGTGAACAGAGAATATCGAGTTCTGTTTGTCGTTGTAATTGTCGTTGATGTCCCGATTCAGGGGTCTCAAGAAATAAACAGACTTCCGGTGCCGACCGGAAGCGTCAGGTACAGTACGCTTGAGTTTAATTTAACCGGGCCGAGCACAGTGACGTGTGTGACCGAGCAATGGGGATAGTCATGGTAAATGGAGGACAATTGGGAAGATGCAAAGAGATGCAAGTAACATGAATTAAGTTGTGGTATCAAGAGGTGGGTGCTGTATATTGGTATATTGGTACACCAAGTAAGTATATTGTGGTTATTATAACTCGCTGATTATAGGGGGCGCCGGGCGCACCAAGTACAGATCGGGTTGCATGGTGGAGCAGGCGCAGGGTGGAACACCCCGTGTGGTTGGAGGTTGAAATGCAGTGAACATGCCCGATTTTGGCTTTGCGAGGCTCCGGATAGAAATTGGCATTTCGATGCTGTGGATTATATTGTGCCTGCCTGGAAAGGTGATGTCCTGTGCTGGGGCTGGCGACATGCCTCTGTTATTTGTCTGTCTGTCGGTCTGATTGTAAGTCTTTGGTACTGGGAGGGCTAATTGAGTGCTCAGGCGTCATTGTTCTATGGAGGCAGGTACTGTGAGTCACAAAATTTGGACCTGGGATGGGATATAAGGTCAATGAATCAGGGAAAAGTGATTTCTGATCGCTGATCCGATCTGGTTTTGAATTGTTTGATTTAATTTTGAGTTGATTGGAGGTAATAAGGATTTGTGTTGATTTCTTGATTTGAGTTGATCTGGAAACAAAGACAGATGGGATTAATGTGTATATCAGGAACATTTTGGAAAAGAAATATGGATATATGACATTACTAAAATATAACCAAGCAATTGAGAGTTCTTGGGTTAATGGGATATAAATAAATGCATCTACAAGTTGATGGTTTATAAAAAAAGTTAGTTCTGGATGATACTTAAACGATGAACAATGTTGGCAATATACAAAGAATGTGACTTGTTTTTTGGGGGGAAAACATGTGGTTTAAAATTGGTTGGCTAAGTTTTAAAGATGGAGATGTATGTGGCTGCGTGTGGCTGCCTGGAGTCGGGAAGGCGGCTACAGTGGTTGATATTGGTTGTGGATTGTCCGGGGTGCTTCGATTTGCATAGGGGGTGAAGATTGGGATATTACATTATTTTAAGTAAGTATTGGCATGAGTAATTACATAAGTAATTATGAGTTATTATGAGTATTAGTTATGAGTAAGTGATTATTACCTTCGCAAAAGCGGAAGGTTATGTTTTGATCGCTGTGTATTTATTTGTATGTCTGTGTGTGTGTGTGTATGTTATTCGCATAACTCAAAAGGTATTCAACCGATTCGCATGAAATTTGGTGGGATGATAGGTTATTATCCGGGAACCATTTGATTAGATTTTGGAATCGATCGGGTCAAAGGTCAAGGTCATGAAAAGGTCATGGATGTGATTACAATATCAAACTTTTGGCGGGATATAATGGTTTAATTTGAAACAAATCTTCCCGCATGACAACGTAGGTGTGGCTTTGCTACACAGATCTTGTAGTCTTTTATTTTGGCAACAAAAGTAGCTGCGGCGAAGGTATGCGCTCTACCGAGTGCCCGTTCTAGTTTTAGTAAAGTTACATGTTTCGCTGTGTTGTGGATCTGGGGACAAGCTAGTTTGATGGGTACCCTGGGGTCTTCGGCGTGTCTATGTGTTTGGCTGTCTGTTACACCGGACTCTTGAATGGGTTTTCATGAGACGAATTTCAGACATAACAGTGAGAATCTATTTTGAGCGAATCACAGTGGGTGAGGAAAACATTGTGTGTGACCAGACACCAGAACTGACCAGAATTGAAATTGGAAGTAGACCAGGTTATTTCTATTATTTGTTTATTCGTGAAAATAAATAAATAATAGGGGGAGGTTAATGGAGGTTAATGGTGGTTTGTTTGTGTTAATGGAGGTTAATGGTGGTTTGTTTGTGTTAATGGAGGTTAATGGTGGTTTGTTTGTGTTAATTCTAGTTGAAACTCTAGCTGAAGTAATTTTCGTTTATTTTTATTATTTTATTGATGTTGGAAACAGGTAATGGGATGCTGAGAGAAGGATTGAATTTAATTTGAATTGGACTGGATTAAATGGGATTGAATTTAAAAATTGAATATTGGATAAAATTGGATCCACTTGAAAAAAGTGGATTAGGAAATTGGAGAAAAGGTGTTCTATGAAACTATGAATTGAATGAATTGAATCTATGAATTGGAGACCTGTAGACCAGGCGTTCCCAGGAGACTTGTGGACCAGGTGTTCCACCAGAGGAAAAAGACCAGGTGTTCGTGGAGCACTTCACCTGCAAGAACGCCTTGGAACCAAGGTGGAAGGGACCAGTCCAGGTGTTGCTGACTACACCAACGGCAGTCTTTTGCGAGGGCAAGACTTCGTGGATCCACGCCACGCACTGTAAGTTGGCCATACAAGCACCAGACACTACACCACAGCAACCACAGTAAGGATGGGCCTAATCATAGGTACAATACTATTGATAGCGACAGCAGCTAGGGGAAACTCCGATTCCAATAGATGCGAAAACGAAACCCGACACCTCACCGTAACATGGGGACAAAGAGTATCACTACCATGTTTCGAACAGAAAGCCCTGCACACAAATTGGGTGAACATAAATTGGCTAGCACTGTCGGCAGGGCCTGGACGCGTTGGCATGGTACTACAAAAGCAACGAGAGTTCCGGGAAAACGGGCAAGCTAGCATTGAGACCTTGGCCCAACCAGGATACAAATGGGGAACCCCTGATTTTAAGCTACAAACACGCACGCGCCTAGAGAAAGGCATGACTATGCAGGTCCGGTGCAGCGTCTGTACCCCAGGAGCGGCCAGTGGCGAAACTAAATACACACCATGCATCGAATACATACTCACGCCACACCCCCAGGATAAGGCCCCAAAGAGGGGGGAAAACACATATTGGAAAGTGGCCAGGGAGGTGGCAACAATTCAAAATAGGACACACTGCTGGTCGTGCATGCACTTTCCCCAAGCAGACACTACAGGAATACACATGATAGTGCTACCCTTGTCCCTCAATGACCTCTGCTCACAACCTATCGATTCCCCATGTTTAGTCACCACGCTGGAAAGAGAAGGGGTTGACAACGGCAAGAGTTGCAATCGACAATTTAATTATCGCCCGTCAATGATTGCCCATGTGGCCGAGAGGCCTGCCCCCGTCTGGGTCAAACCACAGAAAGGGACGGTCTGCCTCCAGGGTTCCGGCCACTTGCGTATGGGAGAATCAGAATGCGCCTACACTCTCCCCGGGAAGCTGGGACAAGGGAGCTCAGGGATTACATTACGAATAGTACTGCAAGATAAACACAACCACAACATAACGGCTATAACATTCTCTAGGGGGGTTAGTAGGATTAATGGGGTGGTAAAGGGACTCCGGTGCTTATCCACCCACCTGGTCCCACCCCATGGGACAATGTTTATATGCGGCGACAAGGCTTACCCCTATTTACCAAATAATTGGGGGGGGCACATGTTATCTGGGTTCAGTCCTTCCTGATGTTGAGATACTGGATGAGCTAGACCCAAAGTCCTTGGACAGGCGTTATAAGAGGTCAGTCATGAACGAAGATGGAACCACTAAACTACACGGGAGCCTATGGGAAAAGGTGTTTGGTTTCTTCTTCCCAGGAGCGGGCACAGTCATGGATAGTTTCCGGATAGATAAATTGGCTTTGGCCCTAGAAAAGGTGGCAAACGACACCGCTACGGCTCATGACATACTATTGGATACGGTGATTCACATGCGTACAATGGTGATGCAGAATCGGGTGGCTTTGGACATGCTCTTGGCAGAGAAAGGAGGGGTATGCGGAATTATAGAGGGAAAATGTTGCACTTACATACCCGATCCATCTGAAGGAGTGTCAGCCGCAATAGTGAGACTAAGGGAAACTAGCCACACCCTGACGATCGATCGGATCGCACGCGAAAATTCTTATAAATTTAGCTGGCTCACTGACTGGTTCCGGGGATGGACGGGCACCATAGTGAAGTGGTTATTGACCGCACTGGCTGTGATAATCGGGGTAGTAATTTGGGGGGCACTCATGAAATCTCTAGTCCTCCTCTGTATGAGAAAGTATTTTACAGGATGGAAAGTGAAGAAGCCGCTGACAACGACTATGGCTCTGACCACAGAGGCCGTCGACCTGAACGGGTCCTTCAACAAGGCAGTTGCGACCAACGCTCCAGAAAATTGTATTGAATTTTGTGACGACTGTGATACTTGTGTGGATCCCATGTGGGAACTGGCTGCTGCCTGTAACGGTGTATGTGATGACTGTGATACTTGTGCTATAAACCCCTTGCGTGTACTGGCTAACGCTGCTTATGTATTACAAGCTGACAGCTGCACGCCCCCTTCCGACCCAACTATGGATCTGATTGCGACGCTGGGTCTGGCGGTCGAGGGACCCGACGTGGATATCTTAGACCCGCAAGCCGACCAGGCGCCCAAGGGAGACTTTGACATAAAGGAAGTTCCTCTCTTTGCTTCATATGTATTAAGTTCAAATGCTTCAAGTGAATCGGATTTTTACGCTCTGTACCCTGACCAGGAAATTGAGACACAAGATACTGACAATATTATGTATTCCCCAGAACAGCAGCACGTGAGGGATCTCATGGGCATGATCGTTGATTAACTTCGAAGATCTGCAAGGACTGAGTCTGCAAAGGGTGGGGGGAGCAAGTTCCGCAGGGGAGGTGACTGGCCCCCTGGCGGGGCAGAACCTCATCTGGACCAGACGCCTTCGTTGTGGATCCGAAACGTTAATGGACTTTCATGTTCTGAGCCCTCAGGCTCCAAGCACGCACCACACCACACGTTCGCCAAATGCACGGGCGAGGCGCTTTGGGCGCACGATATGCCCTTGGGAGATACCCGCATTACACAATTATTTTTCAATAAAGCCCGATGTGGCACGTTGTCTCTTAAGATACTTTGTCTCGACGAGACAAGAGGAAGGAATGTCAAGTCGTAGATTCGTTATTGTTAAGAATTCTGTATAAGACGTCTTGAATAATATGTTATGATTTTAATGTTGCTTATATGCTATTTTCATAAGTGAATAAAGGGCTTTTCTCTTCGCTTTAGTATAAATGAGAAATGCTCGCTTCGGTCGTGCTGGGCAAATGGTTTTTCGTATACGTGTGCCCTTTCACCTAGATAAGTCCGGTCGTAAAAACCCTCTTTGATTCGCAGACGGCGCCTCGAGCCGCGGGCAGGAGAACGCTCACATGCGCGCGGATGTGTAACGCCGGTAGAATGATTAGATTGCAGACATAAACCTATCGTTAAAACTATATATTTTGTATTAATCACAGCGACGCTTGAATCTGTATAAACATGTTTTGAATTACTCAGTTGAACAAACCCATATATTTTATGGCCTTATCGAAGCCAAGAATGCACCCTCTGATTTAATGAGTTACATTTTCTGTCTCCTCGGAGCCCAGAGAAACATCTGGTCCAGATAAGGGACGGATGACGGTGGGGGATAGGGATGACGGTGGGGGACTCTCGCTAGTTCCTTCGTTCTCTCGGAGATTTTCTGATAAACTTGTCCCTATTTATACGGACTGCGAATCAATGTGCTCCAGGAAGGCTAGACGTGGCATGAAGCTGGTTCTTGCTGTAGATGTCTGTCTCCTCCGGATCTGTATAAGTTGGTTTTTAATAAAGCTGCGTCATTTTCAAACTGTTTGTGGACTTCTTTTGCAAACGAAGAGCCGCTTCTTCACACCTGCTCGTTCAGGCGTCTTCCTTCTCCCCAGCAACAACGAGGGACAGCAAGCAAGAGGATGGGGTCAAAGCAAGAGCTTGGAGGACGCAAGAGCAAGAGGAGCAAGAGCTGGAAACTTGCTCAGACAATAAAGAGATAGAAATTGTATATCCGGTTCAGTGAAAAGCATTGAGGGAAATAAATCATTCACAACAACAACAACCAAAGAAAAACTTGACGAGCCCCAACCCCACCTGTCAATGTGATGAACATCCAATGTGATTTCCATCTTCAATTCACCAACAAATTGATATTATTGAGGATCTTTCACTGACCTTGAACCAAAAAGATGATGAAATACTTCGTCCAGATGTGGTCAACGGAGCCCAACCAGGAAGAGGCTGTTGTGAGGGTGTTTGTTTTTGAAAAAAAATAATCTTCATGTGCACAGCAAGGTAAACTGAAAATTTCTCATTGAGCTTCTTGATATTCATTCATGTTAAGATTGGTGAAATTCTTCAGGAGTAGAATTGATGGCTGAACAGTGTGATGGACGATTTCCATTCAAAATAATGTTAAGAAACTGTTCAAAGTAACTCAATGTGAAGAACAAGTAAATGCTGAGGTTTTTGCAAATGTCAGCCTCATATTCATAGTAATGTCATAAAACTCTTCTTTCAATTTCAATTTAACTTCCAAAAACAGGATACTGAGTCATGACTGAAAATGAGACACCGAATTATTTCAAAATCAAAGCATCATCAAATCAACTTCAACAGAAACCCACAATAAAACCAATATACCGCTGCTCAAGCATCCAAGTTAAACACCAACTCATCAGTTTAAAACAAATATAATCATCAAAATAATAAATCAGAAATAAGGACGTCCATGTTAAATATCAAATTTAAAATCTATTTTGATGAAAAAAAATATTAATAAAATTCGCTCACACAAAAAAAATAGAGAAACACCCAAAGTAAAGTGAAAATATAACCTTAAATAACACCAAATAATAACCCCATCATATTTTTGCTCACCATTTTGGATAAAACACATTTACATCAGTTCAAAAAGAACTAGAATCATGAAAATATCAAATAAAAACACCTCAAAATACATTCTCTTGTGACTATAATGTATATCTCTTCTTAGAAATATCAAAATTGAACATAACACCAAAGTTTGAAAAACATATCAGGTGATTTCCACCAACAAAAATAGAGGAATAATATCTCATGTGGTGAGCAAGATACAGTTTCTGATAAAATATAGCTGTGATTGAACGATATAAAAACGGAAACACAAAAAAGGAAACTTGAATGAATGAATGAATGAATGATCGTTTTAAGGCCATTTTTCCCGCTAGAGCAGGGGTTGGCCTTGCGGGCCCCATGACAATCATGGTTCCCTGTTTGAGGCAATGTTTTTATGGCCGGATGCCCTGCCTGGCCCCAACCCTTAGTCGCCTATTACGATGCGCAGGGATACGGCGTACCTATTCTAACCGGGGTACACACCGGGACCATTCATCCCAGCAAGCTGGTACACAATTTGCCGACCTCGGAAGGATGACAGGCTGAGTCAACCCCCCTGGTGTTAATTTAGCGATCGTCCGGGATTCGAACCCAGGATCCTCGGATCCCAAGCCGGCACCCTAACCGCTAAGCGAACACCAAGCCAATTGTTACGGATCGCGGATTAGATGTTATTTACCGAGCGGTGGTATTGCCGCGACCGTTACAGGATCCCCAATTGGCCCGACTCCCCCAACGTTGACCAGATCGCACCACAGATATTCAATCGGGAAACCTCTAAAGCGACCGAAAGAGAAGGAAGAGAGAAGAAGACAGAGTACGGAGGAATAACAGGATTTATTATGTATTTTCACAAGCCAGAGCAACGAGAGCAATCGGTTATATTCAGCGAATGGAAGGAGCGATCAAAATTATTTACAAGCAATGGATGGAACTGGAAGAAGCAGTCACACAGTGCATCGTTAGCTTATACTAGTCTATTTACTTAACCCCAGGACAACGATTAGGACAGACGACGTTCACACTTACACGGGGGATATTGCAGGCAGGTATAGCTTGAGGATGGATGGTTGTTTTTGGGAGGCAATGGAGGGTCCAGCGTCGATTGCTGCCTGGCGCGTCCGGTTCGTGGCCTGCGGCCCCTTAGCTGCCCCCTTAGCTGCAGCGCAGCTGGTCGCACGATGGCTCGCACACACCTGCTCGTTCAGGCGTCTTCCTTCTCCCCAGCAACAACGAGGGACAGCAAGCAAGAGGACGGGGTCAAAGCAAGAGCTTGGAGGACGCAAGAGCAAGAGGAGCAAGAGCTGGAAACTTGCTCAGACAATAAAGAGATGGAAATTGTATATCCGGTTCAGTGAAAAGCATTGAGGGAAATAAATCATTCACAACAACAACAACCAAAGAAAAACTTGACGAGCCCCAACCCCACCCGTCAATGTGATGAACATCCAATGTGATTTCCATCTTCAATTCACCAACAAAGGATATTATTGAGGATCTTTCACTGACCTTGAACCAAAAAGATGATGAAATACTTAGTCCAGATGTGGTCAACGGAGCCCAACCAGGAAGAGGCTGTTGTGAGGGTGTTTCTTTTTGAAGAAAAATAATCTTCATATGCACAGCAAGGTAAACTGAAAATTTCTCATTGAGCTTCTTGATATTCATTCATGTTAAGATTGGTGAAATTCTTCAGGAGTAGAATTGATGGCTGAACAGTGTGATGGACGATTTCCATTCAAAATAATGTTAAGAAACTGTTCAAAGTAACTCAACGTGGAGAACAAGTAAATGCTGAGGTTTTTGCAAATGTCAGCCTCATATTCATAGTAATGTCATAAAACTCTTCTTTCAATTTCAATTTAACTTCCAAAAACAGGATATTGAGTCATGACTGAAAATGAGACACCGAATTATTTCAAAATCAAAGCATCATCAAATCAACTTCAACAGAAACCCACAATAAAACCAATATACCGCTGCTCAAGCATCCAAGTTAAACACCAACTCATCAGTTTAAAACAAATATAATCATCAAAATAATAAATCAGAAATAAGGACGTCCATGTTAAATATCAAATTTAAAATCTATTTTGATGAAAAAAAATATGAATAAAATTCCCAACCACAAAACACAGAGAAACACCCAAAGTATAGTGAAAATATAACCTTAAATAACACCAAATAATAACCCCATCATATTTTTGCTCACCATTTTGGATAAACACATTTACATCAGTTCAAAAAGAACTAGAATCATGAAAATATCAAATAAAAAAACCTCAAAATACATTATCTTGTGACTATAATGTATATCTCTTCTAAGAAATATCAAAATTCAACACAACACCAAAGATTGAAAAACATATCAGGTGATTTCCACCAACAAAAATAGAGGAATAATATCTCATGTGGTGAGCAAGATACAGTTTCTGATAAAATATAGCTGTGATTGAACGATATAAAAACGGAAACACAAAAAAGGAAACTTGAATGAATGAATGAATGATCGTTTTAAGGCCATTTTTCCCGCGAGAGCAGGGGTTGGCCTTGCGGGCCCCATGACAATCATGGTTCCCTGTTTGAGGCAATGTTTTTATGGCCGGATGCCCTGCCTGGCCCCAACCCTTAGTCGCCTATTACGATGCGCAGGGATACGGCATACCTATTCTAACCGGGGTACACACCGGGACCATTCATCGCAGCAAGCTGGTACACAATTTGCCGACCTCGGAAGGATGACAGGCTGAGTCAACCCCCCTGGTGTTAATTTAGCGATCGTCCGGGATTCGAACCCAGGATCCTCGGATCCCAAGCCGGCACCCTAACCGCTAAGCGAACACCAAGCCAATTGTTACGGATCGCGGATTAGATGTTATTTACCGAGCGGTGGTATTGCCGCGACCGTTACAGGATCCCCAATTGGCCCGACTCCCCCAACGTTGACCAGATCGCACCACAGATATTCAATCGGGAAACCTCTAAAGCGACCGAAAGAGAAGGAAGAGAGAAGAAGACAGAGTACGGAGGAATAACAGGATTTATTATGTATTTTCACAAGCCAGAGCAACGAGAGCAATCGGTTATATTCAGCGAATGGAAGCAGCGATCAAAATTATTTACAAGCAATGGATGGAACTGGAAGAAGCAGTCACACAGTGCATCGTTAGCTTATACTAGTCTATTTACTTAACCCCAGGACAACGATTAGGACAGACGACGTTCACACTTACACGGGGGATATTGCAGGCAGGTATAGCTTGAGGATGGATGGTTGTTTTTGGGAGGCAATGGAGGGTCCAGCGTCGATTGCTGCCTGGCGCGTCCTGTTCGTGGCCTGCGGCCCCTTAGCTGCCCCCTTAGCTGCAGCGCAGCTGGTCGCACGATGGCTCGCACACACCTGCTCGTTCAGGCGTCTTCCTTCTCCCCAGCAACAACGAGGGACAGCAAGCAAGAGGATGGGGTCAAAGCAAGAGCTTGGAGGACGCAAGAGCAAGAGGAGCAAGAGCTGGAAACTTGCTCAGACAATAAAGAGATAGAAATTGTATATCCGGTTCAGTGAAAAGCATTGAGGGAAATAAATCATTCACAACAACAACAACCAAAGAAAAACTTGACGAGCCCCAACCCCACCTGTCAATGTGATGAACATCCAATGTGATTTCCATCTTCAATTCACCAACAAATTGATATTATTGAGGATCTTTCACTGACCTTGAACCAAAAAGATGATGAAATACTTCGTCCAGATGTGGTCAACGGAGCCCAACCAGGAAGAGGCTGTTGTGAGGGTGTTTGTTTTTGAAAAAAAATAATCTTCATGTGCACAGCAAGGTAAACTGAAAATTTCTCATTGAGCTTCTTGATATTCATTCATGTTAAGATTGGTGAAATTCTTCAGGAGTAGAATTGATGGCTGAACAGTGTGATGGACGATTTCCATTCAAAATAATGTTAAGAAACTGTTCAAAGTAACTCAATGTGAAGAACAAGTAAATGCTGAGGTTTTTGCAAATGTCAGCCTCATATTCATAGTAATGTCATAAAACTCTTCTTTCAATTTCAATTTAACTTCCAAAAACAGGATACTGAGTCATGACTGAAAATGAGACACCGAATTATTTCAAAATCAAAGCATCATCAAATCAACTTCAACAGAAACCCACAATAAAACCAATATACCGCTGCTCAAGCATCCAAGTTAAACACCAACTCATCAGTTTAAAACAAATATAATCATCAAAATAATAAATCAGAAATAAGGACGTCCATGTTAAATATCAAATTTAAAATCTATTTTGATGAAAAAAAATATTAATAAAATTCGCTCACACAAAAAAAATAGAGAAACACCCAAAGTAAAGTGAAAATATAACCTTAAATAACACCAAATAATAACCCCATCATATTTTTGCTCACCATTTTGGATAAAACACATTTACATCAGTTCAAAAAGAACTAGAATCATGAAAATATCAAATAAAAACACCTCAAAATACATTCTCTTGTGACTATAATGTATATCTCTTCTTAGAAATATCAAAATTGAACATAACACCAAAGTTTGAAAAACATATCAGGTGATTTCCACCAACAAAAATAGAGGAATAATATCTCATGTGGTGAGCAAGATACAGTTTCTGATAAAATATAGCTGTGATTGAACGATATAAAAACGGAAACACAAAAAAGGAAACTTGAATGAATGAATGAATGATCGTTTTAAGGCCATTTTTCCCGCTAGAGCAGGGGTTGGCCTTGCGGGCCCCATGACAATCATGGTTCCCTGTTTGAGGCAATGTTTTTATGGCCGGATGCCCTGCCTGGCCCCAACCCTTAGTCACCTATTACGATGCGCAGGGATACGGCGTACCTATTCTAACCGGGGTACACACCGGGACCATTCATCCCAGCAAGCTGGTACACAATTTGCCGACCTCGGAAGGATGACAGGCTGAGTCAACCCCCCTGGTGTTAATTTAGCGATCGTCCGGGATTCGAACCCAGGATCCTCGGATCCCAAGCCGGCACCCTAACCGCTAAGCGAACACCAAGCCAATTGTTACGGATCGCGGATTAGATGTTATTTACCGAGCGGTGGTATTGCCGCGACCGTTACAGGATCCCCAATTGGCCCGACTCCCCCAACGTTGACCAGATCGCACCACAGATATTCAATCGGGAAACCTCTAAAGCGACCGAAAGAGAAGGAAGAGAGAAGAAGACAGAGTACGGAGGAATAACAGGATTTATTATGTATTTTCACAAGCCAGAGCAACGAGAGCAATCGGTTATATTCAGCGAATGGAAGCAGCGATCAAAATTATTTACAAGCAATGGATGGAACTGGAAGAAGCAGTCACACAGTGCATCGTTAGCTTATACTAGTCTATTTACTTAACCCCAGGACAACGATTAGGACAGACGACGTTCACACTTACACGGGGGATATTGCAGGCAGGTATAGCTTGAGGATGGATGGTTGTTTTTGGGAGGCAATGGAGGGTCCAGCGTCGATTGCTGCCTGGCGCGTCCTGTTCGTGGCCTGCGGCCCCTTAGCTGCCCCCTTAGCTGCAGCGCAGCTGGTCGCACGATGGCTCGCACACACCTGCTCGTTCAGGCGTCTTCCTTCTCCCCAGCAACAACGAGGGACAGCAAGCAAGAGGATGGGGTCAAAGCAAGAGCTTGGAGGACGCAAGAGCAAGAGGAGCAAGAGCTGGAAACTTGCTCAGACAATAAAGAGATAGAAATTGTATATCCGGTTCAGTGAAAAGCATTGAGGGAAATAAATCATTCACAACAACAACAACCAAAGAAAAACTTGACGAGCCCCAACCCCACCTGTCAATGTGATGAACATCCAATGTGATTTCCATCTTCAATTCACCAACAAATTGATATTATTGAGGATCTTTCACTGACCTTGAACCAAAAAGATGATGAAATACTTCGTCCAGATGTGGTCAACGGAGCCCAACCAGGAAGAGGCTGTTGTGAGGGTGTTTGTTTTTGAAAAAAAATAATCTTCATGTGCACAGCAAGGTAAACTGAAAATTTCTCATTGAGCTTCTTGATATTCATTCATGTTAAGATTGGTGAAATTCTTCAGGAGTAGAATTGATGGCTGAACAGTGTGATGGACGATTTCCATTCAAAATAATGTTAAGAAACTGTTCAAAGTAACTCAATGTGAAGAACAAGTAAATGCTGAGGTTTTTGCAAATGTCAGCCTCATATTCATAGTAATGTCATAAAACTCTTCTTTCAATTTCAATTTAACTTCCAAAAACAGGATACTGAGTCATGACTGAAAATGAGACACCGAATTATTTCAAAATCAAAGCATCATCAAATCAACTTCAACAGAAACCCACAATAAAACCAATATACCGCTGCTCAAGCATCCAAGTTAAACACCAACTCATCAGTTTAAAACAAATATAATCATCAAAATAATAAATCAGAAATAAGGACGTCCATGTTAAATATCAAATTTAAAATCTATTTTGATGAAAAAAAATATTAATAAAATTCGCTCACACAAAAAAAATAGAGAAACACCCAAAGTAAAGTGAAAATATAACCTTAAATAACACCAAATAATAACCCCATCATATTTTTGCTCACCATTTTGGATAAAACACATTTACATCAGTTCAAAAAGAACTAGAATCATGAAAATATCAAATAAAAACACCTCAAAATACATTCTCTTGTGACTATAATGTATATCTCTTCTTAGAAATATCAAAATTGAACATAACACCAAAGTTTGAAAAACATATCAGGTGATTTCCACCAACAAAAATAGAGGAATAATATCTCATGTGGTGAGCAAGATACAGTTTCTGATAAAATATAGCTGTGATTGAACGATATAAAAACGGAAACACAAAAAAGGAAACTTGAATGAATGAATGAATGATCGTTTTAAGGCCATTTTTCCCGCTAGAGCAGGGGTTGGCCTTGCGGGCCCCATGACAATCATGGTTCCCTGTTTGAGGCAATGTTTTTATGGCCGGATGCCCTGCCTGGCCCCAACCCTTAGTCGCCTATTACGATGCGCAGGGATACGGCGTACCTATTCTAACCGGGGTACACACCGGGACCATTCATCCCAGCAAGCTGGTACACAATTTGCCGACCTCGGAAGGATGACAGGCTGAGTCAACCCCCCTGGTGTTAATTTAGCGATCGTCCGGGATTCGAACCCAGGATCCTCGGATCCCAAGCCGGCACCCTAACCGCTAAGCGAACACCAATCCAATTGTTACGGATCGCGGATTAGATGTTATTTACCGAGTGGTGGTATTGCCGCGACCGTTACAGGATCCCCAATTGGCCCGACTCCCCCAACGTTGACCAGATCGCACCACAGATATTCAATCGGGAAACCTCTAAAGCGACCGAAAGAGAAGGAAGAGAGAAGAAGACAGAGTACGGAGGAATAACAGGATTTATTATGTATTTTCACAAGCCAGAGCAACGAGAGCAATCGGTTATATTCAGCGAATGGAAGGAGCGATCAAAATTATTTACAAGCAATGGATGGAACTGGAAGAAGCAGTCACACAGTGCATCGTTAGCTTATACTAGTCTATTTACTTAACCCCAGGACAACGATTAGGACAGACGACGTTCACACTTACACGGGGGATATTGCAGGCAGGTATAGCTTGAGGATGGATGGTTGTTTTTGGGAGGCAATGGAGGGTCCAGCGTCGATTGCTGCCTGGCGCGTCCGGTTCGTGGCCTGCGGCCCCTTAGCTGCCCCCTTAGCTGCAGCGCAGCTGGTCGCACGATGGCTCGCACACACCTGCTCGTTCAGGCGTCTTCCTTCTCCCCAGCAACAACGAGGGACAGCAAGCAAGAGGACGGGGTCAAAGCAAGAGCTTGGAGGACGCAAGAGCAAGAGGAGCAAGAGCTGGAAACTTGCTCAGACAATAAAGAGATGGAAATTGTATATCCGGTTCAGTGAAAAGCATTGAGGGAAATAAATCATTCACAACAACAACAACCAAAGAAAAACTTGACGAGCCCCAACCCCACCCGTCAATGTGATGAACATCCAATGTGATTTCCATCTTCAATTCACCAACAAAGGATATTATTGAGGATCTTTCACTGACCTTGAACCAAAAAGATGATGAAATACTTAGTCCAGATGTGGTCAACGGAGCCCAACCAGGAAGAGGCTGTTGTGAGGGTGTTTCTTTTTGAAGAAAAATAATCTTCATATGCACAGCAAGTTAAACTGAAAATTTCTCATTGAGCTTCTTGATATTCATTCATGTTAAGATTGGTGAAATTCTTCAGGAGTAGAATTGATGGCTGAACAGTGTGATGGACGATTTCCATTCAAAATAATGTTAAGAAACTGTTCAAAGTAACTCAACGTGGAGAACAAGTAAATGCTGAGGTTTTTGCAAATGTCAGCCTCATATTCATAGTAATGTCATAAAACTCTTCTTTCAATTTCAATTTAACTTCCAAAAACAGGATATTGAGTCATGACTGAAAATGAGACACCGAATTATTTCAAAATCAAAGCATCATCAAATCAACTTCAACAGAAACCCACAATAAAACCAATATACCGCTGCTCAAGCATCCAAGTTAAACACCAACTCATCAGTTTAAAACAAATATAATCATCAAAATAATAAATCAGAAATAAGGACGTCCATGTTAAATATCAAATTTAAAATCTATTTTGATGAAAAAAAATATGAATAAAATTCCCAACCACAAAACACAGAGAAACACCCAAAGTATAGTGAAAATATAACCTTAAATAACACCAAATAATAACCCCATCATATTTTTGCTCACCATTTTGGATAAACACATTTACATCAGTTCAAAAAGAACTAGAATCATGAAAATATCAAATAAAAAAACCTCAAAATACATTATCTTGTGACTATAATGTATATCTCTTCTAAGAAATATCAAAATTCAACACAACACCAAAGATTGAAAAACATATCAGGTGATTTCCACCAACAAAAATAGAGGAATAATATCTCATGTGGTGAGCAAGATACAGTTTCTGATAAAATATAGCTGTGATTGAACGATATAAAAACGGAAACACAAAAAAGGAAACTTGAATGAATGAATGAATGATCGTTTTAAGGCCATTTTCCCCACGAGAGCAGGGGTTGGCCTTGCGGGCCCCATGACAATCATGGTTCCCTCTTTGAGGCAATGTTTTTATGGCCGGATGCCCTGCCTGGCCCCAACCCTTAGTCGCCTATTACGATGCGCAGGGATACGGCGTACCTATTCTAACCGGGGTACACACCGGGACCATTCATCCCAGCAAGCTGGTACACAATTTGCCGACGTCGGAAGGATGACAGGCTGAGTCAACCCCCCTAGTGTTAATTTAGCGATCGTCCGGGATTCGAACCCAGGATCCTCGGATCCCAAGCCGGCACCCTAACCGCTAAGCGAACACCAAGCTTAAAAAAAAGGAAACTTGCTCAGGCAATAAAGAGATAGAAATTATATATCCGGTTCAGTGAAAAGCATTGAGGGAAATAAATCATTCACAACAACAACAACCAAAGAAAAACTTGACGAGCCCCAACCCCACCCATCAATGTGATGAACATCCAATGTGATTTCCATCTTCAATTCACCAACAAAGGATATTATTGAGGATCTTTCACTGACCTTGAACCAAAAAGATGATGAAATACTTAGTCCAGATGTGGTCAACGGAGCCCAACCAGGAAGAGGCTGTTGTGAGGGTGTTTCTTTTTGAAGAAAAATAATCTTCATATGCACAGCAAGGTAAACTGAAAATTTCTCATTGAGCTTCTTGATATTCATTCATGTTAAGATGGGTGAAATTCTTCAGGAGTAGAAGTGATGGCTGAACAGTGTGATGGACGATTTCCATTCAAAATAATGTGAAGAAACTGTTCAAAGTAACTCAACGTGGAGAACAAGTAAATGCTGAGGTTTTTGCAAATGTCAGCCTCATATTCATAGTAACATCATAAAACTCTTCTTTCAATGTCAAATTAACTTCCAAAACAGAATATTGAGTAATGACTGAAAATGAGACCACATTATTTCAGAATCAAGGCATCATCAAATCAACTTACACAGAAACCCACAATAAAACCAATATACCGCTGCTCAAGCATCCAAGTTAAACACTTTCTCATCAGTTAAAAACAAATATAATCCTCAAAATAATGAATCAGAAATAAGGACGTCCATGTTAAATTTCAAATACATTTTGATGGAAAAAAAATTCCGTGACAAAAAACAGAGTATTGAGCAGTAATTTGAAATACCACATTGCGTTGATTGACACCCAAAGTAAAGTGAAAGTATAAACTTAGATTACACCAAATAATGACCCCATGATTATTTTGCTCACCATTTTGGATAAACACATTTACATCAGATGAAAAATAAATAGAATCATGAAAATATCAAACACCTCAAAATACATTCTCTTGTGACTATAATGTATATCTCTTCTTAGAAATATCAAAATTCAACACAACACCAAAGTTTGAAAAACATATCAGGTGATTTCCACCAACAAAAATAGAGGAATAATATCTCATGTGGTGAGCAAGATACAGTTTCTGATAAAATATAGCCGTGATTGAACGATATAAAAACAGGGAAACACAAAAAAGGAAACTTGCTCCGACAATAAAGAGATAGAAATTGTATATCCTGTTCAGTGAAAAGCATTAAAGGAAATAAATCATTCACAACAACAACAACCAAAGAAAAACTTGACGAGCCCCAACCCCGCCCGTCAATGTGATGAACATCCACTGTGATTTTCATCTCCAGCTCACCAACAAAGGATATTATTGAAGATTTTTCACGAACCTTGAACCAAAAAGAAGAGGAAATACTTCCTTCAGATGTGGTCAACAGAGCCCAACCATGAACAGAGGTTTGTCAGAGGTTTTGTCTCTGAAAAAGAATCTTCATATGCACAGCAAGGAAAACTGCAAATTTGTCTTTACACATCGTGATATTCATTCATGTTCAGATTGGTGAAATTCTTCAGGAGGAAATTGATGGCAGACACGATGGTGACGATTTCAATTAAAAATAATTACAAAAAACTGTTGAAAAGAACTAAACGTGGAGAACACGTAAATGCTGAGGTTTGTGCAAATGTCAGCCTCATATTCATAGTAACATCACAAAACTATTCTTTCAAATTCAAATCGACTTCCAAAAACAGGATATTGAGACATGATTGAAAATGAAACACCGCATTATTTCAAAATCAAAGCATCATCAAATCAACTTCAACACAAACCCACAATAAAACCATTATAGCGCTGCTCAAGCATCCAAGTTAAACACTTTCTCATCAGTTAAAAACAAATACAATCGTCAAAACAATGAAACAGAAATAAGGACGTTCATGTTAAATTTCAAATAAATTTTGATGGAAAAAAAATTCCGTGACAAAAAACAGAGTATTGAGCAGTAATTTGAAATATCACATTGCGTTGATTGACACCCAAAGTAAAGTGAAAGTATAAACTTAGATTACACCAAATAATGACCCCATGATTATTTTGCGCACATTTTGGATAAACACATTTACATCGGATGAAAAATAAATAGAATCATGAAAATATCAATTAAAAACACCTCAAAATACATTCTCTTGTGACTATAATGTATATCGCTTCTTAGAAATATCAAAATGCAACACAACACCAAAGTTTGAAAAACATATCAGGTGATTTGCACCAACAAAAATAGAGGAATAATATCTCATGTGGTGAGCAAGATACAGTTTCTGATAAAATATAGCTGTGATCGAACGATAAAAAACAGGGAAACACAAAAAAGGGAAACTTGAATGAATGAATGAATGATCGTTTTAAGGCCATTTTCCCCGCTAGAGCAGGGGTTAGCCTTGCGGGCCCCATGACAATCATGGTTCCCTGTTTGAGGCAATGTTTTTATGGCCGGAAGCCCTGCCTGGCCCCAACCCTTAGTCGCCTATTACGATGTGCAGGGATACGGCGTACCTATTCTAACCGGGGTACACACCGGGATCATTCATCCCAGCAAGCTGGTACACAATTTCCCGACCTCGGAAGGATGACAGGCTGAGTCAACCCCCCTGGTGTTAATTTAGCGATCGTCCGGGATTCGAACCCAGGATCCTCGGATCCCAAGCCGGCACCCTAACCGCTAAGCCAACACCAAGCTAAAAAAAAGGAAACTTGCTCAGACAATAAAGAGATAGAAATTGTATATCCGGTTTAGTGAAAAGCATTGAGGGAAATAAATCATTCACAACAACAACAACCAAAGAAAAACATGACGAGCCCCAACCCCACCTGTCAATGTGATGAACATCCAATGTGATTTCCATCTTCAATTCACCAACAAATTGATATTATTGAGGATCTTTCACTGACCTTGAACCAAAAAGATGATGAAATACTTCGTCCAGATGTGGTCAACGGAGCCCAACCAGGAAGAGGCTGTTGTGAGGGTGTTTGTTTTTGAAAAAAAATAATCTTCATGTGCACAGCAAGGTAAACTGAAAATTTCTCATTGAGCTTCTTGATATTCATTCATGTTAAGATTGGTGAAATTCTTCAGGAGTAGAATTGATGGCTGAACAGTGTGATGGACGATTTCCATTCAAAATAATGTTAAGAAACTGTTCAAAGTAACTCAATGTGAAGAACAAGTAAATGCTGAGGTTTTTGCAAATGTCAGCCTCATATTCATAGTAATGTCATAAAACTCTTCTTTCAATTTCAATTTAACTTCCAAAAACAGGATACTGAGTCATGACTGAAAATGAGACACCGAATTATTTCAAAATCAAAGCATCATCAAATCAACTTCAACAGAAACCCACAATAAAACCAATATACCGCTGCTCAAGCATCCAAGTTAAACACCAACTCATCAGTTTAAAACAAATATAATCATCAAAATAATAAATCAGAAATAAGGACGTCCATGTTAAATATCAAATTTAAAATCTATTTTGATGAAAAAAAATATTAATAAAATTCGCTCACACAAAAAAATAGAGAAACACCCAAAGTAAAGTGAAAATATAACCTTAAATAACACCAAATAATAACCCCATCATATTTTTGCTCACCATTTTGGATAAAACACATTTACATCAGTTCAAAAAGAACTAGAATCATGAAAATATCAAATAAAAACACCTCAAAATACATTCTCTTGTGACTATAATGTATATCTCTTCTTAGAAATATCAAAATTGAACATAACACCAAAGTTTGAAAAACATATCAGGTGATTTCCACCAACAAAAATAGAGGAATAATATCTCATGTGGTGAGCAAGATACAGTTTCTGATAAAATATAGCTGTGATTGAACGATATAAAAACGGAAACACAAAAAAGGAAACTTGAATGAATGAATGAATGATCGTTTTAAGGCCATTTTTCCCGCTAGAGCAGGGGTTAGCCTTGCGGGCCCCATGACAATCATGGTTCCCTGTTTGAGGCAATGTTTTTATGGCCGGATGCCCTGCCTGGCCCCAACCCTTAGTCGCCTATTACGATGTGCAGGGATACGGCGTACCTATTCTAACCGGGGTACACACCGGGATCATTCATCCCAGCAAGCTGGTACACAATTTCCCGACCTCGGAAGGATGACAGGCTGAGTCAACCCCCCTGATGTTAATTTAGCGATCGTCCGGGATTCGAACCCAGGATCCTCGGATCTCAAGCCGGCACCCTAACCGCTAAGCCAACACCAAGCTAAAAAAAAGGAAACTTGCTCAGACAATAAAGAGATAGAAATTGTATATCCGGTTTAGTGAAAAGCATTGAGGGAAATAAATCATTCACAACAACAACAACCAAAGAAAAACTTGACGAGCCCCAACCCCACCTGTCAATGTGATGAACATCCAATGTGATTTCCATCTTCAATTCACCAACAAATTGATATTATTGAGGATCTTTCACTGACCTTGAACCAAAAAGATGATGAAATACTTCGTCCAGATGTGGTCAACGGAGCCCAACCAGGAAGAGGCTGTTGTGAGGGTGTTTGTTTTTGAAGAAAAATAATATTCATGTGCACAGCAAGGTAAACTGAAAATTTCTCATTGAGCTTCTTGATATTCATTCATGTTAAGATGGGTGAAATTCTTCAGGAGTAGAAGTGATGGCTGAACAGTGTGATGGACGATTTCCATTCAAAATAATGTGAAGAAACTGTTCAAAGTAACTCAACGTGGAGAACAAGTAAATGCTGAGGTTTTTGCAAATGTCAGCCTCATATTCATAGTAACATCATAAAACTCTTCTTTCAATGTCAAATTCACTTCCAAAACAGAATATTGAGTAATGACTGAAAATGAGACACCGCATTATTTCAGAATCAAGGCATCATCAAATCAACTTACACAGAAACCCACAATAAAACCAATATACCGCTGCTCAAGCATCCAAGTTAAACACTTTCTCATCAGTTAAAAACAAATATAATCCTCAAAATAATGAATCAGAAATAAGGACGTCCATGTTAAATTTCAAATACATTTTGATGGAAAAAAAATTCCGTGACAAAAAACAGAGTATTGAGCAGTAATTTGAAATACCACATTGCGTTGATTGACACCCAAAGTAAAGTGAAAGTATAAACTTAGATTACACCAAATAATGACCCCATGATTATTTTGCTCACCATTTTGGATAAACACATTTACATCAGATGAAAAATAAATAGAATCATGAAAATATCAAACACCTCAAAATACATTCTCTTGTGACTATAATGTATATCTCTTCTTAGAAATATCAAAATTCAACACAACACCAAAGTTTGAAAAACATATCAGGTGATTTCCACCAACAAAAATAGAGGAATAATATCTCATGTGGTGAGCAAGATACAGTTTCTGATAAAATATAGCCGTGATTGAACGATATAAAAACAGGGAAACACAAAAAAGGAAACTTGCTCCGACAATAAAGAGATAGAAATTGTATATCCGGTTCAGTGAAAAGCATTAAGGGAAATAAATCATTCACAACAACAACAACCAAAGAAAAACTTGCGAAGCCCCAACCCCGCCCCTCAATGTGATGAACATCCACTGTGATTTTCATCTCCAGCTCACCAACAAAGGATATTATTGAAGATTTTTCACGAACCTTGAACCAAAAAGAAGAGGAAATACTTCCTTCAGATGTGGTCAACAGAGCCCAACCATGAACAGAGGTTTGTCAGAGGTTTTGTCTCTGAAAAAGAATCTTCATATGCACAGCAAGGAAAACTGCAAATTTGTCTTTACACATCGTGATATTCATTCATGTTCAGATTGGTGAAATTCTTCAGGAGGAAATTGATGGCAGACACGATGGTGACGATTTCAATTAAAAATAATTACAAAAAACTGTTGAAAATAACTAAACGTGGAGAACACGTAAATGCTGAGGTTTGTGCAAATGTCAGCCTCATATTCATAGTAACATCACAAAACTATTCTTTCAAATTCAAATCGACTTCCAAAAACAGGATATTGAGACATGATTGAAAATGAAACACCGCATTATTTCAAAAATCAAAGCATCATCAAATCAACTTCAACACAAACCCACAATAAAACCATTATAGCGCTGCTCAAGCATCCAAGTTAAACACTTTCTCATCAGTTAAAAACAAATACAATCGTCAAAACAATGAAACAGAAATAAGGACGTTCATGTTAAATTTCAAATAAATTTTGATGGAAAAAAAATTCCGTGACAAAAAACAGAGTATTGAGCAGTAATTTGAAATATCACATTGCGTTGATTGATACCCAAAGTAAAGTGAAAGTATAAACTTAGATTACACCAAATAATGACCCCATGATTATTTTGCGCACATTTTGGATAAACACATTTACATCAGATGAAAAATAAATAGAATCATGAAAATATCAATTAAAAACACCTCAAAATATATTCTCTTGTGACTATAATGTATATCGCTTCTTAGAAATATCAAAATGCAACACAACACCAAAGTTTGAAAAACATATCAGGTGATTTGCACCAACAAAAATAGAGGAATAATATCTCATGTGGTGAGCAAGATACAGTTTCTGATAAAATATAGCTGTGATCGAACGATAAAAAACAGGGAAACGCAAAAAAGGGAAACTTGAATGAATGAATGAATGATCGTTTTAAGGCCATTTTCCCCGCTAGAGCAGGTGTTAGCCTTGCGGGCCCCATGACAATCATGGTTCCCTGTTTGAGGCAATGTTTTTATGGCCGGATGCCCTGCCTGGCCCCAACCCTTAGTCGCCTATTACGATGTGCAGGGATACGGCGTACCTATTCTAACCGGGGTACACACCGGGATCATTCATCCCAGCAAGCTGGTACACAATTTCCCGACCTCGGAAGGATGACAGGCTGAGTCAACCCCCCTGGTGTTAATTTAGCGATCGTCCGGGATTCGAACCCAGGATCCTCGGATCCCAAGCCGGCACCCTAACCGCTAAGCCAACACCAAGCTAAAAAAAAGGAAACTTGCTCAGACAATAAAGAGATAGAAATTGTATATCCGGTTCAGTGAAAAGCATTGAAGGAAATAAATCATTCACAACAACAACAACCAAAGAAAAACTTGACGAGCCCCAACCCCACCTGTCAATGTGATGAACATCCAATGTGATTTCCATCTTCAATTCACCAACAAATTGATATTATTGAGGATCTTTCACTGACCTTGAACCAAAAAGATGATGAAATACTTCGTCCAGATGTGGTCAACGGAGCCCAACCAGGAAGAGGCTGTTGTGAGGGTGTTTGTTTTTGAAAAAAAATAATCTTCATGTGCACAGCAAGGTAAACTGAAAATTTCTCATTGAGCTTCTTGATATTCATTCATGTTAAGATTGGTGAAATTCTTCAGGAGTAGAATTGATGGCTGAACAGTGTGATGGACGATTTCCATTCAAAATAATGTTAAGAAACTGTTCAAAGTAACTCAATGTGAAGAACAAGTAAATGCTGAGGTTTTTGCAAATGTCAGCCTCATATTCATAGTAATGTCATAAAACTCTTCTTTCAATTTCAATTTAACTTCCAAAAACAGGATACTGAGTCATGACTGAAAACGAGACACCGAATTATTTCAAAATCAAAGCATCATCAAATCAACTTCAACAGAAACCCACAATAAAACCAATATACCGCTGCTCAAGCATCCAAGTTAAACACCAACTCATCAGTTTAAAACAAATATAATCATCAAAATAATAAATCAGAAATAAGGACGTCCATGTTAAATATCAAATTTAAAATCTATTTTGATGAAAAAAAATATGAATAAAATTCCCAACCACAAAACACAGAGAAACACCCAAAGTATAGTGAAAATATAACCTTAAATAACACCAAATAATAACCCCATCATATTTTTGCTCACCATTTTGGATAAACACATTTACATCAGTTCAAAAAGAACTAGAATCATGAAAATATCAAATAAAAAAACCTCAAAATACATTATCTTGTGACTATAATGTATATCTCTTCTAAGAAATATCAAAATTCAACACAACACCAAAGATTGAAAAACATATCAGGTGATTTCCACCAACAAAAATAGAGGAATAATATCTCATGTGGTGAGCAAGATACAGTTTCTGATAAAATATAGCTGTGATTGAACGATATAAAAACGGAAACACAAAAAAGGAAACTTGAATGAATGAATGAATGATCGTTTTAAGGCCATTTTCCCCGCTAGAGCAGGGGTTGGCCTTGCGGGCCCCATGACAATCATGGTTCCCTGTTTGAGGCAATGTTTTTATGGCCGGATGCCCTGCCTGGCCCCAACCCTTAGTCGCCTATTACGATGCGCAGGGATACGGCGTACCTATTCTAACCGGGGTACACACCGGGACCATTCATCCCAGCAAGCTGGTACACAATTTGCCGACCCCAGAAGGATGACAGGCTGAGTCAACCCCCCTGGTGTTAATTTAGCGATCGTCCGGGATTCGAACCCAGGATCCTCGGATCCCAAGCCGGCACCCTAACCGCTAAGCAAACACCAAGCTTAAAAAAAAGGAAACTTGCTCAGACAATAAAGAGATAGAAATTATATATCCGGTTCAGTGAAAAGCATTGAGGGAAATAAATCATTCACAACAACAACAACCAAAGAAAAACTTGACGAGCCCCAACCCCACCCGTCAATGTGATGAACATCCAATGTGATTTCCATCTTCAATTCACCAACAAAGGATATTATTGAGGATCTTTCACTGACCTTGAACCAAAAAGATGATGAAATACTTAGTCCAGATGTGGTCAACGGAGCCCAACCAGGAAGAGGCTGTTGTGAGGGTGTTTGTTTTTGAAGAAAAATAATCTTCATATGCACAGCAAGGTAAACTGAAAATTTCTCATTGAGCTTCTTGATATTCATTCATGTTAAGATGGGTGAAATTCTTCAGGAGTAGAAGTGATGGCTGAACAGTGTGATGGACGATTTCCATTCAAAATAATGTGAAGAAACTGTTCAAAGTAACTCAACGTGGAGAACAAGTAAATGCTGAGGTTTTTGCAAATGTCAGCCTCATATTCATAGTAATATCATAAAACTCTTCTTTCAATTTCAAATTAACTTCCAAAAACAGGATATTGAGAAATGACTGAAAATGAGACACCGCATTGTTTCAAAATCAAATCATCATCAAATCAACTTCAACAGAAACCCACAATAAAACCAATATACCGCTGCTCAAGCATCCAAGATAAACACCAACTCATCAGTTTAAAAGAAATATAATCATAAAAATAATAAATCAGAAATAAGGACGTCCATGTTAAATATCAAATTTAAAATCTATTTTGATGCAAAAAAATATTAATAAAATTCGCTCACACAAAAAAAATAGAGAAACCAAAGTAAAGTGAAAATATAACCTTAAATAACACCAAATAATAACCCCATCATATTTTTGCTCACCATTTTGGATAAACACATTTACATCAGTTCAAAAAGAACTAGAATCATGAAAATATCAAATAAAAACACCTCAAAATACATTCTCTTGTGACTATAATGTATATCTCTTCTTAGAAATATCAAAATTGAACATAACACCAAAGTTTGAAAAACATATCAGGTGATTTCCACCAACAAAAATAGAGGAATAATATCTCATGTGGTGAGCAAGATACAGTTTCTGATAAAATATAGCTGTGATTGAACGATATAAAAACGGAAACACAAAAAAGGAAACTTGAATGAATTAATGAATGATCGTTTTAAGGCCATTTTCCCCGCTAGAGCAGGGGTTGGCCTTGCGGGCCCCATGACAATCATGGTTCCCTGTTTGAGGCAATGTTTTTATGGCCGGATGCCCTGCCTGGCCCCAACCCTTAGTCGCCTATTACGATGCGCAGGGATACGGCGTACCTATTCTAACCGGGGTACACACCGGGACCATTCATCCCAGCAAGCTGGTACACAATTTGTCGACCTCGGAAGGATGACAGGCTGAGTCAACCCCCCTGGTGTTAATTTAGCGATCGTCCGGGATTCGAACCCAGGATCCTCGGATCCTAAGCCGGCACCCTAACCGCTAAGCCAACACCAAGCTAAAAAAAAGGAAACTTCCTCAGACAATAAAGAGATAGAAATTGTATATCCGGTTCAGTGAAAAGCTGATGAAAAGCTGAGAAAAAGCTCAGTGAAAAGCTGAGAAAAAAGATGACTTGACGAGCCGCAACCCCACCTGTCAATGTGATGAACATCCAATGTGATTTCCATCATCAAGGGAAATAAATCATTCACAACAACAACAACCAAAGAAAAACTTGACGAGCCCCAACCCCACCTGTTAATGTGATGAACATCCAATGTGATTTCCATCTTCAATTCACCAACAAATTGATATTATTGAGGATCTTTCACTGACCTTGAACCAAAAAGATGATGAAATACTTCGTCCAGATGTGGTCAACGGAGCCCAACCAGGAAGAGGCTGTTGTGAGGGTGTTTGTTTTTGAAGAAAAATAATCTTCATGTGCACAGCAAGGTAAACTGAAAATTTCTCATTGAGCTTCTTGATATTCATTCATGTTAAGATTGGTGAAATTCTTCAGGAGTAGAATTGATGGCTGAACAGTGTGATGGACGATTTCCATTCAAAATAATGTTAAGAAACTGTTCAAAGTAACTCAATGTGAAGAACAAGTAAATGCTGAGGTTTTTGCAAATGTCAGCCTCATATTCATAGTAATGTCATAAAACTCTTCTTTCAATTTCAATTTAACTTCCAAAAACAGGATACTGAGTCATGACTGAAAATGAGACACCGAATTATTTCAAAATCAAAGCATCATCAAATCAACTTCAACAGGAACCCACAATAAAACCAATATACCGCTGCTCAAGCATCCAAGTTAAACACCAACTCATCAGTTTAAAACAAATATAATCATCAAAATAATAAATCAGAAATAAGGACGTCCATGTTAAATATCAAATTAAAAATCTATTTTGATGAAAAAAAATATTAATAAAATTCCCAACCACAAAACACAGAGAAACACCCAAAGTATAGTGAAAATATAACCTTAAATAACACCAAATAATAACCCCATCATATTTTTGCTCACCATTTTGGATAAACACATTTACATCAGTTCAAAAAGAACTAGAATCATGAAAATATCAAATAAAAAAACCTCAAAATACATTCTCTTGTGACTATAATGTGTATCTCTTCTAAGAAATATCAAAATTCAACACAACACCAAAGTTTGAAAAACATATCAGGTGATTTCCACCAACAAAAATAGAGGAATAATATCTCATGTGGTGAGCAAGATACAGTTTCTGATAAAATATAGCTGTGATCGAACGATAAAAAACAGGGAAACACAAAAAAGGGAAACTTGAATGAATGAATGAATGATCGTTTTAAGGCCATTTTCCCCGCTAGAGCAGGGGTTAGCCTTGCGGGCCCCATGACAATCATGGTTCCCTGTTTGAGGCAATGTTTTTATGGCCGGATGCCCTGCCTGGCCCCAACCCTTAGTCGCCTATTACGATGTGCAGGGATACGGCGTACCTATTCTAACCGGGGTACACACCGGGATCATTCATCCCAGCAAGCTGGTACACAATTTCCCGACCTCGGAAGGATGACAGGCTGAGTCAACCCCCTGGTGTTAATTTAGCGATCGTCCGGGATTCGAACCCAGGATCCTCGGATCCCAAGCCGGCACCCTAACCGCTAAGCCAACACCAAGCTAAAAAAAAGGAAACTTGCTCAGACAATAAAGAGATAGAAATTGTATATCCGGTTCAGTGAAAAGCATTGAGGGAAATAAATCATTCACAACAACAACAACCAAAGAAAAACTTGACGAGCCCCAACCCCACCTGTCAATGTGATGAACATCCAATGTGATTTCCATCTTCAATTCACCAACAAATTGATATTATTGAGGATCTTTCACTGACCTTGAACCAAAAAGATGATGAAATACTTCGTCCAGATGTGGTCAACGGAGCCCAACCAGGAAGAGGCTGTTGTGAGGGTGTTTGTTTTTGAAAAAAAATAATCTTCATGTGCACAGCAAGGTAAACTGAAAATTTCTCATTGAGCTTCTTGATATTCATTCATGTTAAGATTGGTGAAATTCTTCAGGAGTAGAATTGATGGCTGAACAGTGTGATGGACGATTTCCATTCAAAATAATGTTAAGAAACTGTTCAAAGTAACTCAATGTGAAGAACAAGTAAATGCTGAGGTTTTTGCAAATGTCACCCTCATATTCATAGTAATGTCATAAAACTCTTCTTTCAATTTCAATTTAACTTCCAAAAACAGGATACTGAGTCATGACTGAAAATGAGACACCGAATTATTTCAAAATCAAAGCATCATCAAATCAACTTCAACAGAAACCCACAATAAAACCAATAAACCGCTGCTCAAGCATCCAAGTTAAACACCAACTCATCAGTTTAAAACAAATATAATCATCAAAATAATAAATCAGAAATAAGGACGTCCATGTTAAATATCAAATTAAAAATCTATTTTGATGAAAAAAAATATTAATAAAATTCCCAACCACAAAACACAGAGAAACACCCAAAGTATAGTGAAAATATAACCTTAAATAACACCAAATAATAACCCCATCATATTTTTGCTCACCATTTTGGATAAACACATTTACATCAGTTCAAAAAGAACTAGAATCATGAAAATATCAAATAAAAAAACCTCAAAATACATTATCTTGTGACTATAATGTATATCTCCTCTAAGAAATATCAAAATTCAACACAACACCAAAGTTTGAAAAACATATCAGGTGATTTCCACCAACAAAAATAGAGGAATAATATCTCATGTGGTGAGCAAGATACAGTTTCTGATAAAATATAGCCGTGATTGAACGATATAAAAACAGGGAAACACAAAAAAGGGAAACTTGAATGAATGAATGAATGAATGATCGTTTTAAGGCCATTTTCCCCGCCAGAGCAGGGGTTAGCCTTGCAGGCCCCATGACAATCATGGTTCCCTGTTTGAGGCAATGTTTTTATGGCCGGATGCCCTTCCTGGCCCCAACCCTTAGTCGCCTCTTACGATACGCAGGGATACGGCGTACCTATTCTAACCAGGGTACACACCGGGACCATTCATCCCAGCAAGCTGGTACACAATTTCCCGACCTCGGAAGGATGACAGGCTGAGTCAACCCCCCTGGTGTTAATTTAGCGATCGTCCGGGATTCGAACCCAGGATCCTCGGATCCCAAGCCGGCACCCTAACCGCTAAGCCAACACCAAGCTAAAAAAAAAAGGAAACTTGCTCAGACAATAAAGAGATAGAAATTGTATATCCGGTTTAGTGAAAAGCATTGAGGGAAATAAATCATTCACAACAACAACAACCAAAGAAAAACTTGACGAGCCCCAACCCCACCTGTCAATGTGATGAACATCCAATGTGATTTCCATCTTCAATTCACCAACAAATTGATATTATTGAGGATCTTTCACTGACCTTGAACCAAAAAGATGATGAAATACTTCGTCCAGATGTGGTCAACGGAGCCCAACCAGGAAGAGGCTGTTGTGAGGGTGTTTGTTTTTGAAGAAAAATAATCTTCATGTGCACAGCAAGGTAAACTGAAAATTTCTCATTGAGCTTCTTGATATTCATTCATGTTAAGATTGGTGAAATTCTTCAGGAGTAGAATTGATGGCTGAACAGTGTGATGGACGATTTCCATTCAAAATAATGTTAAGAAACTGTTCAAAGTAACTCAATGTGAAGAACAAGTAAATGCTGAGGTTTTTGCAAATGTCAGCCTCATATTCATAGTAATGTCATAAAACTCTTCTTTCAATTTCAATTTAACTTCCAAAAACAGGATACTGAGTCATGACTGAAAATGAGACACCGAATTATTTCAAAATCAAAGCATCATCAAATCAACTTCAACAGGAACCCACAATAAAACCAATATACCGCTGCTCAAGCATCCAAGTTAAACACCAACTCATCAGTTTAAAACAAATATAATCATCAAAATAATAAATCAGAAATAAGGACGTCCATGTTAAATATCAAATTAAAAATCTATTTTGATGAAAAAAAATATTAATAAAATTCCCAACCACAAAACACAGAGAAACACCCAAAGTATAGTGAAAATATAACCTTAAATAACACCAAATAATAACCCCATCATATTTTTGCTCACCATTTTGGATAAACACATTTACATCAGTTCAAAAAGAACTAGAATCATGAAAATATGAAATAAAAAAACCTCAAAATACATTATCTTGTGACTATAATGTATATCTCTTCTAAGAAATATCAAAATTCAACACAACACCAAAGATTGAAAAAGATATCAGGTGATTTCCACCAACAAAAATAGAGGAATAATATCTCATGCGGTGAGCAAGATACAGTTTCTGATAAAATATAGCCGTGATTGAACGATATAAAAACAGGGAAACACAAAAAAGGAAACTTGCTCCGACAATAAAGAGATAGAAATTGTATATCCGGTTCAGTGAAAAGCATTAAGGGAAATAAATCATTCACAACAACAACAACCAAAGAAAAACTTGACGAGCCCCAACCCCGCCCGTCAATGTGATGAACATCCACTGTGATTTTCATCTCCAGCTCACCAACAAAGGATATTATTGAAGATTTTTCACGAACCTTGAACCAAAAAGAAGAGGATATACTTCCTTCAGATGTGGTCAACAGAGCCCAACCATGAACAGAGGTTTGTCAGAGGTTTTGTCTCTGAAAAAGAATCTTCATATGCACAGCAAGGAAAACTGCAAATTTGTCTTTACACATCGTGATATTCATTCATGTTCAGATTGGTGAAATTCTTCAGGAGGAAATTGATGGCAGACACTATGGTGACGATTTCAATTAAAAATAATTTCAAAAAACTGTTGAAAAGAACTAAACGTGGAGAACACGTAAATGCTGAGGTTTGTGCAAATGTCAGCCTCATATTAATAGTAACATCACAAAACTATTCTTTCAAATTCAAATTAACTTCCAAAAACAGGATATTGAGTCATGACTGAAAATGAGACACCGCATTATTTCAAAATCAAAGCATCATCAAATCAACTTCAACACAAACCCACAATAAAACCATTATACCGCTGCTCAAGCATCCAAGTTAAACACTTTCTCATCAGTTAAAAACAAATACAATCGTCAAAACAATGAAACAGAAATAAGGACGTTCATATTAAATTTCAAATAAATTTTGATGGAAAAAAAATTCCGTTACAAAAAACAGTGTATTGAGCAGTAATTTGAAATATCACATTGCGTTGATTGACACCCAAAGTAAAGTGAAAGTATAAACTTAGATTACACCAAATAATGACCCTGTTACGTGGTCCCCTCGGTGACTACCTGGTCTCGGTGACCCCCGGACCGTGAGAGGAACTTCGCCAGAAAGTAGTATTATATATGCGCTTTCGCAACGCAATCCCTATGAATTCCACCCAAGAGAACACTGATGTTCAATGATATATTTCAAGGGTAATGATACCATACAATTTCAATGATACAATCAAGGATATATTCCCCGAGCAATCCACCATCCACAATTCACACTCAACAATCAATCAATCCCCTAGATGATTAAGATGGCCATCTTACATACGTGTGTCCCCTTTTGTACTCACGACCCCCTCTGGTCTCTGTCCCTCACAATGTCTCTGGGCCCCTCCTGACCAAGATGATGGTCTGCTTCGCCGCTCTCGGGCGGTTGGACGAACCCCGGGTGGACGTTTTCCCACCGGGCATGTATCGTACCGGGAACCAAGGTTGCAGCCCCCTCTTGGCCACGCGAAGCGGGTACTGTACAGCAGGCAAAAGCCACACGCCGTTTGCAACGTGGGTTAGGCCCCAACGTGCGACCCGTACGCGTCTTTGTAGACGGTGCCGCGAACGGTGCCAGACGCTGGGTCGGTGCACGGCCACACGGTAGCTTGACGTGTCCACCGGGCAGGTATCCGTCCCGGTAACTCCTCTCGCCAGACGGGCTCGGGAACGCCGCTTTTCCACACCGCTCAATATCGGTCCCACCTCTCGTCGGAGCGGGGCGAGGAAAAAGAATCCTCGTCGCTTCTCTCCCTCGTGTCTTTCTTCTTCCGTTTCCGGTCTCTTTTTCCAGAAGGGCTCCTGACCCTCCAACCACAACAACCCTTAATCGACTACACATTGATAAGCAAAGACCTGAATAGGAATTCACATACATTCCCATAAATATGTAACAACCCCATGATTATTTTGCGCACATTTTGGATAAACACATTTACATCAGATGAAAAATAAATAGAATCATGAAAATATCAATTAAAAACACCTCAAAATACATTCTCTTGTGACTATAATGTATATCGCTTCTTAGAAATATCAGAATGCAACACAACACCAAAGTTTGAAAAACATATCAGGTGATTTGCACCAACAAAAATAGAGGAATAATATCTCATGTGGTGAGCAAGATACAGTTTCTGATAAAATATAGCCGTGATCGAACGATAAAAAACAGGGAAACACAAAAAAGGGAAACTTGAATGAATGAATGAATGGTCGTTTTAAGGCCATTTTCCCCGCTAGAGCAGGGGTTAGCCTTGCGGGCCCCATGACAATCATGGTACCCTGTTTGAGGCAATGTTTTTATGGCCGGATGCCCTGCCTGGCCCCAACCCTTAGTCACCTATTACGATGCGCAGGGATACAGCGTACCTATTCTAACCGGGGTACACACCGGGATCATTCATCCCAGCAAGCTGGTACACAATTTGCCGACCTCGGAAGGATGACAGGCTGAGTCAACCCCCCTGGTGTTAATTTAGCGATCGTCCGGGATTCGAACCCAGGATCCTCGGATCCCAAGCCGGCACCCTAACCGCTAAGCCAACACGAAGCTAAAAAAAAGGAAACTTGCTCAGACAATAAAGAGATAGAAATTGTATATCCGGTTCAGTGAAAAGCATTGAGGGAAATAAATCATTCACAACAACAACAACCAAAGAAAAACTTGACGAGCCCCAACCCCACCTGTCAATGTGATGAACATCCAATGTGATTTCCATCATCAATTCACCAACAAAGGATATTATTGAGGATCTTTCACTGACCTTGAACCAAAAAGATGATGAAATACTTCGTCCAGATGTGGTCAACGGAGCCCAACCAGGAAGAGGCTGTTGTGAGGGTGTTTGTTTTTGAAAAAAAATAATCTTCATGTGCACAGCAAGGTAAACTGAAAATTTCTCATTGAGCTTCTTGATATTCATTCATGTTAAGATTGGTGAAATTCTTCAGGAGTAGAATTGATGGCTGAACAGTGTGATGGACGATTTCCATTCAAAATAATGTTAAGAAACTGTTCAAAGTAACTCAATGTGGAGAACAAGTAAATGCTGAGGTTTTTGCAAATGTCAGCCTCATATTCATAGTAATGTCATAAAACTCTTCTTTCAATTTCAATTTAACTTCCAAAAACAGGATACTGAGTCATGACTGAAAATGAGACACCGAATTATTTCAAAATCAAAGCATCATCAAATCAACTTCAACAGGAACCCACAATAAAACCAATATACCGCTGCTCAAGCATCCAAGTTAAACACCAACTCATCAGTTTAAAACAAATATAATCATCAAAATAATAAATCAGAAATAAGGACGTCCATGTTAAATATCAAATTTAAAATCTATTTTGATGAAAAAAAATATTAATAAAATTCCCAACCACAAAACACAGAGAAACACCCAAAGTATAGTGAAAATATAACCTTAAATAACACCAAATAATAACCCCATCATATGTTTGCTCACCATTTTGGATAAACACATTTACATCAGTTCAAAAAGAACTAGAATCATAAAAATATCAAATAAAAAAACCTCAAAATACATTATCTTGTGACTATAATGTATATCTCTTCTAAGAAATATCAAAATTCAACACAACACCAAAGTTTGAAAAACATATCAGGTGATTTCCACCAACAAAAATAGAGGAATAATATCTCATGTGGTGAGCAAGATACAGTTTCTGATAAAATATAGCCGTGATTGAACGATATAAAAACAGGGAAACACAAAAAAGGGAAACTTGAATGAATGAATGAATGAATGATCGTTTTAAGGCCATTTTCCCCGCCAGAGCAGGGGTTAGCCTTGCAAGCCCCATGACAATCATGGTTCCCTGTTTGAGGCAATGTTTTTATGGCCGGATGCCCTTCCTGGCCCCAACCCTTAGTCGCCTCTTACGATACGCAGGGATACGGCGTACCTATTCTAACCGGGGTACACACCGGGACCATTCATCCCAGCAAGCTGGTACACAATTTGCCGACCTCGGAAGGATGACAGGCTGAGTCAACCCCCCTGGTGTTAATTTAGCGATCGTCCGGGATTCGAACCCAGGATCCTCGGATCCCAAGCCAGCACCCTAACCGCAAAGCGAACACCAAGCTTAAAAAAAAAGGAAACTTGCTCAGACAATAAAGAGATAGAAATTGTATATCCGGTTCAGTGAAAAGCATTGAGGGAAATAAATCATTCACAACAACAACCACCAAAGAAAAACTTGACGAGCCCCAACCCCACCCGTCAATGTGATGAACATCCAATGTGATTTCCATCTTCAATTCACCAACAAAGGATATTATTAAGGATCTTTCACTGACCTTGAACCAAAAAGATGATGAAATACTTAGTCCAGATGTGGTCAACGAAGCCCAACCAGGAAGAGGCTGTTGTGATGGTGTTTCTTTTTGAAGAAAAATAATCTTCATGTGCACAGCAAGGTAAACTGAAAATTTCGCATTGAGCCTCTTGATATTCATTCATGTTAAGATTGGTGAAATTCTTCAGGAGTAGAATTGATGGCTGAACAGTGTGATGGACGATTTCCATTCAAAATAATGTTAAGAAACTGTTCAATGTAACTCAACGTGGAGAACAAGTAAATGCTGAGGTTTTTGCAAATGTCAGCCTCATATTCATAGTAATATCATAAAACTCTTCTTTCAAATTCAAATTGACTTCCAAAAACAGGATATTGAGTAATGACTGAAAATGAGACACCGCATTATGTCAAAATCAAAGCATCATCAAATCAACTTCAACAGAAACCCACAATAAAACCAATAGACCGCTGCTCAAGCATCCAAGTTAAACACAAACTCATCAGTTTAATACAAATATAATCATCAAAATAATAAATCAGAAATAAGGACGTCCATGTTAAATATCAAATTTAAAATCTATTTTGATGAAAAAAAATACAAATAAAATTCCCGAACACAAAAAACAGAGAAACACCCAAAGTAAAGTGAAAATATAACCTTAAATAACACCAAATAAATAGCGCATCATATTTTTGCTCACCATTTTGAATAAACACATTTACATCAGTTCAAAAAGAACGAGAATCATGAAAATATTGTTAAGGATCTCAGAGACAGCACTCCCCTTTGCAAGGAGGGGGGTTGGGGTTAATCCCCTTGGCCTGTTAAGCTGGCCGTCTCTGGTCCTGGTACTCATAACGCTCTTTTCCGGGGTGAAATTGGTCAGGGTTATTGGTCAAGGTGTTCTCCCGAATACCATTACCAATCCCTCCGCAAAACAGGGAGACAAGTACCGCTCGAACCACGGACAAGATGGTATTTGCCGAGGGGTTTAGCAATCCGCAGCTCGAGCCATTAACAAAGGAATAAACCCGACTATTGCGGTTGGCCGAATCGTGCCACAGGTACTCAATCGAAAGAAGGGACTAAAGCGATCGGGGGAAAGAAGAAACCAAAGTAAGGAATACCAGACATTTATTAACTATTTACAAAACCAAAACCAAAGAAGGGGAAACGAAAGTAATATACAGTGAAGAAGAAGAAGACACAGGGCAGGCTTAAGCAGTCTTATATTATCAACGCCCCAGACAGACAAACAGACTCACACGAAAGGGGAAGAGCAGGCATAAATGACTGGACGAAGGAGAAGGGTCCAAATGGGACAGCAGGGCTGGAAGGTTCGGGTAGAGGCACAGAAAGGAGGTCCGCTCCATGTCCACGCTCCGGGCTGGAAGCGAACAGCCAGCGGCAGCTTCACGTATTCGGTTTCACACACGGTCGGACAATGTCAATTGACTACTGTATTGTTGTCGACGTCACGGACCCACTCTTCTGCCTCACGATCCAGCGGTATGCTCGCCTGGTACCTCCCTCATCTGCCGGATCACGTCTCTTCCTTGAAGCAGTCCCTCCCAACCGCTTTTATTGTTCGTGTTGGAATCAAGCCGCCAGCTCTAATGACACGCCTACCGATTGGCTCACCTCGGCGCTGGTTGGCCGGCAAAGGGCTCGCTGACTCCACCTCTGCCGATGCGTCGACGTGCCACACCTTGTTCTGGTGGCTCCGCCCCCTTCTTCCTCGGCTTGACTGCATGGCTAATGGCGGTTTGGGGCCAACAACCGCATCAAGGCAAGGAGCAGCGAACGCTGCTGGCAAACAAAGTACTGGGTCCTATCTTATTTGATTAATGCAACGCAGATTCAACAATTGGGAACAGATCCTCAACTGAAACACATAATAATGAAATAACTATGGAGAGGTCCTCTGGTTCGCTACGTGTTGTCCATGGACTAACTAGGGTGCGATCTTTAATTGATGGGGATATTTACAGGGGAATATTTATAAGGGAAACATTCACCAAAATGTACTAGTGAAGGTTCTAAAAACCGTAACAATATCAAATAAAAACACCTCAAATCACATTCTCTTGTGACTATAATGTATATCAGCTCTTCTTAGAAATATCAAAATTCAACACAACACCAAAGTTTGAAAAACATATCAGGTGATTTCCACCAACAAAAATAGAGGAATAATATCTCATGTGGTGAGCAAGATACAGTTTCTGATAAAATATAGCCGTGATTGAACGATATAAAAACAGGGAAACACAAAAAGGGGAAACTTGAATGAATGAATGAATGAATGAATGATCGTTTTAAGGCCATTTTCCCCGCCAGAGCAGGGGTTAGCCTTGCAGGCCCCATGACAATCATGGTTCCCTGTTTGAGGCAATGTTTTTATGGCCGGATGCCCTTCCTGGCCCCAACCCTTAGTCGCCTCTTACGATACGCAGGGATACGGCGTACCTATTCTAACCGGGGTACACACCGGGACCATTCATCCCAGCAAGCTGGTACACAATTTGCCGACCTCGGAAGGATGACAGGCTGAGTCAACCCCCCTGGTGTTAATTTAGCGATCGTCCGGGATTCGAACCCAGGATCCTCGGATCCCAAGCCAGCACCCTAACCGCTAAGCGAACACCAAGCTTAAAAAAAGGAAACTTGCTCAGACAATAAAGAGATAGAAATTGTATATCCGGTTCAGTGAAAAGCATTAAGGGAAATAAATCATTCACAACAACAACAACCAAAGAAAAACTTGACGAGCCCCAACCCCGCCCGTCAATGTGATGAACATCCACTGTGATTTTCATCTCCAGCTCACCAACAAAGGATATTATTGAAGATTTTTCACGAACCTTGAACCAAAAAGAAGAGGAAATACTTCCTTCAGATGTGGTCAACAGAGCCCAACCATGAACAGAGGTTTGTCAGAGGTTTTGTCTCTGAAAAATAATCTTCATATGCACAGCAAGGAAAACTGCAAATTTGCCTTTTCACATCGTGATATTCATTCATGTTCAGATTGGTGAAATTCTTCAGGAGGAAATTGATGGCAGACACTGGTGACGATTTAAATTAAAAATAATGACAAAAAACTGTTGAAAAGAACTCAACGTGGAGAACAAGTAAATGCTGAGGTTTTTGCAAATGTCAGCCTCATATTCATAGTAACATCACAAAACTCTTCTTTCAATGTCAAATTAACTTCCAAAAACAGGATATTGAGTAATGATTGAAAATGAAACACCGCATTATTTCAAAATCAAAGCATCATCAAATCAACTTCAACAGAAACCCACAATAAAACCAATATACCGCTGCTCAAGCATCTAAGTTAAACACTTTCTCATCAGTTAAAAACAAATACAATCGTCAAAATAATAAATCAGAAATAAGGACGTTCATGTTAAATTTCAAATAAATTTTGATGGAAAAAAATTTCCGTTACAAAAAACAGAGTATTGAGCAGTAATTTGAAATATCACATTGCGTTGATTGACACCCAAAGTAAAGTGAAAGTATAAACTTAGATTACACCAAATAATGACCCCATGATTATTTTGCTCACCATTTTGGATAAACACATTTACATCAGATGAAAAATAAATAGAATCATGAAAATATCAATTAAAAACACCTCAAAATACATTCTCTTGTGACTATAATGTATATCTCTTCTTAGAAATATCAAAATTGAACATAACACCAAAGTTTGAAAAACATGTCAGGTGATTTCCACCAACAAAAATAGAGGAATAATATCTCATGTGGTGAGCAAGATACAGTTTCTGATAAAATATAGCTGTGATTGAACGATGTAAAAACAGGGAAACACAAAAAAGGATACTTGAATGAATGAATGAATGATCGTTTTAAGGCCATTTTCCCCGCTAGAGCAGGGGTTGGCCTTGCGGGCCCCATGACAATCATGGTTCCCTGTTTGAGGCAATGTTTTTATGGCCGGATGCCCTTCCTGGCGCCAACCCCTAGTCGCCTCTTACGATGCGCAGGGATACGGCGTACCTATTCTAACCGGGGTACACACTGGGATCATTCATCCAAGCAAGCTGGTAATCAATTTGCCGACCTCGGAAGGATGACAGGCTGAGTCAACCCCCGTGGTGTTAATTTAGCGATCCTCCGGGATTCAAACCCAGGATCCTCGGATCCCAAGCCGGCACCCTAACCGCTAAGCCAACACCAGGCTAAAAAAAAGGAAACTTGCTTCGACAATAAAGAGATAGAAATTGTATATCCGGTTCAGTGAAAAGCATTGAGGGAAATAAATCATTCACAACAACAACAACCAAAGAAAAACTTGACGAGCCCCAACCCCGCCCGTCAATGTGATGAACATCCAATGTGATTTCCATCTTCAATTCACCAACAAATTGATATTATTGAGGATCTTTCACTGACCTTGAACCAAAAAGATGATGAAATACTTCGTCCAGATGTGGTCAACGGAGCCCAACCAGGAAGAGGCTGTTGTGAGTGTGTTTGTTTTTGAAAAAAAATAATCTTCATGTGCACAGCAAGGTAAACTGAAAATTTCTCATTGAGCTTCTTGATATTCATTCATGTTAAGATGGGTGAAATTCTTCAGGAGTAGAATTGATGGCTGAACAGTGTGATGGACGATTTCCATTCAAAATAATGTTAAGAAACTGTTCAAAGTAACTCAATGTGGAGAACAAGTAAATGCTGAGGCTTTTGCAAATGTCAGCCTCATATTCATAGTAATGTCATAAAACTCTTCTTTCAATTTCAATTTAACTTCCAAAAACAGGATACTGAGTCATGACTGAAAATGAGACACCGAATTATTTCAAAATCAAAGCATCATCAAATCAACTTCAACAGAAACCCACAATAAAACCAATATACCGCTGCTCAAGCATCCAAGTTAAACACCAACTCATCAGTTTAAAACAAATATAATCATCAAAATAATAAATCAGAAATAAGGACGTCCATGTTAAATATCAAATTTAAAATCTATTTTGATGAAAAAAAATATGAATAAAATTCCCAACCACAAAACACAGAGAAACACCCAAAGTATAGTGAAAATATAACTTTAATAACACCAAATAATAACCCCATCATATTTTTGCTCACCATTTTGGATAAACACATTTACATCAGTTCAAAAAGAACTAGAATCATGAAAATATCAAATAAAAAAACCTCAAAATACATTATCTTGTGACTATAATGTATATCTCTTCTAAGAAATATCAAAATTCAACACAACACCATAGATTGAAAAACATATCAGGTGATTTCCACCAACAAAAATAGAGGAATAATATCTCATGTGGTGAGCAAGATACAGTTTCTGATAAAATATAGCTGTGATTGAACGATATAAAAACGGAAACATAAAAAAGGAAACTTGAATGAATGAATGAATGATCGTTTTAAGGCCATTTTCCCCGCTAGAGCAGGGGTTGGCCTTGCGGGCCCCATGACAATCATGGTTCCCTCTTTGAGGCAATGTTTTTATGGCTGGATGCCCTGCCTGGCCCCAACCCTTAGTCGCCTATTACGATGCGCAGGGATACGGCGTACCTATTCTAACCGGGGTACACACCGGGACCATTCATCCCAGCAAGCTGGTGCACAATTTGCCGACCTCGGAAGGATGACAGGCTGAGTCAACCCCCCTGGTGTTAATTTAGCGATCGTCCGGGATTCGAAAACAGGATCCTCGGATCCCAAGACGGCACCCTAACCGCTAAGCGAACACCAAGCTTAAAAAAAAGGAAACTTGCTCAGACAATAAAGAGATAGAAATTATATATCCGGTTCAGTGAAAAGCATTGAGGGAAATAAATCATTCACAACAACAACAACCAAAGAAAAACTTGACGAGCCCCAACCCCACCCGTCAATGTGATGAACATCCAATGTGATTTCCATCTTCAATTCACCAACAAAGGATATTATTGAGGATCTTTCACTGACCTTGAACCAAAAAGATGATGAAAATACTTAGTCCAGATGTGGTCAACGGAGCCCAACCAGGAAGAGGCTCTTGTGAGGGTGTTTCTTTTTGAAGAAAAATAATCTTCATATGCACAGCAAGGTAAACTGAAAATTTCTCATTGAGCTTCTTGATATTCATTCATGTTAAGATGGGTGAAATTCTTCAGGAGTAGAAGTGATGGCTGAACAGTGTGATGGACGATTTCCATTCAAAATAATGTGAAGAAACTGTTCAAAGTAACTCACCATGGAGTACAAGTAAATGCTGAGGTTTTTGCAAATGTCAGCCTCATATTCATAGTAACATCATAAAACTCTTCTTTCAATGTCAAATTAACTTCCAAAACAGAATATTGAGTAATGACTGAAAATGAGACACCGCATTATTTCAGAATCAAGGCATCATCAAATCAACTTACACAGAAACCCACAATAAAACCAATATACCGCTGCTCAAGCATCCAAGTTAAACACTTTCTCATCAGTTAAAAACAAATATAATCCTCAAAATAATGAATCAGAAATAAGGACGTCCATGTTAAATTTCAAATACATTTTGATGGAAAAAAAATTCCATGACAAAAAACAGAGTATTGAGCAGTAATTTGAAATACCACATTGCGTTGATTGACACCCAAAGTAAAGTGAAAGTATAAACTTAGATTACACCAAATAATGACCCCATGATTATTTTGCTCACCATTTTGGATAAACACATTTACATCAGATGAAAAATAAATAGAATCATGAAAATATCAAACACCTCAAAATACATTCTCTTGTGACTATAATGTATATCTCTTCTTAGAAATATCAAAATTCAACACAACACCAAAGTTTGAAAAACATATCAGGTGATTTCCACCAACAAAAATAGAGGAATAATATCTCATGCGGTGAGCAAGATACAGTTTCTGATAAAATATAGCCGTGATTGAACGATATAAAAACAGGGAAACACAAAAAAGGAAACTTGCTCCGACAATAAAGAGATAGAAATTGTATATCCGGTTCAGTGAAAAGCATTAAGGGAAATAAATCATTCACAACAACAACAACCAAAGAAAAACTTGACGAGCCCCAACCCCGCCCGTCAATGTGATGAACATCCACTGTCATTTTCATCTCCAGCTCACCAACAAAGGATATTATTGAAGATTTTTCACGAACCTTGAACCAAAAAGAAGAGGAAATACTTCCTTCAGATGTGGTCAACAGAGCCCAACCATGAACAGAGGTTTGTCAGAGGTTTTGTCTCTGAAAAAGAATCTTCATATGCACAGCAAGGAAAACTGCAAATTTGTCTTTACACATCGTGATATTCATTCATGTTCAGATTGGTGAAATTCTTCAGGAGGAAATTGATGGCAGACACGATGGTGACGATTTCAATTAAAAATAATTACAAAAAACTGTTGAAAAGAACTAAACGTGGAGAACACGTAAATGCTGAGGTTTGTGCAAATGTCAGCCTCATATTCATAGTAACATCACAAAACTATTCTTTCAAATTCAAATCGACTTCCAAAAACAGGATATTGAGACATGATTGAAAATGAAACACCGCATTATTTCAAAATCAAAGCATCATCAAATCAACTTCAACACAAACCCACAATAAAACCATTATAGCGCTGCTCAAGCATCCAAGTTAAACACTTTCTCATCAGTTAAAAACAAATACAATCGTCAAAACAATGAAACAGAAATAAGGACGTTCATGTTAAATTTCAAATAAATTTTGATGGAAAAAAAATTCCGTGACAAAAAACAGAGTATTGAGCAGTAATTTGAAATATCACATTGCGTTGACTGACACCCAAAGTAAAGTGAAAGTATAAACTTAGATTACACCAAATAATGACCCCATGATTATTTTGCGCACATTTTGGATAAACACATTTACATCAGATGAAAAATAAATAGAATCATGAAAATATCAATTAAAAACACCTCAAAATACATTCTCTTGTGACTATAATGTATATCGCTTCTTATAAATATCAAAATGCAACACAACACCAAAGTTTGAAAAACATATCAGGTGATTTGCACCAACAAAAATAGAGGAATAATATCTCATGTGGTGAGCAAGATACAGTTTCTGATAAAATATAGCTGTGATCGAACGATAAAAAACAGGGAAACACAAAAAAGGGAAACTTGAATGAATGAATGAATGATCGTTTTAAGGCCATTTTCCCCGCTAGAGCAGGGGTTAGCCTTGCGGGCCCCATGACAATCATGGTTCCCTGTTTGAGGCAATGTTTTTATGGCCGGATGCCCTGCCTGGCCCCAACCCTTAGTCGCCTATTACGATGTGCAGGGATACGGCGTACCTATTCTAACCGAGGTACACACCGGGATCATTCATCCCAGCAAGCTGGTACACAATTTCCCGACCTCGGAAGGATGACAGGCTGAGTCAACCCCCCTGGTGTTAATTTAGCGATCGTCCGGGATTCGAACCTAGGATCCTCGGATCCCAAGCCGGCACCCTAACCGCTAAGCCAACACCAAGCTAAAAAAAAGGAAACTTGCTCAGACAATAAAGAGATAGAAATTGTATATCCGGTTTAGTGAAAAGCATTGAGGGAAATAAATCATTCACAACAACAACAACCAAAGAAAAACTTGACGAGCCCCAACCCCACCTGTCAATGTGATTTCCATCTTCAATTCACCAACAAATTGATATTATTGAGGATCTTTCACTGACCTTGAACCAAAAAGATGATGAAATACTTCGTCCAGATGTGGTCAACGGAGCCCAACCAGGAAGAGGCTGTTGTGAGGGTGTTTGTTTTTGAAAAAAAATAATCTTCATGTGCACAGCAAGGTAAACTGAAAATTTCTCATTGAGCTTCTTGATATTCATTCATGTTAAGATTGGTGAAATTCTTCAGGAGTAGAATTGATGGCTGAACAGTGTGATGGACGATTTCCATTCAAAATAATGTTAAGAAACTGTTCAAAGTAACTCAATGTGAAGAACAAGTAAATGCTGAGGTTTTTGCAAATGTCAGCCTCATATTCATAGTAATGTCATAAAACTCTTCTTTCAATTTCAATTTAACTTCCAAAAACAGGATACTGAGTCATGACTGAAAACGAGACACCGAATTATTTCAAAATCAAAGCATCATCAAATCAACTTCAACAGAAACCCACAATAAAACCAATATACCGCTGCTCAAGCATCCAAGTTAAACACCAACTCATCAGTTTAAAACAAATATAATCATCAAAATAATAAATCAGAAATAAGGACGTCCATGTTAAATATCAAATTTAAAATCTATTTTGATGAAAAAAAATATGAATAAAATTCCCAACCACAAAACACAGAGAAACACCCAAAGTATAGTGAAAATATAACCTTAAATAACACCAAATAATAACCCCATCATATTTTTGCTCACCATTTTGGATAAACACATTTACATCAGTTCAAAAAGAACTAGAATCATGAAAATATCAAATAAAAAAACCTCAAAATACATTATCTTGTGACTATAATGTATATCTCTTCTAAGAAATATCAAAATTCAACACAACACCAAAGATTGAAAAACATATCAGGTGATTTCCACCAACAAAAATAGAGGAATAATATCTCATGTGGTGAGCAAGATACAGTTTCTGATAAAATATAGCTGTGATTGAACGATATAAAAACGGAAACACAAAAAAGGAAACTTGAATGAATGAATGAATGATCGTTTTAAGGCCATTTTCCCCGCTAGAGCAGGGGTTGGCCTTGCGGGCCCCATGACAATCATGGTTCCCTGTTTGAGGCAATGTTTTTATGGCCGGATGCCCTGCCTGGCCCCAACCCTTAGTCGCCTATTACGATGCGCAGGGATACGGCGTACCTATTCTAACCGGGGTACACACCGGGACCATTCATCCCAGCAAGCTGGTACACAATTTGCCGACCCCAGAAGGATGACAGGCTGAGTCAACCCCCCTGGTGTTAATTTAGCGATCGTCCGGGATTCGAACCCAGGATCCTCGGATCCCAAGCCGGCACCCTAACCGCTAAGCAAACACCAAGCTTAAAAAAAAGGAAACTTGCTCAGACAATAAAGAGATAGAAATTATATATCCGGTTCAGTGAAAAGCATTGAGGGAAATAAATCATTCACAACAACAACAACCAAAGAAAAACTTGACGAGCCCCAACCCCACCCGTCAATGTGATGAACATCCAATGTGATTTCCATCTTCAATTCACCAACAAAGGATATTATTGAGGATCTTTCACTGACCTTGAACCAAAAAGATGATGAAATACTTAGTCCAGATGTGGTCAACGGAGCCCAACCAGGAAGAGGCTGTTGTGAGGGTGTTTGTTTTTGAAGAAAAATAATCTTCATATGCACAGCAAGGTAAACTGAAAATTTCTCATTGAGCTTCTTGATATTCATTCATGTTAAGATGGGTGAAATTCTTCAGGAGTAGAAGTGATGGCTGAACAGTGTGATGGACGATTTCCATTCAAAATAATGTGAAGAAACTGTTCAAAGTAACTCAACGTGGAGAACAAGTAAATGCTGAGGTTTTTGCAAATGTCAGCCTCATATTCATAGTAATATCATAAAACTCTTCTTTCAATTTCAAATTAACTTCCAAAAACAGGATATTGAGAAATGACTGAAAATGAGACACCGCATTGTTTCAAAATCAAATCATCATCAAATCAACTTCAACAGAAACCCACAATAAAACCAATATACCGCTGCTCAAGCATCCAAGATAAACACCAACTCATCAGTTTAAAAGAAATATAATCATAAAAATAATAAATCAGAAATAAGGACGTCCATGTTAAATATCAAATTTAAAATCTATTTTGATGCAAAAAAATATTAATAAAATTCGCTCACACAAAAAAAATAGAGAAACCAAAGTAAAGTGAAAATATAACCTTAAATAACACCAAATAATAACCCCATCATATTTTTGCTCACCATTTTGGATAAACACATTTACATCAGTTCAAAAAGAACTAGAATCATGAAAATATCAAATAAAAACACCTCAAAATACATTCTCTTGTGACTATAATGTATATCTCTTCTTAGAAATATCAAAATTGAACATAACACCAAAGTTTGAAAAACATATCAGGTGATTTCCACCAACAAAAATAGAGGAATAATATCTCATGTGGTGAGCAAGATACAGTTTCTGATAAAATATAGCTGTGATTGAACGATATAAAAACGGAAACACAAAAAAGGAAACTTGAATGAATGAATGAATGATCGTTTTAAGGCCATTTTCCCCGCTAGAGCAGGGGTTGGCCTTGCGGGCCCCATGACAATCATGGTTCCCTGTTTGAGGCAATGTTTTTATGGCCGGATGCCCTGCCTGGCCCCAACCCTTAGTCGCCTATTACGATGCGCAGGGATACGGCGTACCTATTCTAACCGGGGTACACACCGGGACCATTCATCCCAGCAAGCTGGTACACAATTTGTCGACCTCGGAAGGATGACAGGCTGAGTCAACCCCCCTGGTGTTAATTTAGCGATCGTCCGGGATTCGAACCCAGGATCCTCGGATCCCAAGCCGGCACCCTAACCGCTAAGCCAACACCAAGCTAAAAAAAAGGAAACTTCCTCAGACAATAAAGAGATAGAAATTGTATATCCGGTTCAGTGAAAAGCTGATGAAAAGCTGAGAAAAAGCTCAGTGAAAAGCTGAGAAAAAAGATGACTTGACGAGCCGCAACCCCACCTGTCAATGTGATGAACATCCAATGTGATTTCCATCATCAAGGGAAATAAATCATTCACAACAACAACAACCAAAGAAAAACTTGACGAGCCCCAACCCCACCTGTTAATGTGATGAACATCCAATGTGATTTCCATCTTCAATTCACCAACAAATTGATATTATTGAGGATCTTTCACTGACCTTGAACCAAAAAGATGATGAAATACTTCGTCCAGATGTGGTCAACGGAGCCCAACCAGGAAGAGGCTGTTGTGAGGGTGTTTGTTTTTGAAGAAAAATAATCTTCATGTGCACAGCAAGGTAAACTGAAAATTTCTCATTGAGCTTCTTGATATTCATTCATGTTAAGATTGGTGAAATTCTTCAGGAGTAGAATTGATGGCTGAACAGTGTGATGGACGATTTCCATTCAAAATAATGTTAAGAAACTGTTCAAAGTAACTCAATGTGAAGAACAAGTAAATGCTGAGGTTTTTGCAAATGTCAGCCTCATATTCATAGTAATGTCATAAAACTCTTCTTTCAATTTCAATTTAACTTCCAAAAACAGGATACTGAGTCATGACTGAAAATGAGACACCGAATTATTTCAAAATCAAAGCATCATCAAATCAACTTCAACAGGAACCCACAATAAAACCAATATACCGCTGCTCAAGCATCCAAGTTAAACACCAACTCATCAGTTTAAAACAAATATAATCATCAAAATAATAAATCAGAAATAAGGACGTCCATGTTAAATATCAAATTAAAAATCTATTTTGATGAAAAAAAATATTAATAAAATTCCCAACCACAAAACACAGAGAAACACCCAAAGTATAGTGAAAATATAACCTTAAATAACACCAAATAATAACCCCATCATATTTTTGCTCACCATTTTGGATAAACACATTTACATCAGTTCAAAAAGAACTAGAATCATGAAAATATCAAATAAAAAAACCTCAAAATACATTCTCTTGTGACTATAATGTGTATCTCTTCTAAGAAATATCAAAATTCAACACAACACCAAAGTTTGAAAAACATATCAGGTGATTTCCACCAACAAAAATAGAGGAATAATATCTCATGTGGTGAGCAAGATACAGTTTCTGATAAAATATAGCTGTGATCGAACGATAAAAAACAGGGAAACACAAAAAAGGGAAACTTGAATGAATGAATGAATGATCGTTTTAAGGCCATTTTCCCCGCTAGAGCAGGGGTTAGCCTTGCGGGCCCCATGACAATCATGGTTCCCTGTTTGAGGCAATGTTTTTATGGCCGGATGCCCTGCCTGGCCCCAACCCTTAGTCGCCTATTACGATGTGCAGGGATACGGCGTACCTATTCTAACCGGGGTACACACCGGGATCATTCATCCCAGCAAGCTGGTACACAATTTCCCGACCTCGGAAGGATGACAGGCTGAGTCAACCCCCTGGTGTTAATTTAGCGATCGTCCGGGATTCGAACCCAGGATCCTCGGATCCCAAGCCGGCACCCTAACCGCTAAGCCAACACCAAGCTAAAAAAAAGGAAACTTGCTCAGACAATAAAGAGATAGAAATTGTATATCCGGTTCAGTGAAAAGCATTGAGGGAAATAAATCATTCACAACAACAACAACCAAAGAAAAACTTGACGAGCCCCAACCCCACCTGTCAATGTGATGAACATCCAATGTGATTTCCATCTTCAATTCACCAACAAATTGATATTATTGAGGATCTTTCACTGACCTTGAACCAAAAAGATGATGAAATACTTCGTCCAGATGTGGTCAACGGAGCCCAACCAGGAAGAGGCTGTTGTGAGGGTGTTTGTTTTTGAAAAAAAATAATCTTCATGTGCACAGCAAGGTAAACTGAAAATTTCTCATTGAGCTTCTTGATATTCATTCATGTTAAGATTGGTGAAATTCTTCAGGAGTAGAATTGATGGCTGAACAGTGTGATGGACGATTTCCATTCAAAATAATGTTAAGAAACTGTTCAAAGTAACTCAATGTGAAGAACAAGTAAATGCTGAGGTTTTTGCAAATGTCACCCTCATATTCAGAGTAATGTCATAAAACTCTTCTTTCAATTTCAATTTAACTTCCAAAAACAGGATACTGAGTCATGACTGAAAATGAGACACCGAATTATTTCAAAATCAAAGCATCATCAAATCAACTTCAACAGAAACCCACAATAAAACCAATAAACCGCTGCTCAAGCATCCAAGTTAAACACCAACTCATCAGTTTAAAACAAATATAATCATCAAAATAATAAATCAGAAATAAGGACGTCCATGTTAAATATCAAATTAAAAATCTATTTTGATGAAAAAAAATATTAATAAAATTCCCAACCACAAAACACAGAGAAACACCCAAAGTATAGTGAAAATATAACCTTAAATAACACCAAATAATAACCCCATCATATTTTTGCTCACCATTTTGGATAAACACATTTACATCAGTTCAAAAAGAACTAGAATCATGAAAATATCAAATAAAAAAACCTCAAAATACATTATCTTGTGACTATAATGTATATCTCCTCTAAGAAATATCAAAATTCAACACAACACCAAAGTTTGAAAAACATATCAGGTGATTTCCACCAACAAAAATAGAGGAATAATATCTCATGTGGTGAGCAAGATACAGTTTCTGATAAAATATAGCCGTGATTGAACGATATAAAAACAGGGAAACACAAAAAAGGGAAACTTGAATGAATGAATGAATGAATGATCGTTTTAAGGCCATTTTCCCCGCCAGAGCAGGGGTTAGCCTTGCAGGCCCCATGACAATCATGGTTCCCTGTTTGAGGCAATGTTTTTATGGCCGGATGCCCTTCCTGGCCCCAACCCTTAGTCGCCTCTTACGATACGCAGGGATACGGCGTACCTATTCTAACCAGGGTACACACCGGGACCATTCATCCCAGCAAGCTGGTACACAATTTCCCGACCTCGGAAGGATGACAGGCTGAGTCAACCCCCCTGGTGTTAATTTAGCGATCGTCCGGGATTCGAACCCAGGATCCTCGGATCCCAAGCCGGCACCCTAACCGCTAAGCCAACACCAAGCTAAAAAAAAAAGGAAACTTGCTCAGACAATAAAGAGATAGAAATTGTATATCCGGTTCAGTGAAAAGCATTAAGGGAAATAAATCATTCACAACAACAACAACCAAAGAAAAACTTGACGAGCCCCAACCCCGCCCGTCAATGTGATGAACATCCACTGTGATTTTCATCTCCAGCTCACCAACAAAGGATATTATTGAAGATTTTTCACGAACCTTGAACCAAAAAGAAGAGGAAATACTTCCTTCAGATGTGGTCAACAGAGCCCAACCATGAACAGAGGTTTGTCAGAGGTTTTGTCTCTGAAAAAGAATCTTCATATGCACAGCAAGGAAAACTGCAAATTTGTCTTTACACATCGTGATATTCATTCATGTTCAGATTGGTGAAATTCTTCAGGAGGAAATTGATGGCAGACACTATGGTGACGATTTCAATTAAAAATAATTTCAAAAAACTGTTGAAAAGAACTAAACGTGGAGAACACGTAAATGCTGAGGTTTGTGCAAATGTCAGCCTCATATTAATAGTAACATCACAAAACTATTCTTTCAAATTCAAATTAACTTCCAAAAACAGGATATTGAGTCATGACTGAAAATGAGACACCGCATTATTTCAAAATCAAAGCATCATCAAATCAACTTCAACACAAACCCACAATAAAACCATTATACCGCTGCTCAAGCATCCAAGTTAAACACTTTCTCATCAGTTAAAAACAAATACAATCGTCAAAACAATGAAACAGAAATAAGGACGTTCATATTAAATTTCAAATAAATTTTGATGGAAAAAAAATTCCGTTACAAAAAACAGTGTATTGAGCAGTAATTTGAAATATCACATTGCGTTGATTGACACCCAAAGTAAAGTGAAAGTATAAACTTAGATTACACCAAATAATGACCCTGTTACGTGGTCCCCTCGGTGACTACCTGGTCTCGGTGACCCCCGGACCGTGAGAGGAACTTCGCCAGAAAGTAGTATTATATATGCGCTTTCGCAACGCAATCCCTATGAATTCCACCCAAGAGAACACTGATGTTCAATGATATATTTCAAGGGTAATGATACCATACAATTTCAATGATACAATCAAGGATATATTCCCCGAGCAATCCACCATCCACAATTCACACTCAACAATCAATCAATCCCCTAGATGATTAAGATGGCCATCTTACATACGTGTGTCCCCTTTTGTACTCACGACCCCCTCTGGTCTCTGTCCCTCACAATGTCTCTGGGCCCCTCCTGACCAAGATGATGGTCTGCTTCGCCGCTCTCGGGCGGTTGGACGAACCCCGGGTGGACGTTTTCCCACCGGGCATGTATCGTACCGGGAACCAAGGTTGCAGCCCCCTCTTGGCCACGCGAAGCGGGTACTGTACAGCAGGCAAAAGCCACACGCCGTTTGCAACGTGGGTTAGGCCCCAACGTGCGACCCGTACGCGTCTTTGTAGACGGTGCCGCGAACGGTGCCAGACGCTGGGTCGGTGCACGGCCACACGGTAGCTTGACGTGTCCACCGGGCAGGTATCCGTCCCGGTAACTCCTCTCGCCAGACGGGCTCGGGAACGCCGCTTTTCCACACCGCTCAATATCGGTCCCACCTCTCGTCGGAGCGGGGCGAGGAAAAAGAATCCTCGTCGCTTCTCTCCCTCGTGTCTTTCTTCTTCCGTTTCCGGTCTCTTTTTCCAGAAGGGCTCCTGACCCTCCAACCACAACAACCCTTAATCGACTACACATTGATAAGCAAAGACCTGAATAGGAATTCACATACATTCCCATAAATATGTAACAACCCCATGATTATTTTGCGCACATTTTGGATAAACACATTTACATCAGATGAAAAATAAATAGAATCATGAAAATATCAATTAAAAACACCTCAAAATACATTCTCTTGTGACTATAATGTATATCGCTTCTTAGAAATATCAGAATGCAACACAACACCAAAGTTTGAAAAACATATCAGGTGATTTGCACCAACAAAAATAGAGGAATAATATCTCATGTGGTGAGCAAGATACAGTTTCTGATAAAATATAGCCGTGATCGAACGATAAAAAACAGGGAAACACAAAAAAGGGAAACTTGAATGAATGAATGAATGGTCGTTTTAAGGCCATTTTCCCCGCTAGAGCAGGGGTTAGCCTTGCGGGCCCCATGACAATCATGGTACCCTGTTTGAGGCAATGTTTTTATGGCCGGATGCCCTGCCTGGCCCCAACCCTTAGTCACCTATTACGATGCGCAGGGATACAGCGTACCTATTCTAACCGGGGTACACACCGGGATCATTCATCCCAGCAAGCTGGTACACAATTTGCCGACCTCGGAAGGATGACAGGCTGAGTCAACCCCCCTGGTGTTAATTTAGCGATCGTCCGGGATTCGAACCCAGGATCCTCGGATCCCAAGCCGGCACCCTAACCGCTAAGCCAACACGAAGCTAAAAAAAAGGAAACTTGCTCAGACAATAAAGAGATAGAAATTGTATATCCGGTTCAGTGAAAAGCATTGAGGGAAATAAATCATTCACAACAACAACAACCAAAGAAAAACTTGACGAGCCCCAACCCCACCTGTCAATGTGATGAACATCCAATGTGATTTCCATCATCAATTCACCAACAAAGGATATTATTGAGGATCTTTCACTGACCTTGAACCAAAAAGATGATGAAATACTTCGTCCAGATGTGGTCAACGGAGCCCAACCAGGAAGAGGCTGTTGTGAGGGTGTTTGTTTTTGAAAAAAAATAATCTTCATGTGCACAGCAAGGTAAACTGAAAATTTCTCATTGAGCTTCTTGATATTCATTCATGTTAAGATTGGTGAAATTCTTCAGGAGTAGAATTGATGGCTGAACAGTGTGATGGACGATTTCCATTCAAAATAATGTTAAGAAACTGTTCAAAGTAACTCAATGTGGAGAACAAGTAAATGCTGAGGTTTTTGCAAATGTCAGCCTCATATTCATAGTAATGTCATAAAACTCTTCTTTCAATTTCAATTTAACTTCCAAAAACAGGATACTGAGTCATGACTGAAAATGAGACACCGAATTATTTCAAAATCAAAGCATCATCAAATCAACTTCAACAGGAACCCACAATAAAACCAATATACCGCTGCTCAAGCATCCAAGTTAAACACCAACTCATCAGTTTAAAACAAATATAATCATCAAAATAATAAATCAGAAATAAGGACGTCCATGTTAAATATCAAATTTAAAATCTATTTTGATGAAAAAAAATATTAATAAAATTCCCAACCACAAAACACAGAGAAACACCCAAAGTATAGTGAAAATATAACCTTAAATAACACCAAATAATAACCCCATCATATGTTTGCTCACCATTTTGGATAAACACATTTACATCAGTTCAAAAAGAACTAGAATCATAAAAATATCAAATAAAAAAACCTCAAAATACATTATCTTGTGACTATAATGTATATCTCTTCTAAGAAATATCAAAATTCAACACAACACCAAAGTTTGAAAAACATATCAGGTGATTTCCACCAACAAAAATAGAGGAATAATATCTCATGTGGTGAGCAAGATACAGTTTCTGATAAAATATAGCCGTGATTGAACGATATAAAAACAGGGAAACACAAAAAAGGGAAACTTGAATGAATGAATGAATGAATGATCGTTTTAAGGCCATTTTCCCCGCCAGAGCAGGGGTTAGCCTTGCAAGCCCCATGACAATCATGGTTCCCTGTTTGAGGCAATGTTTTTATGGCCGGATGCCCTTCCTGGCCCCAACCCTTAGTCGCCTCTTACGATACGCAGGGATACGGCGTACCTATTCTAACCGGGGTACACACCGGGACCATTCATCCCAGCAAGCTGGTACACAATTTGCCGACCTCGGAAGGATGACAGGCTGAGTCAACCCCCCTGGTGTTAATTTAGCGATCGTCCGGGATTCGAACCCAGGATCCTCGGATCCCAAGCCAGCACCCTAACCGCAAAGCGAACACCAAGTTTAAAAAAAAAGGAAACTTGCTCAGACAATAAAGAGATAGAAATTGTATATCCGGTTCAGTGAAAAGCATTGAGGGAAATAAATCATTCACAACAACAACCACCAAAGAAAAACTTGACGAGCCCCAACCCCACCCGTCAATGTGATGAACATCCAATGTGATTTCCATCTTCAATTCACCAACAAAGGATATTATTAAGGATCTTTCACTGACCTTGAACCAAAAAGATGATGAAATACTTAGTCCAGATGTGGTCAACGAAGCCCAACCAGGAAGAGGCTGTTGTGATGGTGTTTCTTTTTGAAGAAAAATAATCTTCATGTGCACAGCAAGGTAAACTGAAAATTTCGCATTGAGCCTCTTGATATTCATTCATGTTAAGATTGGTGAAATTCTTCAGGAGTAGAATTGATGGCTGAACAGTGTGATGGACGATTTCCATTCAAAATAATGTTAAGAAACTGTTCAATGTAACTCAACGTGGAGAACAAGTAAATGCTGAGGTTTTTGCAAATGTCAGCCTCATATTCATAGTAATATCATAAAACTCTTCTTTCAAATTCAAATTGACTTCCAAAAACAGGATATTGAGTAATGACTGAAAATGAGACACCGCATTATGTCAAAATCAAAGCATCATCAAATCAACTTCAACAGAAACCCACAATAAAACCAATAGACCGCTGCTCAAGCATCCAAGTTAAACACAAACTCATCAGTTTAATACAAATATAATCATCAAAATAATAAATCAGAAATAAGGACGTCCATGTTAAATATCAAATTTAAAATCTATTTTGATGAAAAAAAATACAAATAAAATTCCCGAACACAAAAAACAGAGAAACACCCAAAGTAAAGTGAAAATATAACCTTAAATAACACCAAATAAATAGCGCATCATATTTTTGCTCACCATTTTGAATAAACACATTTACATCAGTTCAAAAAGAACGAGAATCATGAAAATATTGTTAAGGATCTCAGAGACAGCACTCCCCTTTGCAAGGAGGGGGGTTGGGGTTAATCCCCTTGGCCTGTTAAGCTGGCCGTCTCTGGTCCTGGTACTCATAACGCTCTTTTCCGGGGTGAAATTGGTCAGGGTTATTGGTCAAGGTGTTCTCCCGAATACCATTACCAATCCCTCCGCAAAACAGGGAGACAAGTACCGCTCGAACCACGGACATGATGGTATTTGCCGAGGGGTTTAGCAATCCGCAGCTCGAGCCATTAACAAAGGAATAAACCCGACTATTGCGGTTGGCCGAATCGTGCCACAGGTACTCAATCGAAAGAAGGGACTAAAGCGATCGGGGGAAAGAGGAAACCAAAGTAAGGAATACCAGACATTTATTAACTATTTACAAAACCAAAACCAAAGAAGGCGAAACGAAAGTAATATACAGTGAAGAAGAAGAAGACACAGGGCAGGCTTAAGCAGTCTTATATTATCAACGCCCCAGACAGACAAACAGACTCACACGAAAGGGGAAGAGCAGGCATAAATGACTGGACGAAGGAGAAGGGTCCAAATGGGACAGCAGGGCTGGAAGGTTCGGGTAGAGGCACAGAAAGGAGGTCCGCTCCATGTCCACGCTCCGGGCTGGAAGCGAACAGCCAGCGGCAGCTTCACGTATTCGGTTTCACACACGGTCGGACAATGTCAATTGACTACTGTATTGTTGTCGACGTCACGGACCCACTCTTCTGCCTCACGATCCAGCGGTATGCTCGCCTGGTACCTCCCTCATCTGCCGGATCACGTCTCTTCCTTGAAGCAGTCCCTCCCAACCGCTTTTATTGTTCGTGTTGGAATCAAGCCGCCAGCTCTAATGACACGCCTACCGATTGGCTCACCTCGGCGCTGGTTGGCCGGCAAAGGGCTCGCTGACTCCACCTCTGCCGATGCGTCGACGTGCCACACCTTGTTCTGGTGGCTCCGCCCCCTTCTTCCTCGGCTTGACTGCATGGCTAATGGCGGTTTGGGGCCAACAACCGCATCAAGGCAAGGAGCAGCGAACGCTGCTGGCAAACAAAGTACTGGGTCCTATCTTATTTGATTAATGCAACGCAGATTCAACAATTGGGAACAGATCCTCAACTGAAACACATAATAATGAAATAACTATGGAGAGGTCCTCTGGTTCGCTACGTGTTGTCCATGGACTAACTAGGGTGCGATCTTTACCAAGCCAATTGATGGGGATATTTACAGGGGAATATTTATAAGGGAAACATTCACCAAAATGTACTAGTGAAGGTTCTAAAAACCGTAACAATATCAAATAAAAACACCTCAAATCACATTCTCTTGTGACTATAATGTATATCTCTTCTTAGAAATATCAAAATTCAACACAACACCAAAGTTTGAAAAACATATCAGGTGATTTCCACCAACAAAAATAGAGGAATAATATCTCATGTGGTGAGCAAGATACAGTTTCTGATAAAATATAGCCGTGATTGAACGATATAAAAACAGGGAAACACAAAAAGGGGAAACTTGAATGAATGAATGAATGAATGAATGATCGTTTTAAGGCCATTTTCCCCGCCAGAGCAGGGGTTAGCCTTGCAGGCCCCATGACAATCATGGTTCCCTGTTTGAGGCAATGTTTTTATGGCCGGATGCCCTTCCTGGCCCCAACCCTTAGTCGCCTCTTACGATACGCAGGGATACGGCGTACCTATTCTAACCGGGGTACACACCGGGACCATTCATCCCAGCAAGCTGGTACACAATTTGCCGACCTCGGAAGGATGACAGGCTGAGTCAACCCCCCTGGTGTTAATTTAGCGATCGTCCGGGATTCGAACCCAGGATCCTCGGATCCCAAGCCAGCACCCTAACCGCTAAGCGAACACCAAGCTTAAAAAAAGGAAACTTGCTCAGACAATAAAGAGATAGAAATTGTATATCCGGTTCAGTGAAAAGCATTAAGGGAAATAAATCATTCACAACAACAACAACCAAAGAAAAACTTGACGAGCCCCAACCCCGCCCGTCAATGTGATGAACATCCACTGTGATTTTCATCTCCAGCTCACCAACAAAGGATATTATTGAAGATTTTTCACGAACCTTGAACCAAAAAGAAGAGGAAATACTTCCTTCAGATGTGGTCAACAGAGCCCAACCATGAACAGAGGTTTGTCAGAGGTTTTGTCTCTGAAAAATAATCTTCATATGCACAGCAAGGAAAACTGCAAATTTGCCTTTTCACATCGTGATATTCATTCATGTTCAGATTGGTGAAATTCTTCAGGAGGAAATTGATCGCAGACACTGGTGACGATTTAAATTAAAAATAATGACAAAAAACTGTTGAAAAGAACTCAACGTGGAGAACAAGTAAATGCTGAGGTTTTTGCAAATGTCAGCCTCATATTCATAGTAACATCACAAAACTCTTCTTTCAATGTCAAATTAACTTCCAAAAACAGGATATTGAGTAATGATTGAAAATGAAACACCGCATTATTTCAAAATCAAAGCATCATCAAATCAACTTCAACAGAAACCCACAATAAAACCAATATACCGCTGCTCAAGCATCTAAGTTAAACACTTTCTCATCAGTTAAAAACAAATACAATCGTCAAAATAATAAATCAGAAATAAGGACGTTCATGTTAAATTTCAAATAAATTTTGATGGAAAAAAATTTCCGTTACAAAAAACAGAGTATTGAGCAGTAATTTGAAATATCACATTGCGTTGATTGACACCCAAAGTAAAGTGAAAGTATAAACTTAGATTACACCAAATAATGACCCCATGATTATTTTGCTCACCATTTTGGATAAACACATTTACATCAGATGAAAAATAAATAGAATCATGAAAATATCAATTAAAAACACCTCAAAATACATTCTCTTGTGACTATAATGTATATCTCTTCTTAGAAATATCAAAATTGAACATAACACCAAAGTTTGAAAAACATGTCAGGTGATTTCCACCAACAAAAATAGAGGAATAATATCTCATGTGGTGAGCAAGATACAGTTTCTGATAAAATATAGCTGTGATTGAACGATGTAAAAACAGGGAAACACAAAAAAGGATACTTGAATGAATGAATGAATGATCGTTTTAAGGCCATTTTCCCCGCTAGAGCAGGGGTTGGCCTTGCGGGCCCCATGACAATCATGGTTCCCTGTTTGAGGCAATGTTTTTATGGCCGGATGCCCTTCCTGGCGCCAACCCCTAGTCGCCTCTTACGATGCGCAGGGATACGGCGTACCTATTCTAACCGGGGTACACACTGGGATCATTCATCCAAGCAAGCTGGTAATCAATTTGCCGACCTCGGAAGGATGACAGGCTGAGTCAACCCCCGTGGTGTTAATTTAGCGATCCTCCGGGATTCAAACCCAGGATCCTCGGATCCCAAGCCGGCACCCTAACCGCTAAGCCAACACCAGGCTAAAAAAAAGGAAACTTGCTTCGACAATAAAGAGATAGAAATTGTATATCCGGTTCAGTGAAAAGCATTGAGGGAAATAAATCATTCACAACAACAACAACCAAAGAAAAACTTGACGAGCCCCAACCCCGCCCGTCAATGTGATGAACATCCAATGTGATTTCCATCTTCAATTCACCAACAAATTGATATTATTGAGGATCTTTCACTGACCTTGAACCAAAAAGATGATGAAATACTTCGTCCAGATGTGGTCAACGGAGCCCAACCAGGAAGAGGCTGTTGTGAGTGTGTTTGTTTTTGAAAAAAAATAATCTTCATGTGCACAGCAAGGTAAACTGAAAATTTCTCATTGAGCTTCTTGATATTCATTCATGTTAAGATGGGTGAAATTCTTCAGGAGTAGAATTGATGGCTGAACAGTGTGATGGACGATTTCCATTCAAAATAATGTTAAGAAACTGTTCAAAGTAACTCAATGTGGAGAACAAGTAAATGCTGAGGCTTTTGCAAATGTCAGCCTCATATTCATAGTAATGTCATAAAACTCTTCTTTCAATTTCAATTTAACTTCCAAAAACAGGATACTGAGTCATGACTGAAAATGAGACACCGAATTATTTCAAAATCAAAGCATCATCAAATCAACTTCAACAGAAACCCACAATAAAACCAATATACCGCTGCTCAAGCATCCAAGTTAAACACCAACTCATCAGTTTAAAACAAATATAATCATCAAAATAATAAATCAGAAATAAGGACGTCCATGTTAAATATCAAATTTAAAATCTATTTTGATGAAAAAAAATATTAATAAAATTCGCTCACACAAAAAAATAGAGAAACACCCAAAGTAAAGTGAAAATATAACCTTAAATAACACCAAATAATAACCCCATCATATTTTTGCTCACCATTTTGGATAAAACACATTTACATCAGTTCAAAAAGAACTAGAATCATGAAAATATCAAATAAAAACACCTCAAAATACATTCTCTTGTGACTATAATGTATATCTCTTCTTAGAAATATCAAAATTGAACATAACACCAAAGTTTGAAAAACATATCAGGTGATTTCCACCAACAAAAATAGAGGAATAATATCTCATGTGGTGAGCAAGATACAGTTTCTGATAAAATATAGCTGTGATTGAACGATATAAAAACGGAAACACAAAAAAGTAAACTTGAATGAATGAATGAATGATCGTTTTAAGGCCATTTTTCCCGCTAGAGCAGGGGTTGGCCTTGCGGGCCCCATGACAATCATGGTTCCCTGTTTGAGGCAATGTTTTTATGGCCGGATGCCCTGCCTGGCCCCAACCCTTAGTCGCCTATTACGATGCGCAGGGATACGGCGTACCTATTCTAACCGGGGTACACACCGGGACCATTCATCCCAGCAAGCTGGTACACAATTTGCCAACCTCGGAAGGATGACAGGCTGAGTCAACCCCCCTGGTGTTAATTTAGCGATCGTCCGGGATTCGAACCCAGGATCCTCGGATCCCAAGCCGGCACCCTAACCGCTAAGCGAACACCAAGCTTAAAAAAAAGGAAACTTGCTCAGACAATAAAGAGATAGAAATTGTATATCCGGTTCAGTGAAAAGCATTGAGGGAAATAAATCATTCACAACAACAACAACCAAAGAAAAACTTGACGAGCCCCAACCCCACCCGTCAATGTGATGAACATCCAATGTGATTTCCATCTTCAATTCACCAACAAAGGATATTATTGAGGATCTTTCACTGACCTTGAACCAAAAAGATGATGAAATACTTAGTCCAGATGTGGTCAACGGAGCCCAACCAGGAAGAGGCTGTTGTGAGTGTGTTTCTTTTTGAAGAAAAATAATCTTCATATGCACAGCAAGGTAAACTGAAAATTTCTCATTGACCTTCTTGATATTCATTCATGTTAAGATTGGTGAAATTCTTCAGGAGTAGAATTGATGGCTGAACAGTGTGATGGACGATTTCCATTCAAAATAATGTTAAGAAACTGTTCAAAGTAACTCAACGTGGAGAACAAGTAAATGCTGAGGTTTTTGCAAATGTCAGCCTCATATTCATAGTAATGTCATAAAACTCTTCTTTCAATTTCAATTTAACTTCCAAAAACAGGATATTGAGTCATGACTGAAAATGAGACACCGAATTATTTCAAAATCAAAGCATCATCAAATCAACTTCAACAGAAACCCACAATAAAACCAATATACCGCTGCTCAAGCATCCAAGTTAAACACCAACTCATCAGTTTAAAACAAATATAATCATCAAAATAATAAATCAGAAATAAGGACGTCCATGTTAAATATCAAATTTAAAATCTATTTTGATGAAAAAAAATATGAATAAAATTCCCAACCACAAAACACAGAGAAACACCCAAAGTATAGTGAAAATATAACTTTAATAACACCAAATAATAACCCCATCATATTTTTGCTCACCATTTTGGATAAACACATTTACATCAGTTCAAAAAGAACTAGAATCATGAAAATATCAAATAAAAAAACCTCAAAATACATTATCTTGTGACTATAATGTATATCTCTTCTAAGAAATATCAAAATTCAACACAACACCATAGATTGAAAAACATATCAGGTGATTTCCACCAACAAAAATAGAGGAATAATATCTCATGTGGTGAGCAAGATACAGTTTCTGATAAAATATAGCTGTGATTGAACGATATAAAAACGGAAACATAAAAAAGGAAACTTGAATGAATGAATGAATGATCGTTTTAAGGCCATTTTCCCCGCTAGAGCAGGGGTTGGCCTTGCGGGCCCCATGACAATCATGGTTCCCTCTTTGAGGCAATGTTTTTATGGCTGGATGCCCTGCCTGGCCCCAACCCTTAGTCGCCTATTACGATGCGCAGGGATACGGCGTACCTATTCTAACCGGGGTACACACCGGGACCATTCATCCCAGCAAGCTGGTGCACAATTTGCCGACCTCGGAAGGATGACAGGCTGAGTCAACCCCCCTGGTGTTAATTTAGCGATCGTCCGGGATTCGAAAACAGGATCCTCGGATCCCAAGACGGCACCCTAACCGCTAAGCGAACACCAAGCTTAAAAAAAAGGAAACTTGCTCAGACAATAAAGAGATAGAAATTATATATCCGGTTCAGTGAAAAGCATTGAGGGAAATAAATCATTCACAACAACAACAACCAAAGAAAAACTTGACGAGCCCCAACCCCACCCGTCAATGTGATGAACATCCAATGTGATTTCCATCTTCAATTCACCAACAAAGGATATTATTGAGGATCTTTCACTGACCTTGAACCAAAAAGATGATGAAAATACTTAGTCCAGATGTGGTCAACGGAGCCCAACCAGGAAGAGGCTCTTGTGAGGGTGTTTCTTTTTGAAGAAAAATAATCTTCATATGCACAGCAAGGTAAACTGAAAATTTCTCATTGAGCTTCTTGATATTCATTCATGTTAAGATGGGTGAAATTCTTCAGGAGTAGAAGTGATGGCTGAACAGTGTGATGGACGATTTCCATTCAAAATAATGTGAAGAAACTGTTCAAAGTAACTCACCATGGAGTACAAGTAAATGCTGAGGTTTTTGCAAATGTCAGCCTCATATTCATAGTAACATCATAAAACTCTTCTTTCAATGTCAAATTAACTTCCAAAACAGAATATTGAGTAATGACTGAAAATGAGACACCGCATTATTTCAGAATCAAGGCATCATCAAATCAACTTACACAGAAACCCACAATAAAACCAATATACCGCTGCTCAAGCATCCAAGTTAAACACTTTCTCATCAGTTAAAAACAAATATAATCCTCAAAATAATGAATCAGAAATAAGGACGTCCATGTTAAATTTCAAATACATTTTGATGGAAAAAAAATTCCATGACAAAAAACAGAGTATTGAGCAGTAATTTGAAATACCACATTGCGTTGATTGACACCCAAAGTAAAGTGAAAGTATAAACTTAGATTACACCAAATAATGACCCCATGATTATTTTGCTCACCATTTTGGATAAACACATTTACATCAGATGAAAAATAAATAGAATCATGAAAATATCAAACACCTCAAAATACATTCTCTTGTGACTATAATGTATATCTCTTCTTAGAAATATCAAAATTCAACACAACACCAAAGTTTGAAAAACATATCAGGTGATTTCCACCAACAAAAATAGAGGAATATAATATCTCATGCGGTGAGCAAGATACAGTTTCTGATAAAATATAGCCGTGATTGAACGATATAAAAACAGGGAAACACAAAAAAGGAAACTTGCTCCGACAATAAAGAGATAGAAATTGTATATCCGGTTCAGTGAAAAGCATTAAGGGAAATAAATCATTCACAACAACAACAACCAAAGAAAAACTTGACGAGCCCCAACCCCGCCCGTCAATGTGATGAACATCCACTGTGATTTTCATCTCCAGCTCACCAACAAAGGATATTATTGAAGATTTTTCACGAACCTTGAACCAAAAAGAAGAGGAAATACTTCCTTCAGATGTGGTCAACAGAGCCCAACCATGAACAGAGGTTTGTCAGAGGTTTTGTCTCTGAAAAAGAATCTTCATATGCACAGCAAGGAAAACTGCAAATTTGTCTTTACACATCGTGATATTCATTCATGTTCAGATTGGTGAAATTCTTCAGGAGGAAATTGATGGCAGACACGATGGTGACGATTTCAATTAAAAATAATTACAAAAAACTGTTGAAAAGAACTAAACGTGGAGAACACGTAAATGCTGAGGTTTGTGCAAATGTCAGCCTCATATTCATAGTAACATCACAAAACTATTCTTTCAAATTCAAATCGACTTCCAAAAACAGGATATTGAGACATGATTGAAAATGAAACACCGCATTATTTCAAAATCAAAGCATCATCAAATCAACTTCAACACAAACCCACAATAAAACCATTATAGCGCTGCTCAAGCATCCAAGTTAAACACTTTCTCATCAGTTAAAAACAAATACAATCGTCAAAACAATGAAACAGAAATAAGGACGTTCATGTTAAATTTCAAATAAATTTTGATGGAAAAAAAATTCCGTGACAAAAAACAGAGTATTGAGCAGTAATTTGAAATATCACATTGCGTTGATTGACACCCAAAGTAAAGTGAAAGTATAAACTTAGATTACACCAAATAATGACCCCATGATTATTTTGCGCACATTTTGGATAAACACATTTACAGCAGATGAAAAATAAATAGAATCATGAAAATATCAATTAAAAACACCTCAAAATACATTCTCTTGTGACTATAATGTATATCGCTTCTTAGAAATATCAAAATGCAACACAACACCAAAGTTTGAAAAACATATCAGGTGATTTGCACCAACAAAAATAGAGGAATAATATCTCATGTGGTGAGCAAGATACAGTTTCTGATAAAATATAGCCGTGATCGAACGATAAAAAACAGGGAAACACAAAAAAGGGAAACTTGAATGAATGAATGAATGATCGTTTTAAGGCCATTTTCCCCGCTAGAGCAGGGGTTAGCCTTGCGGGCCCCATGACAATCATGGTTCCCTGTTTGAGGCAATGTTTTTATGGCCGGATGCCCTGCCTGGCCCCAACCCTTAGTTGCCTATTACGATGCGCAGGGATACGGCGTACCTATTCTAACCGGGGTACACACCGGGATCATTCATCCCAGCAAGCTGGTACACAATTTCCCGACCTCGGAAGGATGACAGGCTGAGTCAACCCCCCTGGTGTTAATTTAGCGATCGTCCGGGATTCGAACCCAGGATCCTCGGATCCCAAGCCGGCACCCTAACCGCTAAGCCAACACCAAGCTTAAAAAAAAGGAAACTTGCTCAGACAATAAAGAGATAGAAATTGTATATCCGGTTTAGTGAAAAGCATTGAGGGAAATAAATCATTCACAACAACAACAACCAAAGAAAAACTTGACGAGCCCCAACCCCACCTGTCAATGTGATTTCCATCTTCAATTCACCAACAAATTGATATTATTGAGGATCTTTCACTGACCTTGAACCAAAAAGATGATGAAATACTTCGTCCAGATGTGGTCAACGGAGCCCAACCAGGAAGAGGCTGTTGTGAGGGTGTTTGTTTTTGAAAAAAAATAATCTTCATGTGCACAGCAAGATAAACTGAAAATTTCTCATTGAGCTTCTTGATATTCATTCATGTTAAGATTGGTGAAATTCTTCAGGAGTAGAATTGATGGCTGAACAGTGTGATGGACGATTTCCATTCAAAATAATGTTAAGAAACTGTTCAAAGTAACTCAATGTGGAGAACAAGTAAATGCTGAGGCTTTTGCAAATGTCAGCCTCATATTCATAGTAATGTCATAAAACTCTTCTTTCAATTTCAATTTAACTTCCAAAAACAGGATACTGAGTCATGACTGAAAATGAGACACCGAATTATTTCAAAATCAAAGCATCATCAAATCAACTTCAACAGAAACCCACAATAAAACCAATATACCGCTGCTCAAGCATCCAAGTTAAACACCAACTCATCAGTTTAAAACAAATATAATCATCAAAATAATAAATCAGAAATAAGGACGTCCATGTTAAATATCAAATTTAAAATCTATTTTGATGAAAAAAAATATTAATAAAATTCGCTCACACAAAAAAATAGAGAAACACCCAAAGTAAAGTGAAAATATAACCTTAAATAACACCAAATAATAACCCCATCATATTTTTGCTCACCATTTTGGATAAAACACATTTACATCAGTTCAAAAAGAACTAGAATCATGAAAATATCAAATAAAAACACCTCAAAATACATTCTCTTGTGACTATAATGTATATCTCTTCTTAGAAATATCAAAATTGAACATAACACCAAAGTTTGAAAAACATATCAGGTGATTTCCACCAACAAAAATAGAGGAATAATATCTCATGTGGTGAGCAAGATACAGTTTCTGATAAAATATAGCTGTGATTGAACGATATAAAAACGGAAACACAAAAAAGTAAACTTGAATGAATGAATGAATGATCGTTTTAAGGCCATTTTTCCCGCTAGAGCAGGGGTTGGCCTTGCGGGCCCCATGACAATCATGGTTCCCTGTTTGAGGCAATGTTTTTATGGCCGGATGCCCTGCCTGGCCCCAACCCTTAGTCGCCTATTACGATGCGCAGGGATACGGCGTACCTATTCTAACCGGGGTACACACCGGGACCATTCATCCCAGCAAGCTGGTACACAATTTGCTGACCTCGGAAGGATGACAGGCTGAGTCAACCCCCCTGGTGTTAATTTAGCGATCGTCCGGGATTCGAACCCAGGATCCTCGGATCCCAAGCCGGCACCCTAACCGCTAAGCGAACACCAAGCTTAAAAAAAAGGAAACTTGCTCAGACAATAAAGAGATAGAAATTGTATATCCGGTTCAGTGAAAAGCATTGAGGGAAATAAATCATTCACAACAACAACAACCAAAGAAAAACTTGACGAGCCCCAACCCCACCCGTCAATGTGATGAACATCCAATGTGATTTCCATCTTCAATTCACCAACAAAGGATATTATTGAGGATCTTTCACTGACCTTGAACCAAAAAGATGATGAAATACTTAGTCCAGATGTGGTCAACGGAGCCCAACCAGGAAGAGGCTGTTGTGAGTGTGTTTCTTTTTGAAGAAAAATAATCTTCATATGCACAGCAAGGTAAACTGAAAATTTCTCATTGACCTTCTTGATATTCATTCATGTTAAGATGGGTGAAATTCTTCAGGAGTAGAATTGATGGCTGAACAGTGTGATGGACGATTTCCATTCAAAATAATGTTAAGAAACTGTTCAAAGTAACTCAACGTGGAGAACAAGTAAATGCTGAGGTTTTTGCAAATGTCAGCCTCATATTCATAGTAATGTCATAAAACTCTTCTTTCAATTTCAATTTAACTTCCAAAAACAGGATATTGAGTCATGACTGAAAATGAGACACCGAATTATTTCAAAATCAAAGCATCATCAAATCAACTTCAACAGAAACCCACAATAAAACCAATATACCGCTGCTCAAGCATCCAAGTTAAACACCAACTCATCAGTTTAAAACAAATATAATCATCAAAATAATAAATCAGAAATAAGGACGTCCATGTTAAATATCAAATTTAAAATCTATTTTGATGAAAAAAAATATGAATAAAATTCCCAACCACAAAACACAGAGAAACACCCAAAGTAAAGTGAAAATATAACCTTAAATAACACCAAATAAATAGCGCATCATATTTTTGCTCACCATTTTGAATAAACACATTTACATCAGTTCAAAAAGAACGAGAATCATGAAAATATTGTTAAGGATCTCAGAGACGGCACTCCCCTTTGCAAGGAGGGGGGGGGGTTAATCCCCTTGGCCTGTTAAGCTGGCCGTCTCTGGTCCTGGTACTCATAACGCTCTTATCCGGGGTGAAATTGGTCAGGGTTATTGGTCAAGGTGTTCTCCCAAATACCTTTACCAATCCCTCCGCAAAACAGGGAGACAAGTACCGCTCGAACCACGGACAAGATGGTATTTGCCGAGGGGTTTAGCAATCCGCAGCTCGAGCCATTAACAAAGGACTAAACCCGACTATTGCGGTTGGCCGAATCGTGCCACAGGTACTCAATCGAAAGAAGGGACTAAAGCGATCGGGGGAAAGAAGAAACCAAAGTAAGGAATACCAGACATTTATTAACTATTTACAAAACCAAAACCAAAGAAGGGAAATGAAAGTAATATACAGTGAAGAAGAAGAAGACACAGGGCAGCCTTAAGCAGTCTTATATTATCAACGCCCCAGACAGACAAACAGACTCACACGAAAGGGGAAGAGCAGGCAAAAATGACTGGACGAAGGAGAAGGGTCCAAATGGGAGAGCAGGGCTGGAAGGTTCGGGTAGAGGCACAGAAAGGAGGTCCGCTCCATGTCCACGCTCCGGGCTGGAAGCGAACAGCCAGCGGCAGCTTCACGTATTCGGTTTCACACACGGTCGGACAATGTCAATTGACTACTGTATTGTTGTCGCCGTCACGGACCCACTCTTCTGCCTCACGATCCAGCGGTATGCTCGCCTGGTACCTCCCTCATCTGCCGGATCACGTCTCTCCCTTGAAGCGGTCCCTCCCAACCGCTTTTATTGTTCGTGTTGGAATCAAGCCGCCAGCTCTAATGACACACCTACCGATTGGCTCACCTCGGCGCTGGTTGGCCTGCAAAGGGCTCGCTGACTCCACCTCTGCGTCGACGTGCCACACCTTGTTCTGGTGGCTCCGCCCCCTTCTTCCTCGGCTTGACCGCATGGCTAATGGCGGTTTGGGGCCAACAACCGCATCAAGGCAAGGAGCAGCGAACGCTGCTGGCAAACAAAGTACTGGGTCCTATCTTATTTGATTAATGCAACGCAGATTCAACTATTGGGAACAGATCCTTAACTGAAACACATAATAATGAAATAACTATGGAGAGGTCCTCTGGTTCGCTACGTGTTGTACATGGACTAACTAGGGTGCGATCTTTAACAAGCCAATTGATGGGGATATTTGCAGGGGAATATTTATAAGGGAAACATTCACTAAAATGTACTAGTGAAGGTTCTAAAAACCATAACAATATCAAATAAAAACACCTCAAATCACATTCTCTTGTGACTATAATGTATATCTCTTCTTAGAAATATCAAAATTCAACACAACACCAAAGTTTGAAAAACATATCAGGTGATTTCCACCAACAAAAATAGAGGAATAATATCTCATGTGGTGAGCAAGATACAGTTTCTGATAAAATATAGCCGTGATTGAAGGATATAAAAACAGGGAAACACAAAAAAGGAAACTTGCTTCGACAATAAAGAGATATAAATTGTATATCCGGTTCAGTGAAAAGCATTAAGGGAAATAAATCATTCACAACAACAACAACCAAAGAAAAACTTGACGAGCCCCAACCCTGCCCGTCAATGTGATGAACATCCACTGTGATTTTCATCTCCAGCTCACCAACAAAGGATATTATTGAAGATTTTTCACGAACCTTGAACCAAAAAGAAGAGGAAATACTTCCTTCAGATGTGGTCAACAGAGCCCAACCATGAACAGAGGTTTGTCAGAGGTTTTGTCTCTGAAAAATAATCGTCATATGCACAGCAAGGAAAACTGCAAATTTGCCTTTTCACATCGTGATATTCATTCATGTTCAGATTGGTGAAATTCTTCAGGAGGAAATTGATGGCAGACACTGGTGACGATTTAAATTAAAAATAATTACAAAAAACTGTTGAAAAGAACTCAACGTGGAGAACAAGTAAATGCTGAGGTTTTTGCAAATGTCAGCCTCATATTCATAGTAACATCACAAAACTCTTCTTTCAATGTCAAATTAACTTCCAAAACAGGATACTGAGTAATGACTGAAAATGAGACACCGCATTATTTCAAAATCAAAGCATCATCAAATCAACTTCAACAGAAGCCCACAATAAAACCATTATACCGCTGCTCAAGCATCCAAGTGAAACACTTTCTCATCAGTTAAAAACAAATACAATCGTCAAAATAATAAACCAGAAATAAGGACGTTCATGTTAAATTTCAAATAAATTTTGATGGAAAAAAAATTCCCTTACAAAAAACAGAGTATTGAGCAGTAATTTGAAATATCACATTGCGTTGATTGACACCCAAAGTAAAGTGAAAGTATAAACTTAGATTACACCAAATAATGACCCCATGATTATTTTGCTCACCATTTTGGATAAACACATTTACATCAGATGAAAAATAAATAGAATCATGAAAATATCAATTAAAAACACCTCAAAATACATTCTCTTGTGACTATAATGTATATCTCTTCTTAGAAATATCAAAATTCAATACAACCCCAAAGTTTGAAAAACATATCAGGTGATTTCCACCAACAAAAATAGAGGAATAATATCTCATGTGGTGAGCAAGACGCAGTTTCTGATAAAATATAGCCGTGATTGAACGATGTAAAAACAGGGAAACACAAAAAAGGAAACTTGCTTCGACAATAAAGAGATAGAAATTGTATATCCGGTTCAGTGAAAAGCATTAAGGGAAATAAATCATTCACAACAACAACAACCAAAGAAAAACTTGACGAGCCCCAACCCCACCTGTCAATGTGATGAACATCCAATGTGATTTCCATCATCAATTCACCAACAAAGGATATTATTGAGGATCTTTCACTGACCTTGAACCAAAAAGACGATGAAATACTTCGTCCAGATGTGGTCAACGGAGCCCAACCAGGAAGAGGCTGTTGTGAGGGTGTTTGTTTTTGAAAAAAAATAATCTTCATATGCACAGCAAGGTAAACTGAAAATTTCTCATTGAGCTTCTTGATATTCATTCATGTTAAGATTGGTGAAATTCTTCAGGAGTAGAATTGATGGCTGAACAGTGTGATGGACGATTTCCATTCAAAATAATGTTAAGAAACTGTTCAAAGTAACTCAACGTGGAGAACAAGTAAATGCTGAGGTTTTTGCAAATGTCAGCCTCATATTCATAGTAATGTCATAAAACTCTTCTTTCAATTTCAATTTAACTTCCAAAAACAGGATATTGAGTCATGACTGAAAATGAGACACCGCATTATTTCAAAATCAAAGCATCATCAAATCAACTTCAACAGAAACCCACAATAAAACCAATATACCGCTGCTCAAGCATCCAAGTTAAACACCAACTCATCAGTTTAAAACAAATATAATCATCAAAATAATAAATCAGAAATAAGGACGTCCATGTTAAATATCAAATTTAAAATCTATTTTGATGAAAAAAAATATTAATAAAATTCCCAACCACAAAACACAGAGAAACACCCAAAGTATAGTGAAAATATAACCTTAAATAACACCAAATAATAACCCCATCATATTTTTGCTCACCATTTTGGATAAACACATTTACATCAGTTCAAAAAGAACGAGAATCATGAAAATATGAAATTAAAAAACCTCAAAATACATTATCTTGTGACTATAATGTATATCTCTTCTAAGAAATATCAAAATTCAACACAACACCAAACATTGAAAAACATATCAGGTGATTTCCACCAACAAAAATAGAGGAATAATATCTCATGTGGTGAGCAAGATACAGTTTCTGATAAAATATAGCTGTGATTGAACGATATAAAAACGGAAATACAAAAAAGGAAACTTGAATGAATGAATGAATGATCGTTTTAAGGCCATTTTCCCCGCTAGAGCAGGGGTTGGCCTTGCGGGCCCCATGACAATCATGGTTCCCTGTTTGAGGCAATGTTTTTATGGCCGGATGCCCTGCCTGGCCCCAACCCTTAGTCGCCTATTACGATGCGCAGCGATACGGCGTACCTATTCTAACCGGGGTACACACCGGGACCATTCATCCCAGCAAGCTGGTAGACAATTTGCCGACCTCGGAAGGATGACAGGCTGAGTCAACCCCCCTGGTGTTAATTTAGCGATCGTCCGGGATTCGAACCCAGGATCCTCGGATCCCAAGCCGGCACCCTAACCGCTAAGCGAACACCAAGCTTAAAAAAAAGGAAACTTGCTCAGACAATAAAGAGATAGAAATTGTATATCCGGTTCAGTGAAAAGCATTGAGGGAAATAAATCATTCACAACAACAACAACCAAAGAAAAACTTGACGAGCCCCAACCCCACCCGTCAATGTGATGAACATCCAATGTGATTTCCATCTTCAATTCACCAACAAAGGATATTATTGAGGATCTTTCACTGACCTTGAACCAAAAAGATGATGAAATACTTAGTCCAGATGTAGTCAACGAAGCCCAACCAGGAAGAGGCTGTTGTGAGGGTGTTTCTTTTTGAAGAAAAATAATCTTCATATGCACAGCAAGGTAAACTGAAAATTTCTCATTGAGCTTCTTGATATTCATTCATGTTAAGATTGGTGAAATTCTTCAGGAGTAGAAGTGATGGCTGAACAGTGTGATGGACGATTTCCATTAAAAATAATGTTAAGAAACTGTTCAAAGTAACTCAACGTGGAGAACAAGTAAATGCTGAGGTTTTTGCAAATGTCAGCCTCATATTCATAGTAACATCATAAAACTCTTCTTTCAATGTCAAATTAACTTCCAAAACAGAATATTGAGTAATGACTGAAAATGAGACCGCATTATTTCAGAATCAAGGCATCATCAAATCAACTTACACAGAAACCCACAATAAAACCAATATACCGCTGCTCAAGCATCCAAGTTAAACACTTTCTCATCAGTTAAAAACAAATATAATCCTCAAAATAATGAATCAGAAATAAGGACGTCCATGTTAAATTTCAAATACATTTTGAAGGAAAAAAAATTCCGTGACAAAAAACAGAGTATTGAGCAGTAATTTGAAATACCACATTGCGTCGATTGACACCCAAAGTAAAGTGAAAGTATAAACTTAGATTACACCAAATAATGACCCCATTATTATTTTGCTCACCATTTTGGATAAACACATTTATATCAGATGAAAAATAAATAGAATCATGAAAATATCAAACACCTCAAAATACATTCTCTTGTGACTATAATGTATATCTCTTCTTAGAAATATCAAAATTCAACACAACACCAAAGTTTGAAAAACATATCAGGTGATTTCCACCAACAAAAATAGAGCAATAATATCTCATGCGGTGAGCAAGATACAGTTTCTGATAAAATATAGCCGTGTTTGAACGATATAAAAACAGGGAAACACAAAAAAGGAAACTTGCTCCGACAATAAAGAGATAGAAATTGTATATCCGGTTCAGTGAAAAGCATTAAGGGAAATAAATCATTCACAACAACTGTAGTGAAATTATACCAAGGTGAACCCAGGGGTGCTCGCTACGGAAGGGGGGCGTCTATAAGACCCGGGACAACCGGGGCGCGCAGACACTTCAGCGGAACTCACTGTGACATTATCCAGTAGTTTGAATGGTATGTACGCCCCAAATGCTGCGCTGACAATGTGCTGCGCTAACCATTGTTATATTGAATCAACCATTGCCGCTCATGAAATGCTCTGATTTAATGCCTGTTGCATGCATGTATTCTTACAGGATGTACTGCAGATCTAAATGATATTAAACCGACCCAGAGGTCAAGTCGTGTCTGAGCTTGATTTTCACGACATTTAATATCATTTAGATCGCCGGAATGGCTGACCACAAATGATCGTGGTACCGATTCTCGGAGCCGACCCTCAAGCTGAGGGATCTGCATCGGAGTTTGCTCATTGGCTCAACACGCTGCAGAATTACTTTGCGGCTCACGAGACAGAGCCCACCGCTGCGATAAAGCTGTCCGTGTTACAGTCCAAGGTCCATCACACTGTTTTCAAGAACATTTCTCGATTTGGGACGTACGCTACGGCCCTAGCCGAGCTGAAGCGCCTCTACGTAAAGATACGGAGCGCTGTGCACGGCCGGCATCAACTCTCTCAGCGGCGACAGCAACCGTCTGAATCGATCGATCGCTTCGCGCAGGAGTTGCGCTACCTATTGGCAGACTGCGTGCAGGACGTCCGGACCCACGAGCAAGTGCAGGACGATTTGCTCCGAGATTCATTCATCTCCGGAATTAGTCTGGAGTCTTGCGGCTCGGTCTCTTGGAGGTCGTGGAGCTGACATTTACAGAAGCACTACGGCTGGCACGCGTATACACAGATGCCCGAGAACAATTGACCGCATATGATCACCCACGAGTCGTGGCGGGGACCTCGCAACTCGCGCGACCTGAGAGGGCTACCGCCGAGGATACGGAGGAGGACCCGACCACCACGACGGCCGAGTCTCTGGGAGCTCCGGAAGCGGACTCCGCTTCCGGCCTCACTGCTGCCGCCGCTGCCCGGCCACGGCCTGCCCGGTATGCAAAATGTTATTTTTGTGGAAATCGGCAGCATCCTCGCTCTGAATGCCCGGCCCTAGAGGCGACATGTCACCTGTGCTCCACCAAGGGCCATTTTGCAAAGGTCTGCAGAAAGGCCGCTCGGGGCACGCATTCCCGAGCGACCTTGAATGGGCTCATCGCGGAGCCAACGGCTTTGAAGAGCCGCTCTCCTCCTCGCGGGCCTCTGGCTACCCGCCCGACCTTGGTGAGATACATCGGGCCGCCGAAACAAATGGCGCGAACGCGACTGGTCACAGCACGTCTGACCTTGACTGGCGTTCGAACGCCTACTTCAAACAAGCGACATGCTCCTGCTTTGGAAATTCCTCTCGAAGTGCGGCAAACGCAGCACGTGACACGAGCCCCATCTGACGGCAGCTTTTGCGAATTACATGCACCCACTTTGGCATGTGAATCTGCAGACGGCAGAAATCTTTCTCACGTGACTCGAGCCCCATCTGACGGCAGCTTTTATGAATTACATGCACCCACTTTGGCATATGACTCTGCAGACGGCAGAGACCTTTCTCACGTGGCTCGAGCGCCATCTGGCGGCTGCTCTTACGACCAACCCACACCCACTCTGGCAAATGAAACTGCTGATGAGCCAACTGACTTCAATGCTCCTGCTGAGGCCCAACCTGCCGACGCTGCCCGAAGGATTGCAGCCGGCGTGGGATCCACCCGCGAGGCGCGATCCTCTCGCCCGGCCGGAACTATACCTGCCGGGTCTGCTGGCCTAGCGCAGGCGTTCATTCCGCTCACGGTCGCGGGCGTTTTTGCGCAAGCTTTGATTGACACGGGGTCCACGGATAGTTTTATTGATCAGCGACTCGTGCATCAACATGGGTGGCCGGTTCTCGGGACAACCCGCCGGATCTTTATGGCCTCTCAGGGACTTCGGTTGAGCACAAAAGGGGCGTGTCGATTGAAACTTGTGATAAACGGACGCACGTTCCCGGACGTGTATCTCATGGTATTACCGGCCTTATGCGCTGACGTTCTGCTAGGACTTGATTTCCTTAAGCGGCATGGACGTTTGGAAATAGACTTCGGAGGGCCGGACACGCTCGCTGTGTGCGCCCTCGCTCAAATGGACATGGAGCCACTCTCACTGTTCCCCAACCTGACCACTGATTGTACCCCTGTAGCCGTCAAATCGCGGCGCTACTCTCGCGCGGACGCGCAATTCATTGCGGAAGAAACGGCCCTGCTCTTGAAGGACGGTATCATAGAACACAGTAGGTCACCGTGGCGGGCCCAAGTCTTAGTGGTGCGGAATGAGGCCCACCGCCGGCGTATGGTAATCGACTATTCGCAGACGATTAATCATTTTACACAGCTGGATGCCTACCCCTTACTGGGGATGGACGCCCTGGTACGCCAGGTGGCCCTGTATTCCGTTTATAGCACTCTCGATCTGCGTAGTGCGTATCATCAAGTCCCCATCTCTAGGGCTGATCGCGTCTTTACAGCCTTTGAATCGGGTCAGCGGTTGTACCAGTTCACGAGACTTCCCTTTGGGGTAACGAACGGCGTCGCTTGTTTTCAGAGAGCTATGGATGACCTCGTTGCGAAGGAGAATTTGACCGATGTCTTTGTCTATCTGGACAATCTTACGGTTTGTGGGTATGACCAGGAGCATCACGACGCTAATCTGAAACGCTTCCTCGAGGTCGCACGGAAATATCGCTTAACCATGAATGCGGCGAAGTGTCAATACTCTCTACGCATGGTAGACCTTTTGGGGTACACCGTGACCCATGGCTCCGTCTCTCCGGATAAGGAGCGTCTGCGCCCTTTGCTCGAAATGGCTCCGCCTAGCGATCGGGCTTCGCTGAAACGCGCTCTAGGGCTGTTCGCCCACTACTCAAAGTGGGTGCAAAATTTCTCCGCAAAGCTCCGCCCCCTCGTGGCCTGCGACACTTTCCCCATGGGCCCGGCCGCCCTGGCGGCCTTCGAGGGCCTTAAAGTCGACATTGCTGGCGCCGCTGTCGCGACGATTGACGAGAGTGCCTCTTTTGTTTTGGAGAGTGATGCCTCGGATCATGCGATAGCGGCGACTCTCTCCCAAGGAGGCCGCCCTGTGGCTTTCTTCTCGCGGACTCTCACCTCCGCCGAGCGGAGGCATTCGTCTGTCGAAAAGGAAGCGTACGCGATCGTCGAATCAATTCGGCGATGGCGTCCGTATCTGCTTGGGCGGAGTTTCCAAATCATCACGGACCAACAGAGTGTTGCGTTTATGTACGACACCTTACATGCTCAGCGCATTAAGAATGAGAAAATCACCCGTTGGCGTATCGAACTCGCCGACTTCTGCTACACCATCAAATACCGCCCGGGGAAAGATAATCTGGTCGCTGACGCCTTATCGAGGCCGGCCACTTGCGCGGGGGTTGTAACTTTGGAGGGGCTGCGCGCTTTGCACAGCACTATGTGTCATCCCGGGGTAACGCGCTTCGCGCATTTTGTGCGCGCGGGCAATCTGCCGTACTCGATGGAGGACATCCGCCGCATCTGCCGTGATTGCGCGATCTGTGCGGAACTCAAACCGCGTTTTTATAGCCCCCCTCTGGGGACACTCGTTAGGGCTACTAGACCGTGGGAGCGCTTGGCGATGGACTTCAAAGGGCCGCTGCCAATGTCGAGCAACTCTCGCTATCTGCTCACTATCGTCGATGAGTATTCCCGATTCCCCTTTGCTTACACGTGCAGGGATATGTCGGCTGCCACGGTTATTCGGTGCCTGCAGAATTTGTTTTCTATGTTCGGGTATCCGGCCTACGTGCATACCGATCGGGGTGCGGTGTTCCTGTCCCAGGAGGTGAGGGGCTACTTGCTCCAGCATAATGTCGCTTCGAGCTACACCACCCCGTACCGGCCCCAAGCGAATGGACAGATCGAACGCTTTAATGGGATTATATGGCGGGCCGTCATGCTAAGCCTTCGGACCCTCGGCCGAGGCCTCGATAAATGGGCGTGGTCACTACCTGCCGCTCTAAACTCGATCCGGGCTCTCCTATGTACTGCCACCAACCAGACTCCACACGAACGACTGTTCCACCACCCTAGAAGCTCCGGCAGTATCCAATCTTTACCCAGCTGGCTCGCTGAGCCGGGGCCCGCCTATCTCAAACGAGCGGTTCGCGCTAGCAAGTACGACCCCCTTGTTGACAAGGTGCAGGTCCTCCAGGCTAATCCCGAGCATGCTCGCGTGTTAACGGCGGATGGCCGCGAGTCTACTGTCTCCGTACGCCATCTCGCCCCATGTGGGGACGACGACAGGGATATCGACGAACCCGTCTACGAGTCTATGGACTCTATCGAAGCTTCCCCTATGGAACTACCACTGTTACTCCCGTCGTCCCCCACTCCCGTGCCCGAAGGCGCAGGGGCGCCCCCTCCGACTCCGACCTCCGGCAGCTATTCCGACGCGGGGGACTCCGGGCTAGGGGACGCCGTGCCCGGTAGATTCCGAACACGAACTGGCAGGGAGGTTCGCCGCCCCGACCGCTACGGGTGGACCGACTGACGTGGATTGACGTGACCCATTCGTTTATTGCTGATGCTTGCTTGCAACCTGCCGAGCGGCAGTATAGTTCTAACGGCGGGGAGAATGTAGTGAAATTATACCAAGGTGAACCCAGGGGTGCTCGCTACGGAAGGGGGGCGTCTATAAGACCCGGGACAACCGGGGCGTGCAGACACTTCAGCGGAACTCACTGTGACATTATCCAGTAGTTTGAATGGTATGTACGCCCCAAATGCTGCGCTGACAATGCGCTGCGCTAACCATTGTTATATTGAATCAACCATTGCCGCTCATGAAATGCCCTGATTTAATGCCTGTTGCATGCATGTATTCTTACAGGATGTACTGCAGATCTAAATGATATTAAACCTACCCAGAGGTCAAGTCGTGTCTGAGCTTGATTTTCACGACAACAACAACAACCAAAGAAAAACTTGACGAGCCCCAACCCCGCCAGTCAATGTGATGAACATCCACTGTGATTTTCATCTCCAGCTCACCAACAAAGGATATTATTGAAGATTTTTCATGAACCTTGAACCAAAAAGAAGAGGAAATACTTCCTTCAGATGTGGTCAACAGAGCCCAACCATGAACAGAGGTTTGTCAGAGGTTTTGTCTCTGAAAAAGAATCTTCATATGCACAGCAAGGAAAACTGCAAATTTGTCTTTTCACATCGTGATATTCATTCATGTTCAGATTGGTGAAATTCTTCAGGAGGAAATTGATGGCAGACACTATGGTGACGATTTCAATTAAAAATAATTTCAAAAAACTGTTGAAAAGAACTAAACGTGGAGAACACGTAAATGCTGAGGTTTGTGCAAATGTCAGCCTCATATTCATAGTAACATCACAAAACTATTCTTTCAAATTCAAATCGACTTCCAAAAACAGGATATTGAGTCATGATTGAAAATGAAACACCGCATTATTTCAAAATCAAAGCATCATCAAATCAACTTCAACACAAACCCACAATAAAACCATTATACCGCTGCTCAAGCATCCAAGTTAAACACTTTCTCATCAGTTAAAAACAAATACAATCATCAAAACAATGAAACAGAAATAAGGACGTTCATGTTAAATTTCAAATAAATTTTGATGGAAAAAAAATTCCGTTACAAAAAACAGTGTCTTGAGCAGTAATTTGAAATATCACATTGCGTTGATTGACACCCAAAGTAAAGTGAAAGTATAAACTTAGATTACACCAAATAATGACCCCATGATTATTTTGCGCACATTTTGGATAAACACATTTACATCAGATGAAAAATAAATAGAATCATGAAAATATCAATTAAAAACACCTCAAAATACATTCTCTTGTGATTATAATGTATATCGCTTCTTAGAAATATCAAAATGCAACACAACACCAAAGTTTGAAAAACACATCAGGTGATTTGCACCAACAAAAATAGAGGAATAATATCTCATGTGGTGAGCAAGATACACTTTCTGATAAAATATAGCCGTGATAGAACGATAAAAAACAGGGAAACACAAAAAAGGGAAACTTGAATGAATGAATGAATGGTCGTTTTAAGGCCATTTTCCCCGCTAGAGCAGGGGTTAGCCTTGCGGGCCCCATGACAATCATGGTACCCTGTTTGAGGCAATGTTTTTATGGCCGGATGCCCTGCCTGGCCCCAACCCTCAGTCGCCTATTACGATGCGCAGGGATACGGCGTACCTATTCTAACCGGGGTACACACCGGGATCATTCATCCCAGCAAGCTGGTACACAATTTGCCGACCTCGGAAGGATGACAGGCTGAGTCAACCCCCCTGGTGTTAATTTAGCGATCGTCCGGGATTCGAACCCAGGATCCTCGGATCCCAAGCCGGCACCCTAACCGCTAAGCCAACACGAAGCTAAAAAAAAGGAAACTTGCTCAGACAATAAAGAGATAGAAATTGTATATCCGGTTCAGTGAAAAGCATTGAGGGAAATAAATCATTCACAACAACAACAACCAAAGAAAAACTTGACGAGCCCCAACCCCACCTGTCAATGTGATGAACATCCAATGTGATTTCCATCATCAATTCACCAACAAAGGATATTATTGAGGATCTTTCACTGACCTTGAACCAAAAAGATGATGAAATACTTCGTCCAGATGTGGTCAACGGAGCCCAACCAGGAATAGGCTGTTGTCAGGGTGTTTGTTTTTGAAAAAAAATAATCTTCATGTGCACAGCAAGGTAAACTGAAAATTTCTATTTGAGCTTCTTGATATTCATTCATGTTAAGATTGGTGAAATTCTTCAGGAGTAGAATTGATGGCTGAACAGTGTGATGGACGATTTCCATTCAAAATAATGTAAAGAAACTGTTCAAAGTAACTCAATATGGAGAACAAGTAAATGCTGAGGTTTTTGCAAATGTCAGCCTCATATTCATAGTAATGTCATAAAACTCTTCTTTCAATTTCAATTTAACTTCCAAAAACAGGATACTGAGTCATGACTGAAAATGAGACACCGAATTATTTCAAAATCAAAGCATCATCAAATCAACTTCAACAGAAACCCACAATAAAACCAATATACCGCTGCTCAAGCATCCAAGTTAAACACCAACTCCTCAGTTTAAAACAAATATAATCATCAAAATAATAAATCAGAAATAAGGACGTCCATGTTAAATATCAAATTTAAAATCTATTTTGATGAAAAAAAATATTAATAAAATTCCCAACCACAAAACACAGAGAAACACCCAAAGTATAGTGAAAATATAACCTTAAATAACACCAAATAATAACCCCATCATATGTTTGCTCACCATTTTGGATAAACACATTTACATCAGTTCAAAAAGAACTAGAATCATGAAAATATCAAATAAAAAAACCTCAAAATACATTATCTTGTGGCTATAATGTATATCTCTTCTAAGAAATATCAAAATTCAACACAACACCAAAGTTTGAAAAACATATCAGGTGATTTCCACCAACAAAAATAGAGGAATAATATCTCATGTGGTGAGCAAGATACAGTTTCTGATAAAATATAGCCGTGATTGAACGATATAAAAACAGGGAAACACAAAAAAGGGAAACTTGAATGAATGAATGAATGAATGAATGATCGTTTTAAGGCCATTTTCCCCGCCAGAGCAGGGGTTAGCCTTGCAGGCCCCATGACAATCATGGTTCCCTGTTTGAGGCAATGTTTTTATGGCCGGATGCCCTTCCTGGCCCCAACCCTTAGTCGCCTCTTACGATACGCAGGGATACGGCGTACCTATTCTAACCGGGGTACACACCGGGACCATTCATCCCAGCAAGCTGGTGCACAATTTGCCGACATCGGAAGGATGACAGGCTGAGTCAACCCCCCTGGTGTTAATTTAGCGATCGTCCGGGATTCGAACCCAGGATCCTCGGATCCCAAGCTGGCACCCTAACCGCTAAGCGAACACCAAGCTTAAAAAAAAGGAAACTTGCTCAGACAATAAAGAGATAGAAATTGTATATCCGGTTCAGTGAAAAGCATTGAGGGAAATAAATCATTCACAACAACAACAACCAAAGAAAAACTTGACGAGCCCCAACCCCACCCGTCAATGTGATGAACATCCAATGTGATTTCGATCTTCAATTCACCAACAAAGGATATTATTGAGGATCTTTCACTGACCTTGAACCAAAAAGATGATGAAATACTTCGTCCAGATGTGGTCAACGGAGCCCAACCAGGAAGAGGCTGTTGTGAGGGTGTTTCTTTTTGAAGAAAAATAATCTTCATATGCACAGCAAGGTAAACTGAAAATTTCTCATTGAGCTTCTTGATATTCATTCATGTTAAGAGTGGTGAAATTCTTCAGGAGTAGAAGTGATGGCTGAACAGTGTGATGGACGATTTCCATTCAAAATAATGTTAAGAAACTGTTCAAAGTAACTCAATGTGGAGAACAAGTAAATGCTGAGGTTTTTGCAAATGTCAGCCTCATATTCATAGTAATGTCATAAAACTCTTCTTTCAATTTCAATTTAACTTCCAAAAACAGGATACTGAGTCATGACTGAAAATGAGACACCGAATTATTTCAAAATCAAAGCATCATCAAATCAACTTCAACAGAAACCCACAATAAAACCAATATACCGCTGCTCAAGCATCCAAGTTAAACACCAACTCATCAGTTTAAAACAAATATAATCATCAAAATAATAAATCAGAAATAAGGACGTCCATGTTAAATATCAAATTTAAAATCTATTTTGATGAAAAAAAATATTAATAAAATTCCCAACCACAAAACACAGAGAAACACCCAAAGTATAGTGAAAATATAACCTTAAATAACACCAAATAATAACCCCATCATATTTTTGCTCACCATTTTGGATAAACACATTTACATCAGTTCAAAAAGAACTAGAATCATGAAAATATCAAATAAAAAAGCCTCAAAATACATTATCTTGTGACTATAATGTATATCTCTTCTAAGAAATATCAAAATTCAACACAACACCAAAGTTTGAAAAACAAATCAGGTGATTTCCACCAACAAAAATAGAGGAATAATATCTCATGTGGTGAGCAAGATACAGTTTCTGATAAAATATAGCCGTGATTGAACGATATAAAAACAGGGAAACACAAAAAAGGGAAACTTGAATGAATGAATGAATGAATGATCGTTTTAAGGCCATTTTCCCCGCCAGAGCAGGGGTTAGCCTTGCAGGCCCCATGACAATCATGGTTCCCTGTTTGAGGCAATGTTTTTATGGCCGGATGCCCTTCCTGGCCCCAACCCTTAGTCGCCTCTTACGATACGCAGGGATACGGCGTACCTATTCTAACCGGGGTACACACCGGGACCATTCATCCCAGCAAGCTGGTACACAATTTGCCGACCTCGGAAGGATGACAGGCTGAGTCAACCCCCCTGGTGTTAATTTAGCGATTGTCCGGGATTCGAACCCAGGATCCTCGGATCCCAAGCCGGCACCCTAACCGCTAAGCGAACACCAAGCTTAAAAAAAAGGAAACTTGCTCAGACAATAAAGAGATAGAAATTGTATATCCGGTTCAGTGAAAAGCATTGAGGGAAATAAATCATTCACAACAACAACAACCAAAGAAAAACTTGACGAGCCCCAACCCCACCCGTCAATGTGATGAACATCCAATGTGATTTCCATCTTCAATTCACCAACAAAGGATATTATTAAGGATCTTTCACTGACCTTGAACCAAAAAGATGATGAAATACTTAGTCCAGATGTGGTCAACGGAGCCCAACCAGAAGAGGCTGTTGTGATGGTGTTTCTTTTTGAAGAAAAATAATCTTCATGTACACAGCAAGGTAAACTGAAAATTTCTCATTGAGCCTCTTGATATTCATTCATGTTAAGATTGGTGAAATTCTTCAGGAGTAGAATTGATAGCTGAACAGTGTGATGGACGATTTCCATTCAAAATAATGTTAAGAAACTGTTCAATGTAACTCAACGTGGAGAACAAGTAAATGCTGAGGTTTTTGCAAATGTCAGCCTCATATTCATAGTAACATCATAAAACTCTTCTTTCAAATTCAAATTGACTTCCAAAAACAGGATATTGAGTAATGACTGAAAATGAGACACCGCATTATGTCAAAATCAAAGCATCATCAAATCAACTTCAACAGAAACCCACAATAAAACAAATAGACCGCTGCTCAAGCATCCAAGTTAAACACAAACTCATCAGTTTAATACAAATATAATCATCAAAATAATAAATCAGAAATAAGGACGTCCATGTTAAATATCAAATTTAAAATCTATTTTGATGAAAAAAAATACAAATAAAATTCCCGAACACAAAAAACAGAGAAACACCCAAAGTAAAGTGAAAATATAACCTTAAATAACACCAAATAAATAGCGCATCATATTTTTGCTCACCATTTTGAATAAACACATTTACATCAGTTCAAAAAGAACGAGAATCATGAAAATATTGTTAAGGATCTCAGAGACGGCACTCCCCTTTGCAAGGAGGGGGGGGGGTTAATCCCCTTGGCCTGTTAAGCTGGCCGTCTCTGGTCCTGGTACTCATAACGCTCTTTTCCGGGGTGAAATTGGTGAGGGTTATTGGTCAAGGTGTTCTCCCGAATACCTTTACCAATCCCTCCGCAAAACAGGGAGACAAGTACCGCTCGAACCACGGACAAGATGGTATTTGCCGAGGGGTTTAGCAATCCGCAGCTCGAGCCATTAACAAAGGACTAAACCCGACTATTGCGGCTGGCCGAATCGTGCCACAGGTACTCAATCGAAAGAAGGGACTAAAGCGATCGGGGGAAAGAAGAAACCAAAGTAAGGAATACCAGACATTTATTAACTATTTACAAAACCAAAACCAAAGAAGGGGAAACGAAAGTAATATACAGTGAAGAAGAAGAAGAAGACACAGGGCAGCCTTAAGCAGTCTTTTATTATCAACGCCCCAGACAGACAAACAGACTCACATGAAAGGGGAAGAGCAGGCAAAAATGACTGGACGAAGGAGAAGGGTCCAAATGGGACAGCAGGGCTGGAAGGTTCGGGTAGAGGCACAGAAAGGAGGTCCGCTCCATGTCCACGCTCCGGGCTGGAAGCGAACAGCCAGCGGCAGCTTCACGTATTCGGTTTCACACACGGTCGGACAATGTCAATTGACTACTGTATTGTTGTCGCCGTCACGGACCCACTCTTCTGCCTCACGATCCAGCGGTATGCTCGCCTGGTACCTCCCTCATCTGCCAGATCACGTCTCTCCCTTGAAGCAGTCCCTCCCAACCGCTTTTATTGTTCGTGTTGGAATCAAGCCGCCAGCTCTAATGACACGCCTACCGATTGGCTCACCTCGGCGCTGGTTGGCCGGCAAAGGGCTCGCTGACTCCACCTCTGCCGATGCGTCGACGTGCCACACCTTGTTCTGGTGGCTCCGCCCCCTTCTTCCTCGGCTTGACCGCATGGCTAATGGCGGTTTGGGGCCAACAACCGCATCAAGGCAAGGAGCAGCGAACGCTGCTGGCAAACAAAGTACTGGGTCCTATCTTATTTGATTAATGCAACGCAGATTCAACAATTGGGAACAGATCCTTAACTGAAACACATAATAATGAAATAACTATGGAGAGGTCCTCTGGTTCGCTACGTGTTGTCCATGGACTAACTAGGGTGCGATCTTTAACAAGCCAATTGATGGGGATATTTACAGGGGAATATTTATAAGGGAAACATTCACTAAAATGTACTAGTGAAGGTTCTAAAAACCGGAACAATATCAAATAAAAACACCTCAAATCACATTCTCTTGTGACTATAATGTATATCTCTTCTTAGAAATATCAAAATTCAACACAACACCAAAGTTTGAAAAACATATCAGGTGATTTCCACCAACAAAAATAGAGGAATAATATCTCATGTGGTGAGCAAGATACAGTTTCTGATAAAATATAGCCGTGATTGAATGATATAAAAACAGGGAAACACAAAAAAGGAAACTTGCTCTGACAATAAAGAGATAGAAATTGTATATCCGGTTCAGTGAAAAGCATTAAGGGAAATAAATCATTCACAACAACAACAACCAAAGAAAAACTTGACGAGCCCCAACCCCGCCCGTCAATGTGATGAACATCCACTGTGATTTTCATCTCCAGCTCACCAACAAAGGATATTACTGAAGATTTTTCACGAACCTTGAACCAAAAAGAAGAGGAAATACTTCCTTCAGATGTGGTCAACAGAGCCCAACCATGAACAGAGGTTTGTCAGAGGTTTTGTCTCTGAAAAAGAATCTTCATATGCACAGCAAGGAAAACTGCAAATTTGTCTTTACACATCGTGATATTCATTCATGTTCAGATTGGTGAAATTCTTCAGGAGGAAATTGATGGCAGACACTATGGTGACGATTTCAATTAAAAATAATTTCAAAAAACTGTTGAAAAGAACTAAACGTGGAGAACACGTAAATGCTGAGGTTTGTGCAAATGTCAGCCTCATATTCATAGTAACATCACAAAACTATTCTTTCAAATTCAAATCGACTTCAAAAAACAGGATATTGAGACATGATTGAAAATGAAACACCGCATTATTTAAAAATCAAAGCATCATCAAATCAACTTCAACACAAACCCACAATAAAACCATTATACCGCTGCTCAAGCATCCAAGTTAAACACTTTCTCATCAGTTAAAAACAAATACAATCGTCAAAACAATGAAACAGAAATAAGGACGTTCATGTTAAATCTATATCTATATAATTATAAAATTGAAATCTTGCGTGTTTGTATGTAACATTCGATCGGTCCGGGGGCGTGGCTTACCCCTTTGAGAGAGTAGTAATATCCACCATTTTATTAACTCGCATAGCTTTGAGGCCTGTTTTGTAGGCCCGTGGTGTCTTGCTCTCTCTCTCAGTTTTATTTCAAATCAAATTCAATATATCATTTCATTTTTCACAGTCGCTAACATAGTTTTAGACTCGGTTGAAAAGAAAACGGGAAGAAAATCCGATGAAAGTTTCCGTTTATAGAACGAAATGAATTCTGAAAGGCTTGTATCTTCAAGGCCATTGAGTCTGTTTCACGCCTTTATCTTCAATCTAAGTCGCCATCTGATTTCATTTTTATCGATGGTTTTAGACTCGGTAAAAGAAATAATTGAGAACATTCACGCACACACGGGAAATTGCAGAGATATATTTTAAAAATCGCGCCACGTTGATATACGAAAATACACCGCCTAAAATAACAGGCATACAGTATATATCTTCGTCATTTCATTCAACATTATTACCCGGAAGTAAAATATGTTTCAGGAAATTACCGAGAGATATTTCTTCGATTTTATTTCTTATTTATATGCGCATACACTTTAAATAGGTTTATTTGAAATCTTTAATTTTCACAATGTAATTTATTTGTCATTTGATGATCGGCAAAACGATAGCACAAACACAATACTATTTGCAGGAAGAATGTCGTATCAACCCTCCGACGGCGCAACGGACGCGGACAATGAATCACACCTCACGTCTATGGACGCGAATAGCAACATCCGCACGAATCAGTCATCAATGATTTTCATTGACGTGCCTGGAGGCACAGGGAAGACGTTTCTTATTAACCTGATTCTCTCTAAAGTGAGAGCGAGTGGAGAAGTTTCCCTTGCGGTGGCCTCATCTGGCATCGCTGCTACCCTCATGCCTGGTGGAAGAACAGCGCACTCAAGGTTCCAAATCCCTCTGACACCGAGGGAAGATGGCGTATGCAACATCGATAAAAATTCCACTATCGCAGACCTCTTTCGAAGTACAAAACTCATCGTGTGGGATGAGTGTCCTATGATCAGGAGAGAGAGTTTCGAGGCTGTGGATCGCACATTGCGTGATGTATGTGACAAAGCCGAGCCTTTTGGAGGGATCTTGACGATATGCTGTGGTGATTTCCGTCAACGTGAACGGAGATAAGGGCCGAAATCACGTGTCACAGTTAAGTGATTTAGAACGCTGGAGAGGTGAGCCTTATGGCTTGCTGGCCCAAATAATCTCCCTGATGATGTCCAGTGTTCGCTTTAGTTCTATTCTCATATCTATTCAAAGTTCAAACTGACATTGACCCAATGGGTCATGGGTCGTCTAGGGGTAGCTACATCATCATCATTGGTTGAGGGGTAGCATAATTGGCTGAGGCGTAGCATCATTGGCTGAGGGGTAGCATCATTGGCTGAGGGGTAGCATCATTGGCTGAGGGGTAGCATCATTGGCTGAGGGGTAGCATCATTGGCTGAGGGGTGACATCATTGGCTGAGGTGTAGCATCATTGGCTGAGGGGTAGCATCATTGGCTAAGGGACATTTATCACGCTGGAGAGGTGAGCCTTATGGCTTGCTGGCCCAAATAATCTCCCTGATGATGTCCAGCGTTCGCTTTAGTTCTATTCTCATATCTATTCAAAGTTCAAACTGACATTGACCCAACGGGTCATGGGTCGTCTAGGGGTAGCATCATCATCATCATTGGTTGAGGGGTAGCATAATTGGCTGAGGCGTAGCATCGTTGGCTGAGGGGTAGCATCGTTGGCTGAGGTGTAGCATCATTGGCTGAGGGGTCACATCATTGGCTGACGGGTAGCATCATTGGCTGAGGGGTGGCATCATTGGCTGAGGGGTAGCATCATTGGCTGAGGGGTAGCATCATTGGCTGAGGGGTAGCATCATTGGCTGAGGGGTAGCATCATTGGCTGAGGGGTAGCATCATTGGCTAAGGGGTAGCATCATTGGCTGAGGGGTGACATCATTGGCTGAGGGGTAGCATCATTGGCTGAGGGGTAGCATCATTGGCTGAGGGGTGGCATCATTGGCTGAGGGGTGACATCATTGGCTGAGGGGTAGCATCATTGGCTGAGGGGTAGCATCATTGGCTGAGGGGTAGCATAATTGGCTGAGGGGTGACATCATTGGCTGAGGGGTGGCATCATTGGCTGAGGGGTAGCATCATTGGCTGAGGGGTGGCATCATTGGCTGAGGGGTGGCATCATTGGCTGAGGGGTGGCATCATTGGCTGAGGGGTAGCATCATTGGCTGAGGGGTAGCATCATTGGCTGAGGGGTAGCATCATTGGCTGAGGGGTAGCATCATTGGCTGAGGGGTGACATCATTGGCTGAGGTGTAGCATCATTGGCTGAGGGGTGACATCATTGGCTGAGGGGCGACATCATTGGCTGAGGGGTAGCACCATTGGCTGAGGGGTAGCATCATTGGCTGAGGGGTAGCATCATTGGCTGAGGGGTAGCATCATTGGCTGAGGTGTAGCATCATTGGCTGAGGGGTCACATCATTGGCTGAGGGGTAGCATCATTGGCTGAGGGGTAGCATCATTGGCTGAGGGGTAGCATCATTGGCTGAGGGGTAGCATCATTGGCTGAGGGGTGACATCATTGGCTGAGGGGTAGCATCATTGGCTGAGGGGTGACATCATTGGCTGAGGGGTGACATCATTGGCTGAGGGGTAGCATCATTGGCTGAGGGGTGACATCATTGGCTGAGGGGTAGCATCATTGGCTGAGGGGTAGCATCATTGGCTGAGGGGTAGCATCATTGGCTGAGGGGTGACATCATTGGCTGAGGGGTGGCATCATTGGCTGAGGGGTAGCATCATTGGCTGAGGGGTGGCATCATTGGCTGAGGGGTGACATCATTGGCTGAGGGGTAGCATCATTGGCTGAGGGGTGACATCATTGGCTGAGGGGTGGCATCATTGGCTGAGGGGTGACATCATTGGCTGAGGGGTAGCATCATTGGCTGAGGGGTAGCATCATTGGCTGAGGGGTAGCATCATTGGCTGAGGGGTGACATCATTGGCTGAGGGGCGACATCATTGGCTGAGGGGTGGCATCATTGGCTGAGGGGTAGCATCATTGGCTGAGGGGTAGCATCATTGGCTGAGGGGTGACATCATTGGCTGAGGGGTGGCATCATTGGCTGAGGTGTAGCATCATTGGCTGAGGGGTGACATCATTGGCTGAGGGGCGACATCATTGGCTGAGGGGTAGCATCATTGGCTGAGGGGCGACATCATTGGCTGAGGGGCGACATCATTGGCTGAGGGGCGACATCATTGGCTGAGGGGCGACATCATTGGCTGAGGGGCGACATCATTGGCTGAGGGGCGACATCATTGGCTGAGGGGCGACATCATTGGCTGAGGGGCGACATCATTGGCTGAGGGGTGACATCATTGGCTGAGGGGCGACATCATTGGCTGAGGGGCGGCATCATTGGCTGAGGGGCGACATCATTGGCTGAGGGGTGGCATCATTGGCTGAGGGGCGACATCATTAGCTGAGGGGCGGCATCATTGGCTGAGGGGTGACATCATTGGCTGAGGGGCGACATCATTGCCTGAGGGGTAGCATCATTGGCTGAGGGGTGGCATCATTGGCTGAGGGGCGACATCATTAGCTGAGGGGCGGTATCATTGGCTGAGGGGTGACATCATTGGCTGAGGGGCGACATCATTGGCTGAGGGGTAGCATCATTGGCTGAGGGGCGACATCATTAGCTGAGGGGCGACATCATTAGCTGAGGGGCGACATCATTGGCTGAGGGGTGACATCATTGGCTGAGGGGCGACATCATTGGCTGAGGGGTGGCATCATTGGCTGCGGGGTGGCATCATTGGCTGAGGGGTCTTCTCCTCACTGCTCATTACTAAAAACTGCTCTTCTATGTGAGGATTGATGAATAAAAGCAATTAGAACCAGTAAATTGTTTTATATGGCATTTTGCCTCTCTATTAGAAAGTGTGAGAAAATTATATATCTTCGCCATACGTTGACCTTTGACCCCCACTGTAACCATGGTAACCCCTTAATTATATATAATAACATTGACCCAACGGGTCATGGGTCGTCTAGTTTCAAATAATTTTTGATGGAAAAAAAATTCCGTTACAAAAAACAGAGTATTGAGCAGTAATTTGAAATATCATATTGCGTTGATTGACACCCAAAGTAAAGTGAAAGTATAAACTTAGATTACACCAAATAATGACCCCATGATTATTTTGCGCACATTTTGGATAAAGACATTTACATCAGATGAAAAATAAATAGAATCATGAAAATATCAATTAAAAACACCTCAAAATACATTCTCTTGTGACTATAATGTATATCTCTTCTTAGAAATATCAAAATGCAACACAACACCAAAGTTTGAAAAACATATCAGGTGATTTGCACCAACAAAAATAGAGGAATAATATCTCATGTGGTGAGCAAGACGCAGTTTCTGATAAAATATAGCTGTGATCGAACGATATAAAAACAGGGAAACACAAAAAAGGGAAACTTGAATGAATGAATGAATGAATGATCGTTTTAAGGCCATTTTCCCCGCTAGAGCAGGGGTTAGCCTTGCGGGCCCCATGACAATCATGGTTCCCTGTTTGAGGCAATGTTTTTATGGCCGGATGCCCTTCCTGGCACCAACCCCTAGTCGCCTCTTACGATACGCAGGGATACGGCGTACCTATTCTAACCGGGGTACACACCGGGATCATTCATCCCAGCAAGCTGGTACACAATTTCCAGACCTCGGAAGGATGACAGGCTGAGTCAACCCCCCTGGTGTTAATTTAGCGATCGTCCGGGATTCGAACCCAGGATCCTCGGATCCCAAGCCGGCACCCTAACCGCTAAGCCAACACCAAGCTAAAAAAAAGGAAACTTGCTCAGACAATAAAGAGATAGAAATTGTATATCCGGTTTAGTGAAAAGCATTGAGGGAAATAAATCATTCACAACAACAACAACCAAAGAAAAACTTGACGAGCCCCAACCCCACCCGTCAATGTGATGAACATCCAATGTGATTTCCATCTTCAATTCACCAACAAATTGATATTATTGAGGATCTTTCACTGACCTTGAACCAAAAAGATGATGAAATACTTCGTCCAGATGTGGTCAACGGAGCCCAACCAGGAAGAGGCTGTTGTGAGGGTGTTTGTTTTTGAAAAAAAATAATCGTCATGTGCACAGCAAGGTAAACTGAAAATTTCTCATTGAGCTTCTTGATATTCATTCATGTTAAGATTGGTGAAATTCTTCAGGAGTAGAATTGATGGCTGAACAGTGTGATGGACGATTTCCATTCAAAATAATGTTAAGAAACTGTTCAAAGTAACTCAATGTGAAGAACAAGTAAATGCTGAGGTTTTTGCAAATGTCAGCCTCATATTCATAGTAATGTCATAAAACTCTTTTTCTGCCCACCGCACTCTCTCCAGGCCCTTCGTCTTCCCACTCAAAATGCTTCTTTGCACTCCATGCACATGGAGTTCTCCTGTCTCTCCTCCATCTCTGAGGTCCTTCTTCTTCCTCTCCAGAGAGGTCACTTCTTCTCCTCTCCAAAAACATGGATGATACAAGCTTGGGTCAATACCAAACTTCTTCAGAGAAAACCAGAATAATATCTGCCTCACAAAAATCCTCCATGATCCACACTCTCGTCCTCCTTTTCCTCCTGAGTTGAGTCCTCCTCAGGGCCGGCCCGCCCAAGGGATAAAGGTAATAAAATAATCGTCCTGCTGAAGGGATAACAAGAATGCTCCGGATCATACCAAAATAAAAATATACCTATTGCCACTTCCAGCTCTACAGCATACTGTGCTTCCGTGGCTGGCACACACTGTCCAGAGAGATTGTAATGGCCTTTCGTTGCACACTTTTAGTGACGGGGATTCCTCACCTGGCCCCTCCCACAAACAAGAATTGTTTACACATTCAATATGACTCTGAGCATCATGTCTATAAGATTTTATACTCTGCCTCCTCAGTTTCTCATACGACTTACTCTGACATGACCTTGTTACATGGCAATGTAATCTACTTGAAACACACGGACCATACTACACTTACCACAGTCTAGCTATGGATCTCCACGCCCCCCCCTCCCCCCCACCTCCATGTGACAACATTAATGTGTGGGGCTGGGGTGAAGATGGGAAGGTGCAGGGCTGAGCGACCCTGTTGTCAGGTGCTGGGCTTGGTGGGCGGAGGGGGAGGGGTAGCAGGAAGGATGCAAGGCGTGTGAGAGAGGGGAAGTTGAAAGGGTGCAGGGTGGGAGGGGGACCTGGTAGGGGTGAAAGTCACCAGAATGGAGGGGTTTGCCACCATTGATGGACGTGGAGGGGAGTTGAATTGTTATGTGCACACAATCTCTGTAAAATTGAAATCTAATAATTACCAAACGAGACATATGACAGATCAGTTGCAGAGAGAGACTTCATGACAGAGGTGGAAAAAATGCTTTCCATGAAGGAACGGAAGAATGTGGAACTGTAGGTATGAGAGAAGGGTTTCTGAAATAAGCATTTAGGAGTGAAAAGGGTTTGGGACTAAGCCGAGTGAAAAGGAAGAGGAAGAGATTGTTATGAAGAAGAAGAAGAAAACGAATAAGAAGAGGAGGAGAATGCAATGGCTGTTCCTAATAGAGGAGCAAGGAGAGAGGCCTTTTAAAATGCATTTTTTAAATGCTTCTTCTGGTTTTTCACTGCCTTTTCAGTATTTTTCGTTGTTTTTTTCTGGTTTGCTTAACATGCGAAGAAGCACGTGACACATTTGTTTGCCCTGTTGCCCAAAACTGCTTCTCCAACAGCACCACTTTCTAAGAAAGCAAGCAGTGTAACCTGGTGTCAGGAAACCTCGAAGAAGAAACTGGGCTGTTGTTCTCCCTCTAAAACCTCGTGGCACCTTTTATGTCCATCCCTGGTGTATGCTCCCCCTCAAACACTTCCCTCACATCAAACGGCACCACAGATGACTCCACCCGTGAGAAGGCTGAAGTTTGTGTCCCCAATCCCTCTCTCTTTTTCTCTGCACCTATCCTTCCCAGTCATACCCAACAGCTTTTGGACTGTGCCTCAATTGTTCCAGAGAAGGTGGAGAAGTCTGTGGAAAACCTGGACTCTGATACGGTAACTGGACCAGATGGCATGAGTTCATGAGTCCTAAAAACCTGCTCTTGCACATCCTCTCTCTGCTCTGTTCACCCTATTTCAATTGCCAGACATGATCTTCCATCTGCTTGGAAGTCAGCCAAGATCACGGCATTACATAAAAGGTACGAAAACAGATTCCCTTAACTACCGACCAATTAGCACTTCCTTCGAATCATCACCATGGTCATGGACGCCACCATTGCAATTGACATAAAATAATTATTTTTGTCCAATGACCTCTTCTTATCTCATCGATTTGGATTTAGATCAGGTCACTCTACCTTGGACATATTGCTTCTCCTCCACAATAATTGATAGAGGCCCTGAATATCAGACATATCTCGAGCTTTCGATAAAGTGGTATCCCGCCTTGCTCTCCAAACTCTGGACATATCTAGAGCTTTCATTACAGTCTGGCATCCCACCTTGCTCTCCGAGTTGTCTGCATATGGCACCCAAGGTCAATGCCGCGCATGGCTTCCTAATTTCCTCTACTATCATAGCCAACGTGTGGATCTCAACGGAATCCTTTCTAATCCTTTCCCTGTCAAGCCTGGAGTCCCCAAAGGCAGTGTTCGCGGCAAATCGCTTTTCTAATCTTCATCAATGATCTCACGAACTAGAAAATTCTCATTATCTATTTGCTGATGACTCCGTGCTCTGCTGTGGCATCCATCATCCATCTGAGAGACATGCTGCAGCTTCTTCCCCCTCTTCAAACAAAATCGCAAACTGGTCAAACACTTGGAAAATCCCCACACTCCCTCTCTCACCTCTCTCCCCACTCTCCCCTCCCTCCCATCTCTCCCCTCTCTCCTCATTCCTCTTAAGGAAGTTCAGTCACTAAAACTCGTGGGTCTCACTACCTGCCATGATCTCTCTTGGGAAAGCCACATTTCAAAACTGGCCTCCAAATCCAGTCGCCAACTGGGAATTTTCCATTGTGCAAAGTCCTTCTTGATGGAATACTGCTCTCTCCTCTGGGTTGGCGCCCCTGCTTCACACCGAACTCAACTTGACACTGGAACACAAGGCCTTCAAGTTTATCGCAACGTCTCATGAAGCCGAGTCTATGGACCAATTACTTCGCAATTGCCCATCGGTCATTGGTCTGTGTATATCTTCCGCCACTTTTCTGATGTTGCACGTCCTGATCTGTGCTGTGTTCTAGCTCTTCCACGAGGAACGATTATGTATAAAAGATAAAGAAATAAATAATTGAAACAAATTGCTCCCCACAGTTCAGGAAGGAATTTGTAAATCGTTCATGGGGTCGGCCATAGCTTACCTACTCTTCACCATGGAAACCAATTATATGGGACTTCAGTTTAACGTCCACCTGTAGGAAGGCACACATATTGATGGTACGCTCTGCAGATGGAACACCACCAAGGCAGTTTATATATGGGTCCATATTCAAACTCCAGCCAGAGAGCTCTGTAAAAAATGGTAATACAGGCTTAAATTAGGAGTGAAAAGGTGATATTCTTGAAACCATATAATTCCATGAAAATGTGCATCAGGGTTTTGTTACAATTACAACAGGATAAATACCACTTGTTCATTCTTTTATTTTAGATGACGTCAGACCTCATATTTTCTCAAACTCTTCAATGAGGCGGGTGTAGCGGTTACCGCTGGATGTACATAATCGCCTTGCACCGGCCAGAACACGGCCAGACGCACCTCTCCCGGGCATGCCCGGACTCACTGTTCCCGGGCACGCCCGAACCTCCCGGGCACGCCCGGTCTCGTCTTTCCCGGGCATGCCCGCTCTCGCCTTTCCAGGGCTCGCCCAGAGCGTCCGGGCATGCCCACTATCGCCTTTCCAGGGCTCGCCCAGAGCGTCCGGGCATGCCCGCTATCGCCTTTCCAGGGCACGCCCAGAGCGTCCAGGCATGCCCGCTATCGCCTTTCCAGGGCTCGCCCAGAGCGTCCGGGCATGCCCGCTATCGCCTTTCCAGTGCTCGCCCAGAGCGCCCGGGCACGCCCAGCCTCGACTTGCCAGGCCGCAGCGAAACACGCCCGGGCAGGTCCAGACTCGCCTTTCCAAGGCTCACCCTTGATACCCGGGCATGCCCGGTATAGCTTTTGCCGGGCAAACTTCCCGACATAAATGTGTTGCAACTGTAATATTTGTAATATATGTAATTTGTAATATTTGTAATGTAATGTAATGTAATGTATTTCTAATGTAATTTGTAATATTTGCTCTGTAATATTGTTGCCCGAAAAACGGGCTTGTCAGAATACCTGAGCTGTTTTGTTTCAATAAAGCAACTCGGACGAATTCCGTCTTTGGTCGCGTCAATTCTTTCGACTCGCGTTGGAGCGCAGTTCCTTCATTGGTGACCTACCGACATGGATACGGCAGTGACGCTTAAACTGCCTACCTTCTGGGAGACTCACGCGGCTGTTTGGTTCGCCCAGGCGGACTCCCAGTTCGCCCTGCGAGGCATCACCGCGGACGACACCCGCTTCCACCATGTTGTGGCGGCGCTCGGTTCCACCACCGCGGCCCGCGCCTTGAGCCTCCTCCAGCACCCGCCGGCTGCTGACAAATACGACGCGCTGAAGACGCTCCTCCTCGGCGCTTTCGCCCTCTCACCGGCAGCACGCGCACGGCGCCTGCTTGACCTGCCCGAGCTCGGCGACACGCGCCCGTCCGAGTGCATGGACTATATGCTCTCGTTGCTCGGCGAGCACTCTCCGGCATTCCTGTTCCGGGAGCTGTTCCTCCGTCAGCTGCCTAACCCGGTACGCCTCGCCCTGGCTGGCACGTTGATCACGGATTCCCGCGCCCTCGCCAGGGAAGCCGATAAGATCTCCTCGGCGGGCCAGCACATCGGCGCGGTTACCTGGAGCCCGCCGCCGTCCGAGGCGACGCCCACGACGCCCGAGCGCCCTGCGCGGTTGGAGGCCGAACTGCCGGTGCAACTGGCGGCCGCCACGCCGCACCGCCCGCTTCCGACACGACGGCCGGGGCCTCCACCTGACCGGGCGTGGTGTTATTACCACGCCAGGTTCGGACACAAGGCTCGGACGTGCCGGCCCCCGTGCACTTTCGGCAGGTCGGGAAACGGCCGGGCCGGCGTTCATTCCCAGCCATGAGCGCCGGCCACTCGGGCAACTTGCTGTTTATTCGGGACAAAGCGTCTGGACGGCGTTTCCTGTGCGACACCGGCGCCCAACTGAGCGTCATACCTGCCTCCGAGCAGGACAGGCTGGACGCAGTTTGCGGCCCCTCTTTGGTCGCTGCTAATGGCTCGGCCATACGCACTTTCGGCCCACGCGTCGTCACGCTCTGCTTCGGCAGCCAGCGCTTTCAATGGACTTTTGTTACCGCCAGCGTCCCCGTGGCTTTGCTGGGCGCCGACTTCCTCTGCGCGCACGGGCTGCTGGTCGACGTCAAACGACGTCGCCTTGTCCACGCCGAGACCTTCAGCTCCCTGGCGTGCACAATGAGCAGCTCCGCGCCGACCGAACTGGCGTGCGCCCTCCCGGCAACGAACGAGTTCGCTCGCCTGCTCGTGGAATTCCCGGCCCTCACGCGGCCGACGTTTTCGGCCGTCGCGGTGCGGCACGGGATCGAGCACCACATACCCACTACGGGCCCGCCGGTCTACGCCAGGGCCCGCCGCCTCGACCCAGCCAAGCTCGCCGTGGCAAAGGCCGAATTCGACGCGTTGGAGCACCTCGGCATCGTGCGGCGCTCCGATAGCGCGTGGGCCTCGCCACTGCACATCGTGCCAAAGCCGGGGGGTGGATGGCGCCCGTGTGGCGACTACCGCCGTCTCAATGACGCTACCACCCCCGACAGGTACCCGATCCCGCATATTCAGGACTTTCCCGCCCGTTTGGCGGGACGGGTCATCTTTTCGAAAATTGACCTGATACAGGGCTACCACCAGGTACCTGTCCGGGCGGCCGACGTCCCGAAGACGGCCGTCATCACGCCGTTCGGCCTGTTCGAATTTTTGCGGATGCCGTTTGGCCTCAAGAACGCGGCCCAGGCGTTCCAGCGCTTGATGGACGGCGTGCTGCGCGACCTGCCGTTTCTTTTCGTCTATCTGGACGACATCCTCGTCGCCAGCACGTCCCGCGCCGAGCACCTCCTCCACCTCCGAACACTGTTCGGTCGCCTCAGCGAGCACGGCTTAATTGTCAACCCGGTCAAATGCCACTTCGGCGCGACGACCGTTGACTTTTTGGGCCACCGCATCACCAAGACCGGGGCAGTGCCGCTGCCGACCAAGGTCGAGGCCATCACCACGTTCCCGCGTCCCCGTTCCATCAAGGCCCTCCAAGAGTTCCTCGGCATGGTGAATTTTTATCACCGATTCGTGCCCCGCGCTGCTCAGCTCATGCGGCCCCTTTACGAGGCCCTCCGGGGCAAGCCGGCCAAGCATGACATTGTTTGGTCCGCGGCCATGGACGCGGCCTTCGCCAGTGCCAAACGGGCCCTCGCCGACGCAACGCTGCTGGCTCACCCGGTGCTCAACGCGCCCATCGCCCTCACTACGGATGCCTCCAACTACGCGGTGGGCGCCGTCCATGAGCAATGGGTGGACGGGGTTTGGCAGCCACTCGCTTTTTTCAGCTGGCAACTCCGGCCGAACGAGTTAAACTACAGCACGTTCGACCGCGAGCTGCTCGGGCTATTCCTGGCCGTTCGCCATTTCCGACACCTCCTGGAGGGCCGCCCGTTCATGGCTTTCGTCGACCACAAGCCGTTGGTCTACGCAATGGCTAAGGTCACGGAGCCGTGGTCGGCCCGCCAGCAGCGCCACCTCTCCGCCGTGTCGGAGTTCACCACGGACATCCAGCACGTCGCCGGCAAAGACAACGCCGTGGCCGACTGCCTTTCGCGGGCCAGCGCGAACGCGGGCCACCTCGGCGTGGACTTCACGCTCATGGCGGCCGACCAGACCACCGACGCCTCGGTGCAGGCACTCCGCGTGGCGGACACGGGCCTCCGCCTGGCCGACATCCCCTTCGCGGGCACCGTCCTGCTCTGCGACGTCTCCCAGGGCCAGACTCGCCCCATCGTGCCCGTTTCCTGGCAGCGCCGCATCTTCGCCTCCATCCACGGCCTTTCTCACCCGGGCCGGAAAGCTTCTCAGAAGCTGGTGTCGGCGCGTTTCGTCTGGCACGGCCTTCGACGAAACATCCGCGACTGGGCCAACGCCTGCACGGCCTGCCAGCGAGCCAAGGTCCACCGCCACACCCAGGCCCCGCTGGCACCTTTCGCCGTGCCTGAACGGCGTTTCGACCACGTCCACGTGGACCTGGTGGGTCCCCTGCCCCCCTCGCGGGGGTTCACCCACCTGCTCACCATGGTGGACAGGACCACCAGGTGGCCGGAGGCCGTGCCCCTCACCTCCACCACCACCGCCGACGTGGCGCAGGCGTTCATCGCCACCTGGGTCGCGTGCTTCGGCGCACCAGCAGACATCTCATCCGACCGCGGCCCACAGTTCACGTCTGAGCTTTGGGGCGCGGTCGCCCGTTCGTTGGGGGTCACGCTGCACCGCACCACGGCCTACCACCCCCAAGCCAATGGGTTGTGCGAGCGGTTTCACCGCTCCATGAAGGCCGCACTCATGGCCGGCCTTCAGGACGACGGTTGGGCCGACCGGCTGCCGTGGGTCCTTTTGGGCCTTCGCACGGCCCCCAAGGAAGACCTCCAGGCGTCCGCCGCCGAGCTCGTCTACGGCCAGCCACTCCGCGTCCCGGGCGAATTCGTGCCCGACGCTAACAGTCCCTGGTCCGCCGCTCGCCAGCGCTCGGACCTCCAGGAGGCCGCCCGACGATTTGCCCCCATGCCGACGTCCCGCCACGGTGGCCCCCAGTCCTACGTCCCCCCGGCGCTTCGCACAGCGGAGTACGTCTTTGTGCGTCATGACGCGCACCGGGGGCCACTCCGGCCGCCGTACGATGGGCCCTTCCGGGTCCTGCGACGGGGCGACAAGTCTTTCATCGTCGACTTCGGCGGCCGGCCGGACCGGATTTCTGTGGACCGCCTCAAACCGGCGCACATGGACGTCGACCGACCACGACGGTTGGCCCTTCCTCCGCGGCGAGGCCGCCCCCCGTCCACAGTTCCCCCCGCTCGACCACCCACCACCACGTCAGACCCCTCCCCACGACCCTCCAGGGGTCGCTTCGGCCGGGTCATCCGGACCCCCCTTAAATTGACCCTGCCGGTGCAGGTCGATTCTGGAGGGGCGTGTGTAGCGGTTACCGCTGGATGTACATAATCGCCTTGCACCGGCCAGAACACGGCCAGACGCACCTCTCCCGGGCATGCCCGGACTCACTGTTCCCGGGCACGCCCGAACCTCCCGGGCACGCCCGGTCTCGTCTTTCCCGGGCATGCCCGCTCTCGCCTTTCCAGGGCTCGCCCAGAGCGTCCGGGCATGCCCGCTATCGCCTTTCCAGGGCTCGCCCAGAGCGTCCGGGCATGCCCGCTATCGCCTTTCCAGGGCACGCCCAGAGCGGCCGGGCATGCCCGCTTTCGCCTTTCCAGGGCTCGCCCAGAGCGTCCGGGCATGCCCGCTATCGCCTTTCCAGTGCTCGCCCAGAGCGCCCGGGCACGCCCAGCCTCGACTTGCCAGGCCGCAGCCAAACACGCCCGGGCAGGTCCAGACTCGCCTTTCCAAGGCTCGCCCTTGATACCCGGGCATGCCCGGTATAGCTTTTGCCGGGCAAACTTCCCGACATAAATGTGTATATATATTGTTGCCCGAAAAACGGGCTTGTCAGAATACCTGAGCTGTTTTGTTTCAATAAAGCAACTCGGACGAATTCCGTCTTTGGTCGCGTCAATTCTTTCGACTCGCGTTGGAGCGCAGTTCCTTCACGGGTCCATTCCCCCTGTTATCCTTCCGAGGTTGGCAAAATGAGTGCCAGCAAGCTGGTAAGGGGGCATTGCACAAGCAGCACAGCTGCGCCCCGAGAAAATGATGCAGCCACACAGCCACAGGCTGCATATGAATAAATAAATAATAAACACCTCTTTTACACCTGCTTGAACATCATGAAAGATGCACTGCTTATTCACATCTCTCAATCATGCAAGAATTATAAAAACAAATGTCTTTTACACAAAACATCTCATTTAATTTCAACACAAACGGAAAGACGAAACATCGGGGCAACACCCCTGGCGCTCACCTGGTAGAATAAACAGTATACTGCACTGACTGAAGGTACTGTTGTGGATATGAGAATGGCTTGTTTTTTTTTGTTGTTGTAGTGTAAATTGTTGTAAATATCACCCTTTGTAAATGTAATGATTCCTTGTAAATACCTCCGTAGTGTAAAGGTCAAAGGGCGTCTCGGTAGTTATTCCATAAACACCACATTGCAGGACCCGATAAAACCCTTGTTCAGTAGCTTATATCTTATTATGTGTCTTAGGGTAAGGCTGTGTCTCCCATTAATTTAAATACTCCATTGCACCAAGTGAAATAAGAATAGGTCCCCTTTCATTTCATTTCAATGGCCAACTGCATTTTGGGCAGTTTTCTTCAACCACCATTGGCCACGAGGCAGGGTTGGGGAAGAAAGGCGTGTCGCCACTTCGTCATAGAGGGGAGGAGTGAGCCAGCCCCGAACAACCAACCGAGCACGAGGGGTTTGGTTTGAGAGGGCGGAGGAAGAGCGTTTTGGGGAGGTTCGCAAAGGTTGAGGGGCGGGGCCTACATAACCCGCCGCGGGGGCGTTCCCCAAGAGATGCGCTTTTACTGAGACAAGGAGATGAGTCTGAAAAGAGAGGTCCATGACAAGAGCTGAGTTGGTCGTCAGGGGTGGTCAGTGGTTGCGTTGAGTGGTTGCGTTGGTTGCGTTGAGTTGTCAGTGGAGAAAGAGTGGTTGGACAAAAGAAAGAGAGAGGAGAGAACCCGTCACGCCAGACCCCCCACCAGCGCGTCGTGATCCGACCCGTGATCCGACCCGTGATCCCGCGCACACGACAGGATCGGTGGCATCAGCGGCCGTCGAGGTCCAGCCCGACGTCCCGTGCGGGATCAAGCTCCAGCCAGCTCGGTGCCGTCCTCCCCCTCCAGCCACACACCTCTTTCCAGCCAATCCACTCTGCAATTCCCCGTGTGAGTCATCTTTGTTTGTTCTGTCCTGGGTAGTAACTAAGTCTGTATAAGCTAATAATTTTCACTGTGTCACCTGCGTCTCATGTCCCCTGTAAATAATCGTGACTGCTCTTTTTGCTTATGTGTGTAAATAGTAATAAATCCCGTTACTCTTCTGTACGTCTTCTTCCTCTTTGCATTCGGTCGCTTTAGAGTTTTCCCGATTGAGTAGCTGTGGCGCGATACGGCCAACGTTTGGGTAAATCGGGTTTTAGTCAGGGAACAACTGTTCGGCCGCGGTTACACCACCGCTCGGTAAAAATAACATCTAATCCGCGGACCGTAACAGTATTTTAAACCAATTTCAATGTTTGCTGGAAGACAGGGCAGCAGGTAGAATCATCCTAACATAATCATCAGACTTTAAACAAACATCCACAAAATAACTATTTTGGGGGGCAAACCCCCCACCCCCAACCCCATATACCTCCTAAGACCCCAATTTTTCTAATGTCTTCAGCAAACATTGGGTTTGACTTCTCTCTTTGAGGAGGGGGGGGGGAGGGGTCAGGGGATTCATATTAATAATGGGATTGTCTGCCAAAATTTCCGTTTGTTAGTGAAGCTACAGTGAACGTGAAATTACAAATGAAGTTTATGTTCATTATTTAATCACCCTTGGTTTTTGTTTTAGCCAAATCTTTCGACAGACGAGTGCAGTGATCTCAATGATTAACTACGTATTTGTTGTGAGATTTAAAGAGGGGGCAGTTGCTGTGTCTGTTGGTTCGGGGAACCCCGTGATGGGGTAGAGGGGGGGGGGGGTTAATGGAGGAAGGGTGCACATGCGCAGAAGAGGGAGAATGCCGAATAAAGAAAAGCCTCTTGATTCTCGTTCCTGTTGCTGTTCACTGAATCGACAGACACTACAAGTCTACAACCAACTCCATTTTCCTCCATTTACCAACCACGAACCACCCTCAAACTCAACAACCAAACATGTGCCTTTCCTCCAACTACCACCACAACTTTCCTCTATTTACCAACCGCTAACCACTCCTTAAACTCAACCACTAAACATATGCCTTTCCTCCAACTACCACCACAACTTTCCTCCATTTACCAACCGCTAACCACTCCTTAAACTCAACCACTAAACATATGCCTTTCCTCCAACTACCACCACAACTTTCCTCCATTTACCAACCGCTAACCACTCCTTAAATTCAACCACTAAACATATGCCTTTCCTCCAACTACCACCACAACTTTCCTCCATTTACCAACCACTAACCACCCCTTAAACTCAACAACGAAACATATGCTTTTCCTCCATTTGCCAACCACCAACCACTCCTTAAACTCAACCACTAAACATATGCCTTTCCTCCAACTACCACCACAACTTTCCTCCATTTACCAACCGCTAACCACTCCTTAAACTCAACCACTAAACATATGCCTTTCCTCCAACTAACACAACAACTTTCCTCCATTTACCAACCACTAACCACCCCTTAAACTCAACAACGAAACATATGCTTTTCCTCCATTTGCCAACCACCAACCACTCCTTAAACTCAACCACTAAACATATGCCTTTCCTCCAACTACCACCACAACTTTCCTCCATTTACCAACCACCAACCACCTCTTAAACTCAACCACTAAACATATGCCTTTCCTCCAACTACCACCACAACTTTCCTCCATTTACCAACCGCTAACCACTCCTTAAACTCAACCACTAAACATATGCCTTTCCTCCAACTAACACAACAACTTTCCTCCATTTACCAACCACTAACCACCCCTTAAACTCAACAACGAAACATATGCTTTTCCTCCATTTGCCAACCACCAACCACTCCTTAAACTCAACCACCAAACCTTTGCCTTTCCTCCAACTACCACCACCAGTTAGACCCTTGAATCCTTGATCCCGATCAAGTTATTTCGTGGAGAACGTGCTCTTCCTTATACTCATCGTTTTGCTCTGCGGAACGTCCTCACATCATCAAATGGACGTCATTTTAAACCTTTGAACATAATATACAATTTTAGAGATATTATCACAAAGTGCGACAAATTATGAACAAAACATGATCAATCTTACTTCGAGAAGAACAAGCACGTGAATGGAGGACAACTGAGCAGTGGGAATCTCTGCTAAAAACAAACTACCCCAGGGATCGACGTCACCTGCACTCACCTGGTTTGAAGTTTCCGACCTGTAGTTTCACTTTGAGAGACGATTACAAACGAGACGGCGAGTTTAACGTCCTGGTCGAAGGTAAACAATAACAGAAGTGGCTCCTCAACCGATTGCAACCGAAACACACGTATTATTGGACATTGTGACATCACAATAACCGACGCTTGACTAAAGTTGTGACGTCACATGAGCTTAAGAAATTGTTCCTTTGATACCAAAATAAACACTCAATTGGAAATATATGACTTGGAAATCGCGGGAATGTTTTTTTTTTTTTAGTGGAGTTTTTAACTAATTAATCTCACGAAAAGTGCATTTAAAACGTTCGTACTTAATAAATAGATGAGCGTGATTGTTCCAGCCACGCCCAGCACAACTCCCGTTCCAGCATTGACGGGCTTGTTTGGTACTTTAGCTGAAGAGGATAGTATGACCTGGGTGGAGATTCCAGTTAGCAAATAATGTAAGTATTAAATGTTTTTGAAGTACTCAAAGCCGTTTGTCACCATGGAAACGAAGATATTGCATTGAGACACAATATGGTTTATTCTTCGTGCTTTGAGTCAACAATGAAACAACCATACACTGCTTCAATCCAGGACCTTTACAGTCACGGCAAAGGGATTTCAGCGTTATGATTATATTTACTATATTATTAATATTAACGTTTGTATTATTATTATGAAAACGATACTACTGAATTAAGAAATCTGGGCTAATTTGTCTGAAGAAGCCTGATGGCAGGATGACCTGGCCCGAGGGAAAAAACATGCGGGAAACTTCGGCAATTACCCTTGAGAACCCATTACAATTACCCTTTACAATTACCCTTTAGAACCCATTACAATTGCACTTTAGAACCCATTACAATTGCACATTAGAACCCATTACAATTGCACTTTAGAACCCATTACAATTGCACTTTAGAACCCATTACAATGGCACTTTAGAACCCATTACAATTACCCTTTAGAACCCATTACAATTGCACTTTAGAACCCATTACAATTGCAGTTTAGAACCCATTACAATTGCACTTTAGAACCCATTACAATGGCACTTTAGAACCCATTAGAATGGCACTTTAGAACCCATTCCAATTGCACTTTAGAACCCATTACAATTGCACTTTAGAACCCATTACAATTCCCCATTACAATTACCCTTTAGAACCCATTACAATTGCACTTTAGAACCCATTACAATTATCCTTTAGAATTACCCTTTAGAACCCATTACAATTATCCTTTAGAATTACCCTTTAGAACCCATTACAATTACCCTTTAGAACAGATTACAATTACCCTTTAGAACCCTTTACAATTACCCTTTAGAACCGATTACAATTACCCTTTAGAACCCATAAATTAAAAGAAACTTCCCTCAAACTTTGCACCTGGAGATCAATTCACCTGTTGATTTGCGATGTGATTTGTCCTGAAATAATTCCGATGTTGCATCTCGCTCACATTTAAATTTCGACACGTTAACTCGGATTTCCCATATCCTGGAATTTAATTTGTGCATAAACATGCATCTCACATCATTTATTTGAAAACAATAATCTGATCCCATCTGATCATACCCAAGCTGTCGTGTCAATGCAATCACCAACCACACACGATCTACTATCCCTTGACAAGGCAGGTGATGCATCAAGGTGTGTGCCATCCCTCCGATGGACGTTAAAAAGGTGTCCCACCTGGACGTAAGATCCCACAGTGTTTTTCGTGAAGAGTAGGTGAGCCATGGAACAAATTATGATAACATCTTGAAACAAATTCAAAATTCCTGCCCTCACCTTCAAGGGGCACTGCATCGGCGGCACGGATCCTGGATTTAGGTAATTTCACAAGAAGGGGATTGATGCCGGAGGACCGTGTGAGCCCTGCAGAAACATGGGGGGAGGAGGGGATGGGGCGTGGTTTAACAAATAAACTGACGCTCTGCTCGCAAAAATTTGGTTCGTGGGGCGTGGTTTAAAACCAGAAAGAACCAGTCAACTCTGAGAACGTGAGGAGAGCAGGAGGGCAAAGAGAAGAAGAAGAAGAAGCGCCGGTTTACCCAGCGTTACTATTCTTTCGTTTCTCGAGGGTTTTTAGGAGCTAAAATGACTTGACAACGTGGAACAGATAAATAATTTACTTCACTGTTTTTGGGGTTTTTTTGTATGCAGAGTCGAGGCTCGTGTAAGAGCGAACACATTTAACATGAAAACATGCATGGACACAAAAAACATACAACAAAAGGGAGCGGGAGACAAGAGGGGAAGAGAGAGGAAAGCATACAAGCACAACAACAGTATAGAACAGGGATGTCAGTAGATCTGTGGAAAAGAGAGGGCTGGTGGTGGGGTGGGGTGGGGGGGGGGGGGTGAGGTGAGGGGTAGAGGGGGGCAAGGGTACAAGGCATAAAACAAAAGAACACTGCCAGGAATTTCAGGAAAGAAGTTGGGGATTTAAAGAGGTGGATTTGGGGTGTTTTAACGGTGGTAGAAAAAGATCAATGTTTTGTATGGGGGAAGATAAGAGACACAGCTGTTTTAAAGACCTGGAGGAAGGAGTGGGATTGAAGAGAGTATGGCAGTTTGTTCCAGAGGCGGAAGTAAAGAGGCATGAAGGAGTGAAGGTGAGCGGAGAGTCTTGATTTTGGCAGTTTCACCAGAAGAGGGTTGCTGGCAGTTCTTGTGCGTCCTGCAGGAATATTTGGGGGAAAGAGCACATACAGAGCAAGGGGAGCTAGGCCGGAGAGGAGTCAGTATAAGACAGAAAGTCGGAAGGAGACAGAAAGTCTGTAGAACACAGAATGTCGGTAGAAGACAGAAAGTCGGTAGAAGACAGAAAGTCGGTAGAAGACAGAAAGTCGGTAGAAGACAGAAAGTCGGAAGAAGACAGAAAGTCGGTTGAAAACAGATAGTCGGTGAAAGACAGAAAGACGGTAGAAGACCAAGCGAGTGAAAGGCCCTCAAAATCTGCTTCATCAAGGGAGATTCCATTGATTCTGAAAGCTTTGGTTTCAACAGCGTGAAGCCGTGCTAGGTGTGAGGCAGGAGCACCATCCCAGAGGGGAGAGCTGTATTACATTGAGCTGCCGATGAAAGCCTTGTATGTGTTGAGGAGCTCAGAAGTGTCCAGAAAGGACTCCGCACGACGGAGGATGCATCGTTGGAAACTGGCTTTGGAGGCCAGCTTGGAAATGTGGTTTTCCCAGGAAAGATCATGGCAGATAGTGAGACTCAAAAGCCTGAGTGACAGAACTTCTTCGAAAGAATTGTTGAGAAAGAGGTCAGGAGGGTTTCCAGATGGTCTTTTCGGAGAGACAAAGTGAGACTGTAAGATTTGTCAGGATTGAATGTTATGTTCCACGTGTTTGACCAGTTCGTGATTTTGTCCAGGCCTGTAGAAAGTGAGGAGGCTGCTGCCTACTGATCTGAGGGTTGAGATGTGGAGCGGCAGATAGTGGAGTCATCAGCAAAGAGATAGAGAGTATTTTCCAGAAAGTCGGGGAGATCATTAATGAAGACCAGAAAAAGCACTGGGCCTAGACCACTGCATTGAGAATCCACAGCCTGAACAGGAAGGGGAGATGAGAGAATTCCATTTAGAGCCACATGTTGACTGCGACCAGAGAGGAAGTCTGCAATCCATGCATGGAGGTTTTCTTGGATACCATAAGAGAAGAGTTCGGTGAGCAGGACAGGGTACCAGACCGTATCGAAGGCACCTGATATGTCAAGAAAGATAGCTCTGATTTCCTGTTTGGCATTGAGGACCTCCATCAATTGTTGAGGCAGCAGAAGCAGCATGTCCAATGTAGAGTGACAAAAAACAGATAAACACCCAAAGTAAAGTGAAAGTATAACCTTAAATAACACCAAATAATAACCCCATCATATTTTTGTTCACCATTTTGGATAAACACATTTACATCAAATGAAAAATAAATAGATTCATGAAAATATCAAATAAAAACACCTCAAAATACATTTTCTTGTGACTATAATGTATATCTCTTCTTAGAAATATCAAAATTGAACATAACACCGAAGTTTGACAAACATATCAGGTGATTTCTACCGACAAAAATAGATCAATAATATCTCACGTGAGGAGAGCACGATGCAGTCTCTCATAATATATAGCCGTGAATGAACGATATAAAAACAGTATATACAAAAAAGGAAACTTGCTCCCACAAAAGACAAAAACTGCATCTCCCGCTCAATGAAAAACAAAAAAGGAAAAAAATCATCGACAACAACAAAAAACAAAGAAAAACTTGACAAGCCCTAACCCCGCCCTTGAATATGATGAACATCCAGTGTGATTTCCATCTTCAATTCACCAACAGAGGATATTATTGAGGATGTTTCACGAACGTTGAACCAAAAAGATGATGAAATACTTCCTCCAGATGTGGTCACCAGAGCCCAATCAGGAAGAGACTGTTGTGAGGGTGTTTCTTTTTGAAGAAAAATAATCTTCATATGCACAGCAAGGTAAACTGAAAATTTCTCATTGCCCTTCTTCATATTCCTTCATGTTAAGATCGGTGAAATTCTTCAGGAGTAGAATTGATGGCTGAACAGTGTGATGGACGATTTCCATTCAAAATAATTTCAAGAAACTGTTCGAAGTAACTCAACGTGGAGAACAAATAAATGCTGAGGTTTTTGCAAATGTCAGCCTCATATTCATAGTAATATCATAAAACTCTTCTTTCAATGTCAAATTAAATTCCAAAACAGGATATTGAGTAATGACTGAAAATGAGACACCGCATTATTTCAAAATCAAAGAATCATCAAATCAACTTCAACAGAAACCCACAATAAAACCAATAGACCGCTGCTCAAGCATCCAATATAAACACCAACTCATCAGTTTAATACAAATATAATCATCAAAATAATAAATCAGAAATAAGGACGTCCATGTTAAATATCAAATATAAAATCTATTTTGATGAAAAAAAATATTAATAAAATTCGCTAACACAAAAAAATAGAGAAACACCCAAAGTAAAGTGAAAATATAACCTTAAATAACACCAAATAATAACCCCATCATATTTTCGCTCACCATTTTGGATAAACACATTTACATCAGTTCAAAAAGAGCTAGAATCATGAAAATATCAAATAAAAACACCTCTAAATACATTCTCTTGTGACTATTAGGGTGCATCAAATGCCCAACTATTTTTTAAAAGATGTTGGATTGATCTGTCCCAAATTTTATTTTGTTCCAATCATAAAATAAAGTTGCTATGCAAAATTTGGTAAGGTTTGGACATCATCTTCTGGGTCCACCTCACCATTTCATATTTTGAGTCGGTGGTATCAGAGTTGGAAATTTGACACGCAGCTGTTTTGAGGCCCATAAATAAAAATGAAAGGATTGACTGATTGCGACATATAATAACTCTTTGTAAAGGTATTATTGTGCTCTGTAGCAATATATCATCATCATAGGGACGGATAGGGATACAATTCATTTATATACAAATAGTCAAAATAATGATTTTTTCCAAAATATGGATATAAAGCTAAATGAAGAGTATTTTTAAAATATAATATATAAATTAAAGAATATCCTGAATGTTGTAGTCATCTTGTCTTTACAGAGATCTTTTAACTAGACAAGATGATTAAAACAATTATTAGGCTATACTCTAATAAAATTGGATAATTGATTTATTTGTTGTACATAATTATGAAATGACTTTATTGTTACTAATACTACCTTTTTCTTTCAGATAAAACAATGGATGGCACAGTAAAGAAAGCATCTGTTGCAACAAGAGAGTCCACCAAAGTGTTTGGTCTTGGAAGTGCCATAACTGAACAAGATTCCCAGATCAATGGCACCAGACTTCCAACTTGTTTACAAGTACTACGTTGTTTCATGTGGCACACGGAAGATGGCAAACTTGAACGACGCTCTCGGTGGGAATCAGCAAAGCTTGTACTGCAGAAAGTGACACCATTTTATGGCAAGGCTAATATTCCTATCATCTCTGAACGCAAGGCTATTGAGAAAATTATCAAACTTGCAGATGATAATTCCAAGCTTAGATCAATCCCTATCAACCGAAGAACAACTCCAGCAAGCATCACAAAGGTGAATCAAATGGAGATGAAATTTATGGAGACATTTCCCTTGTGGCCCAATGATGCTAGTTCTCACATCAAGAATCCTGAAGACTTAGCATTCCTGGAATCTATGAAGACAGATCGCTGTGCAACATTTGGCTGCCAAGATAAACTGTTGGCAGATAAGATGCAGCGTAAAGTGAACCGCGAGGAAAAAGAATCAGAGAGGCGAGCAAGTATGGAGCTGGAGTTCAACATAAATACGACAACCACTGTGTATAATATTAGTGACAGTGATGAAGAAGTAACTCTTGGACCTTCAACAAGCACACCAACAACCTCAAGAAGTCATCATCGTTTAGTTAGACCTGGCACATCAGTTTTCATTCCACATGACATCCTGAAGAGGCCCAGTCTTGTTTCACTGGCAACAAGGATGAAGATGACACCAACCCAACAGGCTGCTTTCACAGAAGCTCTTATTGAAGAAACAGGAGGGGATGTAGCGAAGGTGTCAACATCATATGCTACAGCAGATAAATCAAGACGCAAAATTGGACAGCATATTGCTACTACCTGTAAGGACAAATGGATACCTCCGAAGCTTGCTATGTTGCACTGGGACTCAAAGCTGCTTCCATGCTTAACTAACCAAAACACTTTTGAAGAACGCCTGGCTGTGCTTTTGGGTTCTCAAACTGATATGAAGCTGCTGGGTGTTCCATCCTACAAGCCTGGAACAGACCGTAAATCTGGAGATATAATTGCTCAGCTGACTAATAACCTACTTGAATCATGGAACTGCCAAGAGAATGTTGTCAACTTGACATTTGACACAACTGCATCTAACACCGGCCACATCAGTGCAGCTTGTGTAACAATTCAACAACGGCTTAACAAAGCTCTTCTGTGGTCAGGCTGCAGACACCACATTGGTGAAGTCATTCTTACGCACATTTTTACTGATCTTAAAGTTGAAGCATCTAAGTCACCAGATATCTTCCTCTTCTCAAGGTTTCGCAAGAACTTTGAAATGTTTCCACACACATTCAATGAACCACTTTCACGATTTGATCCATCTCAACTAAATGAAGCAGCAACAAGTTTGACAAGTGACTGGCAAAATAATGTTCTCAGACTCTGTCACACCGAGCAATCTCTAAGACGTGATGATTATTTGGAATTTGTTGATCTGTGTACTGTATTCCTTGATGGTGAAGTAGCTGAACATCAAATAACCTTCAAGCGTCCTGGTGCACTGCATAAAGCCAGATGGATGGCGAAGCTCCTCTACTCAATCAAATTATGTCTCTTCGAAAAACAAATCGCTGATCTTCCAGCAGGTACAATTACCACAGAAAAACAAGTGCCAAAGATCAGAGAATTTGTCACGTTTGTCACTCTAGTATACAGCTCCTGGTGGATGACATGTACCTCTGTCACCGATGCCCCATGGAATGACCTGCAGCTCATCTCCAAACTGAAACAGTATGAAGCTGTCAATGCTGGAATCTCAAGAAGTGCCCTGAAAGCCTTCAAACGACATCTCTGGTACCTCACAGAAGAGATGGTTCCACTTGCCCTCTTCAGCTCAGTTGTTCCGCATGACCATCGCCGTGCTCTGGCAGACAGACTTCTGGAGGTTCAGCCAGATTTTCCAGTAACCAACCCACAAGGACGGTTTGGTACTGGGTTTGGAAAGCCCAGATTTCCTGATGACTTGACTGAGAAGACCACTCTGGCTGATTTTGTTGGACCAGATTCATGGTACCTATTTCATCATCTGAAGCTTGACTGGGCATTTCTAGTTACCGATGTTCAAGAATGGACTAACTCTGCAGCCTACCAGACATCATGGACTAATGTTGAAGCCTTGAATGTGGTGAATGACTCTGCAGAAAGGGGAGTTAAGCTTAGCTCTGACTTCCTTTCAGCAGCCAGAAGTGAAGACCACTACCAAAATGTGCTACAAGTTGTTGAGCACAACCGCAAGGAGAAAACCGAATCTTCGAAAGCGAGCAGCTCAAGACTAAACTGTCAGAAATATCCATGAAAACTACAGTATCTTTGTTTTGTTTATATTTTCATGTTCATCCATAGTCAGATGTACTCGTATTAAGATGATAAATGCTAAGATTGTGTATATATGATTCTACTGTAATAAAAATTATATCATTCTGGTATCTATAATACATATGATTATACCAATAAAATCATGATTTTGACTATTTGTGTATAAGTGAATTATATCCCTATCCCTATGATGATTATATATTGCTATAGAGCACAATAATACCTTTCCAAAGAGCTATTGTATGTAGCAATCGGTCAATCCTTTCATTTTTATTTATGGGCCTCAAAACAGCTGCGTGTCAAATTTCTGACTCTGATACTACCGACTCAAAATCTAATTTGCTGAGGTGGACCCAGAAGATGATATCAAAACCTTACCAAATTTTGCATAGGAACTTTATTTTATGACTGGAACAAAATAAAATTGGGGACAGATTGTTTTCTTGACATAGGGGCGTTTGATGCACCCTAGTGACTATAATGTATATATCTCTTCTTAGAAACATGAAAATTGAACATAACACCACAGTAAGAAAAACATATCAGGTGATTTGCACCAACAAAAATAGAGGAATAATATCTCATGTGGTGAGCAAGATACAGTTTCTGATAAAATATAGCTGTGATCGAACGATAAAAAACAGGGAAACACAAAAAAGGGAAACTTGAATGAATGAATGAATGATCGTTTTAAGGCCATTTTCCCCGCTAGAGCAGGGGTTAGCCTTGCGGGCCCCATGACAATCATGGTTCCCTGTTTGAAGCAATGTTTTTATGGCCGGATGCCCTGCCTGGCCCCAACCCTTAGTCGCCTATTACGATGTGCAGGGATACGGCGTACCTATTCTAACCGGGGTACACACCGGGATCATTCATCCCAGCAAGCTGGTACACAATTTCCCGACCTCGGAAGGATGACAGGCTGAGTCAACCCCCCTGGTGTTAATTTAGCGATCGTCCGGGATTCGAACCCAGGATCCTCGGATCCCAAGCCGGCACCCTAACCGCTAAGCCAACACCAAGCTAAAAAAAAGGAAACTTGCTCAGACAATAAAGAGATAGAAATTGTATATCCGGTTTAGTGAAAAGCATTGAGGGAAATAAATCATTCACAACAACAACAACCAAAGAAAAACTTGACGAGCCCCAACCCCACCTGCCAATGTGATGAACATCCAATGTGATTTCCATCTTCAATTCACCAACAAATTGATATTATTGAGGATCTTTCACTGACCTTGAACCAAAAAGATGATGAAATACTTCGTCCAGATGTGGTCAACGGAGCCCAACCAGGAAGAGGCTGTTGTGAGGGTGTTTGTTTTTGAAAAAAAATAATCTTCATGTGCACAGCAAGGTAAACTGAAAATTTCTCATTGAGCTTCTTGATATTCATTCATGTTAAGATTGGTGAAATTCTTCAGGAGTAGAATTGATGGCTGAACAGTGTGATGGACGATTTCCATTCAAAATAATGTTAAGAAACTGTTCAAAGTAACTCAATGTGAAGAACAAGTAAATGCTGAGGTTTTTGCAAATGTCAGCCTCATATTCATAGTAATGTCATAAAACTCTTCTTTCAATTTCAATTTAACTTCCAAAAACAGGATACTGAGTCATGACTGAAAATGAGACACCGAATTATTTCAAAATCAAAGCATCATCAAATCAAGTTCAACAGAAACCCACAATAAAACCAATATACCGCTGCTCAAGCATCCAAGTTAAACACCAACTCATCAGTTTAAAACAAATATAATCATCAAAATAATAAATCAGAAATAAGGACGTTCATGTTAAATATCAAATTAAAAATCTATTTTGATGAAAAAAAATATTAATAAAATTCCCAACCACAAAACACAGAGAAACACCCAAAGTATAGTGAAAATATAACCTTAAATAACACCAAATAATAACCCCATCATATTTTTGCTCACCATTTTGGATAAACACATTTACATCAGTTCAAAAAGAACTAGAATCATGAAAATATGAAATAAAAAAACCTCAAAATACATTATCTTGTGACTATAATGTATATCTCTTCTAAGAAATATCAAAAGTCAACACAACACCAAAGATTGAAAAACATATCAGGTGATTTCCACCAACAAAAATAGAGGAATAATATCTCATGTGGTGAGCAAGATACAGTTTCTGATAAAATATAGCTGTGATTGAACGATATAAAAACGGAAACACAAAAAAGGAAACTTGAATGAATGAATGAATGATCGTTTTAAGGCCATTTTCCCCGCTAGAGCAGGGGTTGGCCTTGCGGGCCCCATGACAATCATGGTTCCCTGTTTGAGGCAATGTTTTTATGGCCGGATGCCCTGCCTGGCCCCAACCCTTAGTCGCCTATTACGATGCGCAGGGATACGGCGTACCTATTCTAACCGGGGTACACACCGGGACCATTCATCCCAGCAAGCTGGTACACAATTTGCCGACCTCGGAAGGATGACAGGCTGAGTCAACCCCCCTGGTGTTAATTTAGCGATCGTCCGGGATTCGAACCCAGGATCCTCGGATCCCAAGCCGGCACCCTAACCGCTAAGCGAACACCAAGCTTAAAAAAAAGGAAACTTGCTCAGACAATAAAGAGATAGAAATTGTATATCCGGTTCAGTGAAAAGCATTGAGGGAAATAAATCATTCACAACAACAACAACCAAAGAAAAACTTGACGAGCCCCAACCCCACCCGTCAATGTGATGAACATCCAATGTGATTTCCATCTTCAATTCACCAACAAAGGATATTATTGAGGATCTTTCACTGACCTTGAACCAAAAAGATGATGAAATACTTAGTCCAGATGTGGTCAACGAAGCCCAACCAGGAAGAGGCTGTTGTGAGGGTGTTTCTTCTTGAAGAAAAATAATCTTCATATGCACAGCAAGGTAAACTGAAAATTTCTCATTGAGCTTCTTGATATTCATTCATGTTAAGATTGGTGAAATTCTTCAGGAGTAGAAGTGATGGCTGAACAGTGTGATGGACGATTTCCATTAAAAATAATGTTAAGAAACTGTTCAAAGTAACTCAACGTGGAGAACAAGTAAATGCTGAGGTTTTTGCAAATGTCAGCCTCATATTCATAGTAACATCATAAAACTCTTCTTTCAATGTCAAATTAACTTCCAAAACAGAATATTGAGTAATGACTGAAAATGAGACCGCATTATTTCAGAATCAAGGCATCATCAAATCAACTTACACAGAAACCCACAATAAAACCAATATACCGCTGCTCAAGCATCCAAGTTAAACACTTTCTCATCAGTTAAAAACAAATATAATCCTCAAAATAATGAATCAGAAATAAGGACGTCCATGTTAAATTTCAAATACATTTTGAAGGAAAAAAAATTCCGTGACAAAAAACAGAGTATTGAGCAGTAATTTGAAATACCACATTGCGTTGATTGACACGCAAAGTAAAGTGAAAGTATAAACTTAGATTACACCAAATAATGACCCCATTATTATTTTGCTCACCATTTTGGATAAACACATTTACATCAGATGAAAAATAAATAGAATCATGAAAATATCAAACACCTCAAAATACATTCTCTTGTGACTATAATGTATATCTCTTCTTAGAAATATCAAAATTCAACACAACACCAAAGTTTGAAAAACATATCAGGTGATTTCCACCAACAAAAATAGAGGAATAATATCACATGCGGTGAGCAAGATACAGTTTCTGATAAAATATAGCCGTGATTGAACGATATAAAAACAGGGAAACACAAAAAAGGAAACTTGCTCCAACAATAAAGAGATAGAAATTGTATATCCGGTTCAGTGAAAAGCATTAAGGGAAATAAATCATTCACAACAACAACAACCAAAGAAAAACTTGACGAGCCCCAACCCCGCCCGTCAATGTGATGAACATCCACTGTGATTTTCATCTCCAGCTCACCAACAAAGGATATTATTGAAGATTTTTCACGAACCTTGAACCAAAAAGAAGAGGAAATACTTCCTTCAGATGTGGTCAACAGAGCCCAACCATGAACAGAGGTTTGTCAGAGGTTTTGTCTCTGAAAAAGAATCTTCATATGCACAGCAAGGAAAACTGCAAATTTGTCTTTACACATCGTGATATTCATTCATGTTCAGATTGGTGAAATTCTTCAGGAGGAAATTGATGGCAGACACTATGGTGACGATTTCAATTAAAAATAATTTCAAAAAACTGTTGAAAAGAACTAAACGTGGAGAACACGTAAATGCTAAGGTTTGTGCAAATGTCAGCCTCATATTCATAGTAACATCACAAAACTATTCTTTCAAATTCAAATCGACTTCCAAAAACAGGATATTGAGTCATGATTGAAAATGAAACACCGCATTATTTCAAAATCAAAGCATCATCAAATCAACTTCAACACAAACCCACAATAAAACCATTATACCGCTGCTCAAGCATCCAAGTTGAACACTTTCTCATCAGTTAAAAACAAATACAATCGTCAAAACAATGAAACAGAAATAAGGACGTTCATGTTAAATTTCAAATAAATTTTGATGGAAAAAAAATTCTGTTACAAAAAACAGTGTATTGAGCAGTAATTTGAAATATCACATTGCGTTGATTGACACCCAAAGTAAAGTGAAAGTATAAACTTAGATTACACCAAATAATGACCCCATGATTATTTTGCGCACATTTTGGATAAACACATTTACATCAGATGAAAAATAAATAGAATCATGAAAATATCAATTAAAAACACCTCAAAATACATTCTCTTGTGACTATAATGTATATCGCTTCTTAGAAATATCAAAATGCAACACAACACCAAAGTTTGAAAAACATATCAGGTGATTTCCACCAACAAAAATAGAGGAATAATATCTCATGTGGTGAGCAAGATACAGTTTCTGATAAAATATAGCCGTGATTGAACGATATAAAAACAGGGAAACACAAAAAAGGGAAACTTGAATGAATGAATGAATGATCGTTTTAAGGCCATTTTCCCCGCCAGAGCAGGGGTTAGCCTTGCAGGCCCCATGACAATCATGGTTCCCTGTTTGAGGCAATGTTTTTATGGCCGGATGCCCTTCCTGGACCCAACCCTTAGTCGCCTCTTACGCTACGCAGGGATACGGCGTACCTATTCTAACCGGGGTACACACCGGGACCATTCATCCCAGCAAGATGGTACACAATTTGCTGACCTCGGAAGGATGACAGGCTGAGTCAACCCCCCTGGTGTTAATTTAGCGATCGTCCGGGATTCGAACCCAGGATCCTCGGATCCCAAGCCGGCACCCTAACCGCTAAGCGAACACCAAGCTTATAAAAAAGGAAACTTGCTCAGACAATAAAGAGATAGAAATTGTGTATCCGGTTCAGTGAAAAGCATTAAGGGAAATAAATCATTCACAACAACAACAACCAAAGAAAAACTTGACGAGCCCCAACCCCGCCCGTCAATGTGATGAACATCCACTGTGATTTTCATCTCCAGCTCACCAACAAAGGATATTATTGAAGATTTTTCACTAACCTTGAACCAAAAATAAGAGGAAATACTTCCTTCAGATGTGGTCAACAGAGCCCAACCATGAACAGAGGTTTGTCAGAGGTTTTGTCTCTGAAAAACAATCTTCATATGCACAGAAAGGAAAACTGCAAATTTGTCTTTTCACATCGTGGTATTCATTCATGTTCAGATTGGTGAAATTCTTCAGGGGGCAAATTGATGGCAGACACGATGGTGACGATTTCAATTGAAAATAATTCCAAAAAACTGTTGAAAAGAACTAAACGTGGAGAACACGTAAATGCTGAGGTTTTTGCAAATGTCAGCCTCATATTCATAGTAATATCATAAAACTCTTCTTTCAAATTCAAATTAACTTCCAAAAACAGGATATTGAGTAATGATTTAAAATGAAACACCGCATTATTTCAAAATCAAAGCATCATCAAATCAACTTCAACAGAAACCAACAATAAAACCAATAGACCGCTGCTCAAGCATCCAAGTTAAACACAAACTCATCCGTTTAATACAAATATAATCATCAAAATAATAAATCAGAAATAAGGACGTCCATGTTAAATATCAAATTAAAAATCTATTTTGATGAAAAAAAATATAAATAAAATTCCCGAACACAAAAAACAGAGAAACACCCAAAGTAAAGTGAAAATATAACCTTAAATAACACCAAATAATAAGTCCATCATATTTTTGCTCACCATTTTGAATAAACACATTTACATCAGTTCAAAAAGAACGAGAATCATGAAAATATTGTTACGGATCTCAGAGACAGCACTCCCCTTAGCAAGGGGGAGGGGGAGTTAATCCCCTTGGCCTGTTAAGCTGGCCGTATCTGGTCCTGGTACTTATAACGCTCTTTTGCAGGGTGAAATTGGTCAGGGTTATTGGTCAAGGTGTTCTCCCGAATACCTTTACCAATCCCTCTGCAAAACAGGGAGACAAGTACCGCTCCAACCACGGACAAGATGGTATTTGCCGAGCGGTTTAGCAATCCGCAGCTCGAGCCATTAACAAAGGACTAAACCCGACTATTGCGGTTGGCCGAATCGTGCCACAGGTACTCAATCGAAAGAAGGGACTAAAGCGATCGGGGGAAAGAAGAAACCAAAGTAAGGAAAACCAGACATTTATTAACTATTTACAAAACCAAAACCAAAGAAGAGGAAACGAAAGTAATATACAGTGAAGAAGAAGAAGACAAAGGGCAGTCTTAAGCAGTCTTATATTATCAATGCCCCAGACAGACAAACAGACTCACACGAAAGGGGAATAGCAGGCAGGAATGACTGGACGAAGGAGAAGGGTCCAAGTGGGACAGCAGGGCTGGAAGGTTCGGGTAGAGGCACAGCAAGGAGGTCCGCTCCATGTCCACGCTCCGGGCTGGAAGCGAACAGCCAGAGGCAGCTTCACGTATTCGGTTTCACACACGGTCGGACAATGTCAATTGGCTACTGTATTGTTGTCGCCGTCACGGACCCACTCTTCTGCCTCACGATCCAGCGGTATGCTCGCTTGGTACCTCCCTCATCTGCCGGATTACGTCTCTCCCTTGAAGCAGTCCATCCCAGCCGCTTTTATTGTTCGTGTTGGAATCAAGCCGCCTGCTCTGATGACACGCCTACCGGTTGGCTCACCTCGGCGCTGGTTGGCCGGCAAAGGGCTCGCTGACTCCACCTCTGCCGATGCGTCGACGTGCCACACCTTGTTCTGGTGGCTCCGCCCCCTTCTTCCTTGGCTTGACCGCATGGCTCATGGCAGTTTGGGGCCAACAACCGCATCAAGGCAAGGAGCAGCGAACGCTGCTGGCAAATGAAGTACTGGGGCCTATCTTATTTGATTAATGCAATGCAGATTCAACTATTGGGAACAGATCCTTAACTGAAACACATAATAATGAAATAACTATGGAGAGGTCCTATGGTTCGCTACGTGTTGTACATGGACTAACTAGGGTGCGATCTTTAACAAGCCAATTGATGGGGATATTTACAGGGGAACATTTATAAGGGAAACATTTACTAAAATTTACTAGTGAAGGTTCTAAAAACCGTAACAATATCAAATAAAAACACCTCAAATCACATTCTCTTGTGACTATAATGTATATCTCTTCTTAGAAATATCAAAATTGAACATAACACCAAAGTTTGAAAAACATATCAGGTGATTTCCACCAACAAAAATAGAGGAATAATATCTCATGTGGTGAGCAAGATACAGTTTCTGATAAAATATAGCCGTGATTGAATGAATGAATGAATGAATGAATGATCGTTTTAAGGCCATTTTTCCCCGCTAGAGCGGGGGTTAGCCTTGCGGGCCCCATGACAATCATGGTTCCCTGTTTGAGGCAATGTTTTTTATGGCCGGATGCCCTTCCTGACGCCAGCCTTTGGTCGCCTCTTACGATGCGCAGGGATACGGTGTACCTATTCTAAACCGGGGTACACACCATACCAGGGAACGATATAAAAACAGGGAAACACAAAAAAGGAAGCTTGGTTCCACAAAAGAGACAAAAACTGTTTCTCTGGTTCAATTTAAAAAAAAACAGGAAAGGAATCATCCACAACAACAACAACGAAAGAAAAACGTGACGAGCCCCAACCCCGCCCGTCAATGTGATGAACATCCACTGTGATTTCCATCTTCAATTCACCAACAGAGGACATTATTGAGGATTTTTCACTGACCTTGAACCAAAAAGATGATGAAATACATCCTTAAGATGTGGTCAACAGAGCCCAACCAGGAAGAGACTGTTGTGAGTGTGTTTCTTTTTGAAGAAAAATAATCTTCACATGCACAGCAAGGTAAACTGAAAATTTCTCATTGAGCTTCTTGATATTCATTGATGTTAAGATTGGTGAAATTCTTCAGGAGGAAATTCATGGCAGACACTATGGTGACGATTTCAATTAAAAATAATTACAAAAAACTGTTGAAAAGAACTAAACGTGGAGAACACGTAAATGCTGAGGTTTTTGCAAATGTCAGCTTCATATTCATAGTAATATCACAAAACCCTTCTTTCAAATTCAAATTGACTTCCAAAAACAGGATATTGAGTCATGATTGAAAATGAGACACCGCATTATTTCAAAATCAAAGCATCATCAAATCAACTTCAACAGAAACCCACAATAAAACCAATATACCGCTGCTCAAGCATCCAAGTTAAACACCAACTCATCAGTTAAAAACAAATATAATCGTCAAAATAATAAATCAGAAATAAGGACGTCCATGTTAAATTTCAAATAAATTTTGATGGAAAAAAAATTCCGTTACAAAAAAACAGTCTTGAGCAGTAATTTGAAATATCACATTGCGTTGATTGACACCCAAAGTAAAGTGAAAGTATAACCTTAAATAACACCAAATAATTACCCCATCATATTTTTGCTCACCATTTTGGATAAACACATCTACATCAGTTCAAAAAGAACTAGAATCATGAAAATATCAAAGAAAAACACCTCAAAATACATTCTCTTGTGACTATAATGTGTATCTCTTAGAAATATCAAAATTCAACCAAACACAAAAGTTTGAAAAACATATCAGGTGATTTCCACCAACAAAAATAGAGGAATAATATCTCATGTGGTGAGCAAGAGACAGTTTCTGATAAAATATAGCCGTGATTGAACGATAAAAAACAGGGAAACACAAAAAAGGAAACTTGCTTCGACAATAAAGAGATAGAAATTGTGTATCTGGTTCAGTGAAAAGCATTAAGGGAAATAAATCATTCACAACAACAACAACCAAAGAAAAACTTGACGAGCCCCAACCCCGCCCGTCAATGTGATGAACATCCACTGTGATTTTCATCTCCAGCTCACCAACAAAGGATATTATTGAAGATTTTTCACTAACCTTGAACCAAAAATAAGAGGAAATACCTCCTTCAGATGTGGTCAACAGAGCCCAACCATGAACAGAGGTTTGTCAGAGGTTTTGTCTCTGAAAAACAATCTTCATATGCACAGAAAGGAAAACTGCAAATTTGTCTTTTCACATCGTGATATTCGTTCATGTTCAGATTGGTGAAATTCTTCAGGGGCAAATTGATGGCAGACACTATGGTGACGATTTCAATTAAAAATAATTACAAAAAGCTGTTGAAAATATCTAAACGTGGAGAACACATAAATGCTGAGGTTTTTGCAAATGTCAGCCTCATATTCATAGTAATATCACAAAACTCTTCTTTCAAATTCAAATAAACTTCCAAAAACAGGATATTGAGTAATGACTGAAAATGAGACACCGCATTATTTCAAAATCAAAGCATCATCAAATCAACTTCAACAGAAACCCACAATAAAACCAATATACCGCTGCTCAAGCATCCAAGTTAAACACCAACTCATCAGTTTAAAACAAATATAAATCATCAAAATATTAAATCAGAAATAAGGACGTTCATGTTAAATATCAAATTTATTTCAAATCTATTTTGATGAAATAAATATTAATAAAATCCCCTAACACAAAAAACAGAGAAACACCCAAAGTAAAGTGGAAATATAACCTGAAATAACACCAAATAATAACCCATCATATTTTTGCTCACCATTTTGGATAAACACATTTACATCAGTTCAAAAAGAACGAGAATCATGAAAATATCAAATAAAAACACCTCAAAATACATTCTCTTGTGACTATAATGTGTATCTCTTCTTCTTAGAAATATCAAAATTCAACACAACACCAAAGTTTGAAAAACATATCAGGTGATTTCCACCAACAAAAATAGAGGAATAATATGTCATGTTGTGAGAAAGATACAGTTTCTGATAAAATATAGCCGTGATTGAACGATATAAAAACAGGGAAACACAAAAAAGGAAACCCTGAATAAATGAATGAATGATCGTTTTAAGGCCATTTTCCCCGCTAGAGCAGAGGTTAGCCTTGCGGGCCCCATGACAATCATGGTTCCCTGTTTGAGGCAATGTTTTTATGGCCGGATTCCCTTCCTGGCACCAACCCTTCGTCGCCTCTTACGATGCGCACGGATACGGCGTCCCTATTCTCACCGGGGTACACACCGGGATCATTCATCCCAGCAAGCAGGTACTCAATTTGCCGACCTCGGAAGGATGACAGGCTGAGTCAACCCCCCTTGTGTTAATTTAGCGATCGACAGGGATTCGAACCCAGTATCCTCGGATCCCAAGCCGGCACCCTAACAGCTAAGCCAACACCAGGCTTAAAAAAAGGAAACTTGCTTCGACAATAAAGAGATAGAAATTGTATATCCGGTTCAGTGAAAAGCATTGAGGGAAATAAATCATTCACAACAACAAACAAAGAAAAACCTGATGAGCCCCAACCCCACCCGTCAATGTGATGAACATCCAATGTGATTTTCATCTCCAGCTCACCAAAAAAGGATATTATTGAAGATTTTTCACGAAACTTGAACCAAAAATAAGAGGAAATACTTCCTTCAGATGTGGTCAACAGAGCCCAACCATGAACAGAGGTTTGTCAGAGGTTTTGTCTCTGAAAAACAATCTTCATATGCACAGAAAGGAAAACTGCAAATTTGTCTTTTCACATCGTGGTATTCGTTCATGTTCAGATTGGTGAAATTCTTCAGGAGGAAATTGATGGCAGACACGATGGTGACGATTTCAATTAAAAATAATTACAAAAAACTGTTGAAAATAACTAAACGTGGAGAACACGTAAATGCTGAGGTTTTTGCAAATGTTAGCCTCATATTCATAGTAATATCATAAAACTCTTCTTTCAAATTCAAATTGACCTCCAAATCAGGATATTGAGTAATGATTGAAAATGAGACACCACATTATTTCAAAATCAATGCATCATCAAATCAACTTCAACAGAAACCCACAATAAAACCAATATACCGCTGTTCAAGCATCCAAGTTAAACACTTTCGCGTCAGTTAAAAACAAATACAATCGTCAAAATTATAAATCAGAAATAAGGACGGTCATGTTAAATTTCAAATAAATGTTGAGGGAAAAAAAATTCCGTTACAAAAAACAGAGTATTGAGCAGTAATTTGAAATATCACATTGCGTTGATTGACACCCAAAGGAAAGTGAAAGTATAAACTTAGATTTCACCAAATAATGACCCCATGATTATTTTGCTCACCATTTTGGATAAACACATTTACATCAGATGAAAAATGAATAGAATCATGAAAATATCAATTAAAAACACCTCAAAATACATTCTCTTGTGACTATAATGTATATCTCTTCTTAGAAATATCAAAATTGAACATAACACCAAAGTTTGAAAAACATATCAGGTAATTTGCACCAACAAAAATAGAGGAATAATATCTCATGTGGTGAGCAAGATACAGTTTCTGATAAAATATAGCCTTGATCGAACGATAAAAAACAGGGAAACAAAAAAAAGGAAAATTGCTTCGACAATAAAGAGATAGAAATTGCATATCCGGTTCAATGAACAGCATTAAGGGAAATAAATCATTCACAACAACAACAACCAAAGAAAAACTTGACGAGCCCCAACCCCGCCCGTCAATGTGATGAACATCCACTGTGATTTTCATCTTCAACTCACCAACAAATGTTATTATTGAGGATTTTTCACTGACCTTGAACCAAAAAGATGGTAAATACTTCCTCAAGATGTGGTCAACAGAGCCCAATGAGGAAGATAGTCTTGGAAGGGTGTTTCTTTTTGAAGAAAAATAATCTTCATATGCACAGCAAGGTAAACTGAAAATTTCTCATTGAGCTTCTTGATATTCATTCATGTTAAGATTGGTGAAATTCTTCAGGAGTAGAATTGATGGCTAAACAGTGTGATGGACGATTTCCATTCAAAATAATGTCAAGAAACTGTTTGAAGTAACTAAACGTGGAGAACAAGTAAATGCTGAGGTTTTTGCAAATGTCAGCTTCATATTCAAAGTAATATCATGAAACTCTTCTTTCAAATTCAAATGAACGAGCAGAAATAAATCAGAAATAAGGATGTCCATGTTAAATATCAAATCTATGTTGATGAAAAATAAATAAATAATAAAATTCCTTTTTAAAAAAACAGAGAAACACCCAAAGTAAAGTGACAATATAACCTTAAATAACACCAAATAATAACCAAATCATACTTTTGCTTACCATTTTGGATAATCACATTTACATCAGTTCAAAAAGAAATAGAATTATGAAAATATCAAAGAAGTCCCCACAAAATACATTCTCTTGTGACTATAATGGATATCTTTTCTTAGAAACAGATTCTCATCCAATATAGCCGTGGTTGAACGATATAAAAACAGTGAAACACAAAAAGGAAACTTGCTTCGCCAATAAAAAGACAAAAATTGCATCTCCGGTTGAGTGCAAAACATGAAGGAAAAGATTCATCCACTTCTGCATCAACCACATTGTTTGTTTGAAACCACATTGTATCAAATCTAAAGCATCATCAAATTATCAACTTCAACCCGAAGACCCAAAAGACCTCGAGGACCTGAAAAACACCAAGGACCCTTTCAGACCCTGAACACCCAAAATGCACTTAAAATCCCCAACTCCATGTGCAATAACTACAAAGATTCAAAATATACAAAAGACCCCAAGGACCCATTAGATCCTGAAGTCCCTTAATACCCAGAAGTCCCTTTATACCAGCTTGAACCATTGACCATTTCAAGCTTTAGACCAATTGGACCTATTTAGATTACAAATATGGGTATATTACAAAGAAATAATAACACAGAAACTCACGTACAGTCAGGTCATTATCTTCAGTTAAAACAAGCCAGAGCCTCTGTAGCGACATGTGGTGAGGCGAGTGCAGTGAGCCAATCTATGCTAGCGTATTATAAATCAAAGACAATCACAAATCTTAAACTTCGTTTGTTGGATGCAATGCCCAAATGGTCATTATGTGCCATTATTCAACAACTACAGCATTCTCCATGGTCACCCAAATGAGTCGAAACTGCCGGCAAGACACACGGGAAGCAGATGGCTCAAATCCGTTTTCTTATCTTTGAAAGGGTTTGTTTGTCAAGAAAAGTACAGGGAAGAGGGGAGATTAAAGTCATAAACATTCTGAACCAAGCGAATTAAAAGGCACAAAGTGGGAATTGGGGACACATAAACTTATGTACTATTATGAGAAATAAAGAGTGAAACCTAACCCCCTCTTAGTGTCACAGAACAGACATCTAAACAAGATAAAAATGCAGGCGGGGACTTCCCTTTGTCTTTGATGTACAGGGTCTGCCCACTGCACTCTCTCCAGGCCCTTCGTCTTCCCACTCAAAATGCTTCTTTGCACTCCATGCACATGGAGTTCTGCTGTCTCTCCTCCATCTCTGAGGTCCTTCTTCTTCCTCTCCAGAGAGGTCACTTCTTCTCCTCTCCAAAAACATGGATGATACAAGCTTGGGTCAATACCAAACTTCTTCAGAGAAAACCAGAATAATATCTGCCTCACAAAAATCCTCCATGATCCACACTCTCGTCCTCCTTTTCCTCCTGAGTTGAGTCCTCCTCAGGGCCGGCCCGCCCAAGGGATAAAGGTAATAAAATAATCGTCCTGCTGAAGGGATAACAAGAATGCTCCGGATCATACCAAAATAAAAATATACCTATTGCCACTTCCAGCTCTACAGCATACTGTGCTTCCGTGGCTGGCACACACTGTCCAGAGAGATTGTAATGGCCTTTCGTTGCACACTTTTAGTGACAGGGATTCCTCACCTGGCCCCTCCCACAAACAAGAATTGTTTACACATTCAATATGACTCTGACCATCATGTCTATAAGATTTTATACTCTGCCTCCTCAGTTTCTCATACGACTTACTCTGACATGACCTTGTTACATGGCAATGTAATCTACTTGAAACACACGGACCATACTACACTTACCACAGTCTAGCTATGGATCCCCCCCTCCCCCCCCCCCCCCCCCCCACCTCCATGTGACAACATTAATGTGTGGGGCTGGGGTGAAGATGGGAAGGTGCAGGGCTGAGCGACCCTGTTGTCAGGTGCTGGGCTTGGTGGGCGGAGGGGGAGGGGTAGCAGGAAGGATGCAAGGCGTGTGAGAGAGGGGAAGTTGAAAGGGTGCAGGGTGGGAGGGCGACCTGGTAGGGGTGAAAGGCACCAGAATGGAGGGGTTTGCCACCATTGATGGAAGTGGTGGGGAGTTGAATTGTTATGTGCACACAATCTCTGTAAAATTGATATCTAATGATTACCAAACTAGACATATGACAGATCAGTTGCAGAGAGAGACTTCATGACAGAGGTGGAAAAAATGCTTTCCATGAAGGAACGGAAGAATGTGGAACTGTAGGTATGAGAGAAGGGTTTCTGAAATAAGCATTTAGGAGTGAAAATGGTTTGGGACTAAGCCGAGTGAAAAGGAAGAGGAAGAGATTGTTATTAAGAAGAAGAAGAAAACGAATAAGAAGAGGAGGAGAATGCAATGGCTGTTCCTAATAGAGGAGCAAGGAGAGAGGCCTTTTAAAATGCATTTTTAAATGCTTCTTCTGGTTTTTCACTGCCTTTTCAGTTTTTTTCGTTGTTTTTTTCTGGTTTGCTTAACATGCGAAGAAGCACGTGACACATTTGTTTGCCCTGTGCCCAAAACTGCTTCTCCAACAGCACCACTTTCGAAGAAAGCAAGCAGTGTAACCTGGTGTCAGGAAACCTCGAAGAAGAAACTGGGCTGTTGTTCTCCCTCCTCTAAAACCTCGTGGCACCTTGTTATGTCCATCCCTGGTGTATGCTCCCCCTCAAACACTTCCCTCACATCAAATGGCACCACAGATGACTCCACCCGTGAGAAGGCTGAAGTTTGTGTCCCCAATCCCTCTCTCTTTTTCTCTGCACCTATCCTTCCCAGTCATACCCAACAGCTTTTGGACTGTGCCTCAATTGTTCCAGAGAAGGTGGAGAAGTCTGTGGAAAACCTGGACTCTGATACGGTAACTGGACCAGATGGCATGAGTTCATGAGTCCTTAAAACCTGCTCTTGCACATCCTCTCTCTGCTCTGTTCACTCTATTTCAATTGCCAGACATGATCTTCCATCTGCTTGGAAGTCAGCCAAGATCACGGCATTACATAAGAGGTACGAAAACAGATTCCCTTAACTAACGACCAATTAGCACTTCCTTCGAATCATCACCATGGTCATGGACGCCATCATTGCAATTGACATAAAATAATTATTTTTGTCCAATGACCTCTTCTTATCTCATCGATTTGGATTTAGATCAGGTCACTCTACCTTGGACATATTGCTTCTCCTCCACAATAATTGATAGAGGCCCTGAATATCAGACATATCTCGAGCTTTCGATAGAGTGGTATCCCGCCTTGCTCTCCAAACTCTGGACATATCTAGAGCTTTCATTACAGTCTGGCATCCCACCTTGCTCTCCGGGTTGTCTGCATATGGCACCCAAGGTCAATGCCGCGCATGGCTTCCTAATTTCCTCTACTATCATAGCCAACGTGTGGATCTCAACGGAATCCTTTCTAATCCTTTCCCTGTCAAGCCTGGAGTCCCCAAAGGCAGTGTTCGCGGCAAATCGCTTTTCTAATCTTCATCAATGATCTCACGAACTAGAAAATTCTCATTATCTATTTGCTGATGACTCCATGCTCTGCTGTGGCATCCATCATCCATCTGAGAGACATGCTGCAGCTTCTTCCCCCTCTTCAAACAAAATCGCAAACTGGTCAAACACTTGGAAAATCCCCACACTCGCTCTCTCACCTCTCTCCCCACTCTCCCCTCCCTCCCATCTCTCCCCTCTCTCCTCATTCCTCTTAAGGAAGTTCAGTCACTAAAACTCGTGGGTCTCACTACCTGCCATGATCTCTCTTGGGAAAGCCACATTTCAAAACTGGCCTCCAAATCCAGTCGCCAACTGGGAATTTTCCATTGTGCAAAGTCCTTCTTGATGGAATACTGCTCTCTCCTCTGGGTTGGCGCCCCTGCTTCACACCGAACTCAACTTGACACTGGAACACAAGGCCTTCAAGTTTATCGCAACGTCTCATGAAGCTGAGTCTATGGGCCAATTACTTCGCAATTGCCCATCGGTCATTGGTCTGTGTATATCTTCCGCCGCTTTTCTGATGTTGCACGTCCTGATCTGTGCTGTGTTCTAGCTCTTCCACGAGGAACGATTATGTATAAAAGATAAAGAAATAAATAATTGAAACAAATTGCTCCCCACAGTTCAGGAAGGAATTTGTAAATCGTTCATGGGGTCGGCCATAGCTTACCTACTCTTCACCATGGAAACCAATTATATGGGACTTCAGTTTAACGTCCACCTGTAGGAAGGCACACATATTGATGGTACGCTCTGCAGATGGAACACCATCAAGGCAGTTTATATATGGGTCCATATTCAAACTCCAGCCAGAGAGCTCTGTAAAAAATGGTAATACAGGTTTAAATTAGGAGTGAAAAGGTGATATTCTTGGAACCATATAATTCCATGAAAATGTGCATCAGGGTTTTGTTACAATTACAACAGGATAAATACCACTTGTTCATTCTTTTATTTTAGATGACGTCAGACCTCATATTTTCTCAAACTCTTCAATGAGGCGGGTCCATTCCCCCTGTTATCCTTCCGAGGTTGGCAAAATGAGTGCCAGCAAGCTGGTAAGGGGGCATTGCACAAGCAGCACAGCTGCGCCCCGAGAAAATGATGCAGCCACACAGCCACAGGCTGCATATGAATAAATAAATAATAAACACCTGTTTTACACCTGCTTGAACATCATGAAAGATGCACTGCTTATTCACATCTCTCAATCATGCAAGAATTATAAAAACAAATGTCTTTTACACAAAACATCTCATTTAATTTCAACACAAACGGAAAGACGAAACATCGGGGCAACACCCCTGGCGCTCACCTGGTAGAATAAACAGTATACTGCACTGACTGAAGGTATTGTTGTGGATATGAGAATGGCTTGTTTTTTTTTGTTGTTGTAGTGTAAATTGTTGTAAAGATCACCCTTTGTAAATGTAATGATTCCTTGTAAATACCTCCGTAGTGTAAAGGTCAAAGGGCGTCTCGGTAGTTATTCCATAAACACCACATTGCAGGACCCGATAAAACCCTTGTTCAGTAGCTTATATCTTATTATGTGTCTTAGGGTAAGGCTGTGTCTCCCATTAATTTAAATACTCCATTGCACCAAGTGAAATAAGAATAGGTCCCCTTTCATTTCATTTCAATGGCCAACTGCATTTTGGGCAGTTTTCTTCAACCACCATTGGCCACGAGGCAGGGTTGGGGAAGAAGTTGGCTTCCGTTTCCGGTCTTGCTGGCGACGGTTCGTTTTTTCGCAGGTCTCCACGCTCTCCATCGAAATCGAAGTTAAGTCATTGTTCCAATTTGTATTTTCGTTATAACTGTATTTCTTTTATGGTGTATGTACGTATATTGTCCCGTCAAAGATTTTCGGTGCAAATCTTTCATACCTGTATTGAAAATCGCGTTAATTCGTGTCGTCTCGAGGCCCTGTACAGTGTACACTGTACAACCTTGAGGCTTTGTTTTTCTCTCAGCGCCTGTCGTTTGTGATCCAATAACTTTCGTTCTCTGTTTTCGCAGTCTTTCCACCCCAAAGCCTACTTCCTTATGTAAATCTCAACTCAAAAAAACAAAAAAAAAAGACATTACCTTCTCTGTGCTCATTCGTTTATTCTTTCTTATTCGTTCGTTCGTTCTTCGACCACGTGTTTCTCCCCCATTTCCCCAGATAGATTGTCAAATTTCAATTCGTTATTTTATCGTCCATGTGATATTGTTTGATTATAGTTAGTTTTGGTTTGAATTTCCTGTAACTCGTATTTAATTAATCGTGTTCTGCTCCTCGTGTGTGGCCTTGTACTGCAGTTGTACCCCCGTCGGTGTTTTGTTAACTTAAGTGTGTTTTGCTTGGCTCTTGGTTTTTTCCCTTCTACCCCGAACATAATACTGTCTAACGTTCTAAATCCCCACCCCCCCCCCCCCCCCCAAAAAAAAAAAAAAAACCAAAAACATTTATTTTATTTTCTCCACGTGTACTGTTGTCTCATCCTGTATTTTCTGTCCAGGTGTGCTGTTCGCCCCACCCCCATTATCTCCTTGTCATCCACCGTTTGCCCTGTTCACGTGACTCGTGGTGGTCCCTCTCGGCTCTCCCCCCGTTGGTATTTTTGTGCATATAAGATTGTTCATAGTTCTGTTTAAATATTTTTAAATATGTTTAACCTTTCCCCTTCTGTTTTTTATTCAGTGGTATATTACAACACGCTGTTTTTCTTCCTATTTAAAAGGCTTTTCTCAATTTCCTCTCCAACTCATTCCACTTCAAAAAAAAGAAATTCAATATCTTATACGTCTCCCTCACTACATGGTCTAAATTCACATTCATTCCATCCCTCCTCCATCATCCTGAACCGGATTGCTAACTTGAAAATCACAACAAACCCAATTTGTTATCAATGTTCGTCTTTCATTAATCATCCACTTTCTAAACTCCCCTCTTGCCCCTCCCATCCAAATCCCCCCCCTTGCACCTACACTCCGAAACTTCCCCCTTGCCCCTCCACTCTTAAACTCCCCCCTTGCCCCTCCACTCCTGAACTCCCCCCTTGCCCTTCCCCTCCTAAACTTCCCCTTTGCCCCTCCCCTCCTAATCCCCCCCCTTGCCCCTCCACTCCTGATCTCCCCCCTTTCCCCTTCCCTCCTAAACTCCCCCCTTGCCCCTCCCCTCCTAAACTCCCCCCTCACTCCTCCCCTTCAAAACTCCCCCCCAATCCCTCCCATTCAATTCTCCCCCCATACCATTCCTCTCCAATTCTCTCTCCTCCCCCCTCCTCCTCCAAGCTGCCTCCTCCCCACTTCGTCTCCCTTCTATCTCATACCTCCACCCCCCAAACCTTCTACTTTCCTCTGCCCCCCCTCAAACAACCCCTCACTGTGCCGCATCCCTTCACCAGCAAACTTTTCATCCTCCTCATCCTTCCCTTTCTTGGAACTCTTCTGCAACATCTGAAACACTATCAACTGCTCTCCCTACCTCCCCCTCTCATCCTTCATCTTACCCTACTCCTCCCCTCCCCTGTCCTGTACCCGATGCTCCCCCTCTCTCTTCATTAACGGTATGGACCTCAAACATCCGGGGCCTTCGCTCAAACCTGACTGATCTCTCCATACAGGTTGCTTCTGACAATCCAGACTTGATCTGCTTAACAGAGACTTTCCTCCTTCAAGATGTCTCTGATTCCTTAATATCTCTTCCTGGTTACTCCCTCCTCCGGTATGATAGACCTGAGCCTCGGCCTGGTGGTGGGGTGGCTATCTTTGTCAAAAACTCTCTTCCTCACTCTCCTTGCACTGCTCTCTTTCCTCCTCACCCGCAGGAGTACCTCTGGTTACGGCTTCCTCTCCGCTCCCACCTTTTGTTCATATGTGTTCTGTACCGTCCCCCAAACAGTGATGACTCCATCTACATTTCAATGTCTGACAACATGGACCAACTTCTATCCACTCATCCCAACTCTCTCTTCCTCATATGTGGTGACTTCAACTGTCATCATGCCACCTGGTTGGGTGTGGGTTCCTCTCTCACTAGTCATGGCACCTCAGCAAAGGACTTCTGTGACTCACTGGGATTGACACAATCTGTCAATTTCCCGACCCGGATCTCAGCCAATGGAGTATCTTCTCTTCTAGACTTGGTTATGACAAACTTCCCTGCTAATGTCTGCTGCTCTTCTTCTGCTCCAATCGGTTCTTCTGATCATGTGCTTGTCAAAGTGGACATCTCTCTGGCCATTCTCAGAGAGCCTCCTCAGCGTCGACGAGTCTGGCATTTCACTCAGGCCGACTGGGACGGTCTTCAAGCAGCCATCAATCGTCTGGATTGGTCTCCCATCTCCACTGCCTCTGACATCAATTCTTCCTGGGAATTCTTCCAAAGCAAACTGATCTCTCTCATGCACAGATTTATCCCATCTCGCCTTCAATTGTCTTACCCTTCCTCCCGTCCATGGTACACTGAATCTTGTGGTGAGGCAGTTGCCCTGAAACAACTTGCCTTTGCCTCTTGGAAGGCTAATCCAACTGAAGGAAATCTCAGTTCCTTCCACCAAGCTCGGAACAAGTGTGTGTCTACCCTCAGGAGTGCCAGGAAGCACTATCTCTCCTCACTCAAGAATGAACTCTCAAACCTGTCTCCTTCCTCCAAATCCTGGTGGCGTCTGGTCAAATCCGTTTCTGGTGTTTGTTCCCCCTCCATCCCCTCCCTTACCTCAAATGGCCACATAGTTGACATCGCACGTGACAAAGCCGAATGCCTCAACTCTGTGTTCGCCTCGAAATCCTTAGTCCCAAACCCATCTCTCTCTGTTCCCACCTTTCCCAGTCGAACCCAACTGCTCCTGGACTCTGTGTCCTTCTCTCCTGACAAGGTGGAGGAGTTTTTGTCAAACCTCGACTCTGATTCTGCAACTGGACCAGACGGCATCAGCCCACGGGTCTTAAAATCCTGCTCTGCCGCTCTATCTCACCCTCTCTCTGTTCTTTTCACCCTATCTTTTGCTCAAGGTCATCTGCCAGCATCCTGGAAATCAGCTAACATTACCGCTTTACACAAAAAAGGTGCAAAAACAGATCCTTGCAACTACAGACCAATCAGCCTGCTCCCAATTATCAGCAAAGTCATGGAATCCATCATTGCTTCGGATATGAAACCTTTCCTCTTCTCCAATGGCTTGATCTCTGATCATCAATTTGGTTTCAGACCAGGTCACTCTACTCTGGACATGCTGCTTCTGCTGTCTCAACAATGGATGGAGGTCCTCAATGCCAAACAGGAAATCAGAGCTGTCTCCCTTGACATATCAAGGGCCTTTGATACGGTCTGGCACCCAGCTCTGCTCACCAAACTCTCCTCCTATGGTATCCATGGAAATCTCCATGCATGGCTTGCGGACTTCCTCTCTGGTCGTAGTCAACGTGTGGCCCTGAATGGATTTCTCTCATCTCCCCTTCCTGTTCAGGCTGGAGTTCCCCAAGGAAGTGTGCTGGGCCCTGTGCTTTTTCTGGTCTTTATCAATGATCTCTCTGACTCTCTGGAAAATCCTCTCTATCTCTTTGCTGATGACTCCACTCTCTGCCGCTCCATTCCTCTTCCCTCAGATCGGCAGTCTGCAGCCTCCTCACTCTCTGAAGACCTGGACAAAATCACAGACTGGTCAAACAAGTGGAACATGTCTTTCAATCCTGCCAAATCTCACTCTCTTACTATGTCTCTCCGAAAAGATCGACTGGACAACCCTCCCATCTACTTTCTCAACAATCCTCTCCAAGAAGTTCTGTCACTCAAGCTTTTGGGTCTCACTATCTGCCATGATCTTTCTTGGGAAAACCACATTTCCAAGCTGGCCTCCAAAGCCAGTCGCCGACTGGGCATCCTCCGTCGTGCGAAGTCCTTCCTCGGCACACCTGAGCTCCTCACCACTTACAAGGCTTTCATCCGCAGCTCAATGGAATACTGTTCTCCCCTATGGGCTGGTGCTCCTGCCTCGCACCTGGCTCGGCTTCACGCTGTTGAATCCAAAGCTTTCAAAATCATTGGAATCTCCCGCGATGAAGCTATCTCTGAGGGCCTTTCACTCACTCACCGCAGGCAGGTAGGTGGTCTTTCTGTCTTCTACCGACTCCTCTCCGGCCTTGCTCCCCCAGCTCTCTCTGTGCTCTGTCCCCCAAATATTCCTACAGGTCGCACAAGATCTGCCAGCAACCCTCTGATGGTTAAACTGCCGAAATCTCGGCTCTCTGCTCACCTTCACTCTTTCATTCCTCTTTTCTCCCGCCTGTGGAACAAACTCCCACACTCCCTTCAATCCCTCTCCTCCCTCCAGGTCTTTAAAACAGCTGTTCACCACCATCTCTTATCTTCCCCCATCCATAACCTTGATCTTTTCTACCCCCACTAATTCACCACAGATCCACCTTGTTTGAAATTCCAACTTATTTCCTGGAAATCCTGGCAGTGTCCATATGTTTATACCTCTCCCACCCCCCCCCCCCCCCTTCACATGCCTCCCCCCCTTCACATGCCTCCCCCCCTTCACATGCCTCCCCCCCAAAGCCCTCTCCCTCCCACAGATCTCTCGATGTCTCCATGTCTCTCGGTCCCTGCTCTCAAATGTTGTGTTTGTGTCCTTCCCCCTCTCTCCCCATCTTGTCTACCGCTCCCGATGTTATTTGTTTTATGTGTCTGTTTGTCTTTCTGTGTGATTAATGTTCGCTCTTTCACGAGCCTCGATCTTGTATACAAAAAAAAAAAAAAAAAAAAAAAAAAAGAAAGGCGTGTCTCCACCTCGTCATAGAGGGGAGGAGTGAGCCAGCCCCGAACAACCAACTGAGCACGAGGGGTTTGGTTTGAGAGGGCGGAGGAAGAGCGTTTTGGGGAGGTTCGCAAAGGTTGAGGGGCGGGGCCTATATAACCCGCCGCGGGGGCGTTCCCCAAGAGATGCGCTTTTACTGAGACAAGGAGATGAGTCTGAAAAGAGAGGTCCATGACAAAAGCTGAGTTGGTCGTCAGGGGTGGTCAGTGGTTGCGTTGAAGGGTTGCGTTGGTTGCGTTGAGTTGTCGGTGGAGAAAGAGTGGTTGGACAAAAGAAAGAGAGAGGAGAGAACCCGTCACGCCAGACCCCCCACCAGCGCGTCGTGATCCGACCCGTGATCCCGCGCACACGACAGGATCGGTGGCATCAGCGGCCGTCGAGGTCCAGCCCGACGTCCCGTGCGGGATCAAGCTCCAGCCAGCTCGGTGCCGTCCTCCCCCTCCAGCCACACACCTCTTTCCAGCCAATCCACTCTGCAATTCCCCGTGTGAGTCATCTTTGTTTGTTCTGTCCTGGGTAGTAACTAAGTCTGTATAAGCTAATAATTTTCACTGTGTCACCTGCGTCTCATGTCCCCTGTAAATAATCGTGACTGCTCTTTTTGCTTATGTGTGTAAATAGTAATAAATCCCGTTACTCTTCTGTACGTCTTCTTCCTCTTTGCATTCGGTCGCTTTAGAGTTTTCCCGATTGAGTAGCTGTGGCGTGATACGGCCAACGTTTGGGTAAATCGGGTTTTAGTCAGGGAACAACTGTTCGGCCGCGGTTACACCACCGCTCGGTAAAAATAACATCTAATCCGCGGACCGTAACAGTATTTTAAACCAATTTCAATGTTTGCTGGAAGACAGGGCAGCAGGTCCTAACATAATCCTAACATAACATAACATAGGTCATCCTAACATAATCATCAGACTTTAAACAAACATCCACAAAAATAACTATTTTGGGGGTCAAACCCCCCACCCCCAACCCCATATACCTCCTAAGACCCCAATTTTTCTAATGTCTTCAGCAAACATTGGGTTTGACTTCTCTCTTTGAGGAGGGGGGGGGGGGGGAGGGGTCAGGGGATTCATATTAATAATGGGTCTGTCCTCCAAAATTTCCGTTTGTTAGTGAAGCTACAGTGAACGTGAAATTACAAATGAAGTTTATGTTCATTATTTAATCACCCTTGGTTTTTGTTTTAGCCAAATCTTTCGACAGACGAGTGCAGTGATCTCAATGATTAACTACGTATTTGTTGTGAGATTTAAAGAGGGGGCAGTTGCTGTGTCTGTTGGTTCGGGGAACCCCGTGATGGGGGAGAGGGGGGGGGGGGTTAATGGAGGAAGGGTGCGCATGCGCAGAAGAGGGAGAATGCCGAATAAAGAAAAGCCTCTTGATTCTCGTTCCTGTTGCTGTTCACTGAATTGACAGACACTACAAGTCTACAACCAACTCCATTTTCCTCCATTTACCAACCACGAACCACCCTCAAACTCAACAGCCAAACATGTGCCTTTCCTCCAACTACCACCACAACTTTCCTCCATTTACCAATCACTAACCACCCCTTAAACTCAACAACGAAACATATGCTTTTCCTCCATTTGCCAACCACCAACCACTCCTTAAACTCATCCACTAAACATATGCCTTTCCTCCAACTACCACCACAACTTTCCTCCATTTACCAACCGCTAACCACTCCTTAAACTCAACCACTAAACATATGCCTTTCCTCCAACTACCACCACAACTTTCCTCCATTTACCAACCGCTAACCACTCCTTAAATTCAACCACTAAACATATGCCTTTCCTCCAACTACCACCACAACTTTCCTCTATTTACCAACCGCTAACCACTCCTTAAACTCAACCACTAAACATATGCCTTTCCTCCAACTACCACCACAACTTTCCTCCATTTACCAACCGCTAACCACTCCTTAAATTCAACCACTAAACATATGCCTTTCCTCCAACTACCACCACAACTTTCCTCTATTTACCAACCGCTAACCACTCCTTAAACTCAACCACTAAACATATGCCTTTCCTCCAACTACCACCACAACTTTCCTCCATTTACCAACCGCTAACCACTCCTTAAACTCAACCACTAAACATATGCCTTTCCTCCAACTACCACCACAACTTTCCTCCATTTACCAACCGCTAACCACTCCTTAAATTCAACCACTAAACATATGCCTTTCCTCCAACTACCACTACAACTTTCCTCCATTTACCAACCACTAACCACCCCTTAAACTCAACAACGAAACATATGCTTTTCCTCCATTTGCCAACCACCAACCACTCCTTAAACTCAACCACTAAACATATGCCTTTCCTCCAACTACCACCACAACTTTCCTCCATTTACCAACCGCTAACCACTCCTTAAACTCAACCACTAAACATATGCCTTTCCTCCAACTAACACCACAACTTTCCTCCATTTACCAACCACTAACCACCCCTTAAACTCAACAACGAAACATATGCTTTTCCTCCATTTGCCAACCACCAACCACTCCTTAAACTCAACCACTAAACATATGCCTTTCCTCCAACTACCACCACAACTTTCCTCCATTTACCAACCACCAACCACCCCTTAAACTCAACCACCAAACCTTTGCCTTTCCTCCAACTACCACCACCAGTTAGACCCTTGAATCCTTGATCCCGATCAAGTTATTTCATGGAGAACGTGCTCTTCCTTATACTCATCGTTTTGCTCTGCGGAACGTCCTCACATCATCAAATGGACGTCATTTTAAACCTTTGAACATAAAATACAATTTTAGAGATATTATCACAAAGTGCGACAAATTATGAACAAAACATGATCAATCTTACTTCGAGAAGAACAAGCACGTGAATGGAGGACAACTGAGCAGTGTGAATCTCTGCTAAAAACAAACTACCCCAGGGATCGACGTCACCTGCACTCACCTGGTTTGAAGTTTCCGACCTGTAGTTTCACTTTGAGAGACGATTACAAACGAGACGGCGAGTTTAACGTCCTGGTCGAAGGTAAACAATAACAGAAGTGGCTCCTCAACCGATTGCAACCGAAACACACGTATTATTGGACATTGTGACATCACAATAACCGACGCTTGACTAAAGTTGTGACGTCACATGAGCTTAAGAAATTGTTCCTTTGATACCAAAATAAACACTCAATTGGAAATATATGACTTGGAAATCGCGGGAATGTTTTTTTTTTTTAGTGGAGTTTTTAACTAATTAATCTCACGAAAAGTGCATTTAAAACGTTCGTACTTAATAAATAGATGAGCGTGATTGTTTCAGCCACGCCCAGCACAACTCCCGTTCCAGCATTGACGGGCTTGTTTGGTACTTTAGCTGAAGAGGATAGTATGACCTGGGTGGAGATTCCAGTTAGCAAATAATGTAAGTATTAAATGTTTTTGAAGTACTCAAAGCCGTTTGTCACCATGGAAACGAAGATATTGCATTGAGACACAATATGGTTTATTCTTCGTGCTTTGAGTCAACAATGAACCAACCATACACTGCTTCAATCCAGGACCTTTACAGTCACGGCAAAGGGATTTCAGCGTTATGATTATATTTACTATATTATTAATATTAACGTTTGTATTATTATTATGAAAACGATACTACTGTATTAAGAAATCTGGGCTAATTTGTCTGAAGAAGCCTGATGGCAGGATGACCTGGCCGAGGGAAAAAACATGCGGGAAACTTTGGCAATTACCCTTGAGAACCCATTACAATTACCCTTTAGAACCCATTACAATTGCACTTTAGAACCCATTACAATTGCACATTAGAACCCATTACAATTGCACTTTAGAACCCATTACAATTGCACTTTAGAACCCATTACAATGGCACTTTAGAACCCATTACAATTACCCTTTAGAACCCATTACAATTGCACTTTAGAATCCATTACAATTGCAGTTTAGAACCCATTACAATTGCACTTTAGAACCCATTACAATGGCACTTTAGAACCCATTAGAATGGCACTTTAGAACCCATTCCAATTGCACTTTAGAACCCATTACAATTGCACTTTAGAACCCATTACAATTACCCATTACAATTACCCTTTAGAACCCATTACAATTGCACTTTAGAACCCATTACAATTATCCTTTAGAATTACCCTTTAGAACCCATTACAATTATCCTTTAGAATTACCCTTTAGAACCCATTACAATTACCCTTTAGAACAGATTACAATTACCCTTTAGAACCCTTTACAATTACCCTTTAGAACCGATTACAATTACCGTTTAGAACCCATAAATTAAAAGAAACTTCCCTCAAACTTTGCACCTGGAGATCAATTCACATGTTGATTTGCGATGTGATTTGTCCTGAAATAATTCCGATGTTGCATCTCGCTCACATTTAAATTTCGACACGTTAACTCGGATTTCCCATATCCTGGAATTTAATTTGTGCATAAACATGCATCTCACATCATTTATTTCAAAACAATAATCTGATCCCATCTGATAATACCCAAGCTCTCGTGTCAATGCAATCACCAACCACACACGATCTACTATCCCTTGACAAAGCAGGTGATGCATCAAGGTGTGTGCCATCCCTCCGATGGACGTTAAAAAGGTGTCCCACCTGGACGTACGATCCCACAGTGTTTTTCGTGAAGAGTAGGTGAGCCATGGAACAAATTATGAAAACATCTTGAAACAAATTCAAAATTCCTGCCCTCACCTTCAAGGGGCACTGCATCGGCGGCACGGATCCTGGATTTAGGTAATTTCACAAGAAGGGGATTGATGCCGGAGGACCGTGTGAGCCCTGCAGAAACATGGGGGGAGGAGGGGATGGGGCGTGGTTTAACAAATAAACTGACGCTCTGCTCGCAAAAATTTGGTTCGTGGGGCGTGGTTTAAAACCAGAAAGAACCAGTCAACTCTGAGAACGTGAGGAGAGCAGGAGGGCAAAGAGAAGAAGAAGAAGAAGCGCCGGTTTACCCAGCGTTACTATTCTTTCGTTTCTCGAGGGTTTTTAGGAGCTAAAATGACGACAACGTGGAACAGATAAATAATTTACTTCACTGTTTTTGGGGGTTTTTTGTATGCAGAGTCGAGGCTCGTGTAAGAGCGAACACATTTAACATGAAAACATGCATGGACACAAAAAACATACAACAAAAGAGAGCGGGAGACAAGAGGGGAAGAGAGAGGAAAGCATACAAGCACAACAACAGTATAGAACAGGGATGTCAGTAGATCTGTGGAAAAGAGAGGGCTGGTGGTGGGGTGGGGTGGGGGGGGGGGGTGAGGTGAGGGGTAGAGGGGGGCAAGGGTACAACGCATAAAACAAAAGAACACTGCCAGGAATTTCAGGAAAGAAGTTGGGGATTTAAAGAGGTGGATTTGGGGTGTTTTAACGGTGGTAGAAAAAGATCAATGTTTTGTATGGGGGAAGATAAGAGACACAGCTGTTTTAAAGACCTGGAGGAAGGAGTGGGATTGAAGAGAGTATGGCAGTTTGTTCCAGAGGCGGAAGAAAAGAGGCATGAAGGAGTGAAGGTGAGCGGAGAGTCTTGATTTTGGCAGTTTCACCAGAAGAGGGTTGCTGGCAGTTCTTGTGCGTCCTGCAGGAATATTTGGGGGAAAGAGCACATACAGAGCAAGGGGAGCTAGGCCGGAGAGGAGTCAGTATAAGACAGAAAGTCGGAAGGAGACAGAAAGTCGGTAGAACACAGAATGTCGGTAGAAGACAGAAAGTCGGTAGAAGACAGAAAGTCGGTAGAAGACAGAAAGTCGGTAGAAGACAGAAAGTCGGAAGAAGACAGAAAGTCGGTTGAAAACAGATAGTCGGTGAAAGACAGAAAGACGGTAGAAGACCAAGCGAGTGAAAGGCCCTCAAAATCTGCTTCATCAAGGGAGATTCCATTGATTCTGAAAGCTTTGGTTTCAACAGCGTGAAGCCGTGCTAGGTGTGAGGCAGGAGCACCATCCCAGAGGGGAGAGCTGTATTACATTGAGCTGCCGATGAAAGCCTTGTATGTGTTGAGGAGCTCAGAAATGTCCAGAAAGGACTCCGCACGACGGAGGATGCATCGTCGGAAACTGGCTTTGGAGGCCAGCTTGGAAATGTGGTTTTCCCAGGAAAGATCATGGCAGATAGTGAGACTCAAAAGCCTGAGTGACAGAACTTCTTCGAGAGAATTGTTGAGAAAGAGGTCAGGAGGGTTTCCAGATGGTCTTTTCGGAGAGACAAAGTGACACTGTAAGATTTGTCAGGATTGAATGTTATGTTCCACGTGTTTGACCAGTTCGTGATTTTGTCCAGGCCTGTAGAAAGTGAGGAGGCTGCTGCCTACTGATCTGAGGGTTGAGATGTGGAGCGGCAGATAGTGGAGTCATCAGCAAAGAGATAGAGAGTATTTTCCAGAAAGTCGGGGAGATCATTAATGAAGACCAGAAAAAGCACTGGGCCTAGACCACTGCCTTGAGAAACTACAGCCTGAACAGGAAGGGGAGATGAGAGAATTCCATTTAGAGCGACATGTTGACTGCGACCAGAGAGGAAGTCTGCAAGCCATGCATGGAGGTTTTCTTGGATACCATAAGAGAAGAGTTCGGTGAGCAGGACAGGGTACCAGACCGTATCGAAGGCACCTGATATGTCAAGAAAGATAGCTCTGATTTCCTGTTTGGCATTGAGGACCTCCATCAATTGTTGAGGCAGCAGAAGCAGCATGTCCAATGTAGAGTGACAAAAAACAGATAAACACCCAAAGTAAAGTGAAAGTATAACCTTAAATAACACCAAATAATAACCCCACCATATTTTTGTTCACCATTTTGGATAAACACATTTACATCAAATGAAAAATAAATAGATTCATGAAAATATCAAATAAAAACACCTCAAAATACATTTTCTTGTGACTATAATGTATATCTCTTCTTAGAAATATCAAAATTGAACATAACACCGAAGTTTGAAAAACATATCAGGTGATTTCTACCGACAAAAATAGATCAATAATATCTCACGTGAGGAGAGCACGATGCAGTCTCTCATAAAATATAGCCGTGAATGAACGATATAAAAACAGTATATACAAAAAAGGAAACTTGCTTCCACAAAAGACAAAAACTGCATCTCCCGCTCAATGAAAAACAAAAAAGGAAAAAAATCATCTACAACAACAAAAAACAAAGAAAAACTTGACGAGCCCCAACCCCGCCCGTCAATGTGATGAACATCCAGTGTGATTTCCATCTTCAATTCACCAACAGAGGATATTATTGAGGATGTTTCACGAACGTTGAACTAAAAAGATGATGAAATACTTCCTCCAGATGTGGTCACCAGAGCCCAATCAGGAAGAGACTGTTGTGAGGGTGTTTCTTTTTGAAGAAAAATAATCTTCATATGCACAGCAAGGTAAACTGAAATTTCTCATTGCCCTTCTTCATATTCCTTCATGTTAAGATCGGTGAAATTCTTCAGGAGTAGAATTGATGGCTGAACAGTGTGATGGACGATTTCCATTCAAAATAATTTCAAGAAACCGTTCGAAGTAACTCAACGTGGAGAACAAATAAATGCTGAGGTTTTTGCAAATGTCAGCCTCATATTCATAGTAATATCATAAAACTCTTCTTTCAATGTCAAATTAACTTCCAAAACAGGATATTGAGTAATGACTGAAAATGAGACACCGCATTATTTCAGAATCAAAGCATCATCAAATCAACTTCAACAGAAACCCACAATAAAACCAATATACCGCTGCTCAAGCATCCAAGTTAAACACCAACTCATCAGTTTAAAACAAATATAATCATCAAAATATTAAATCAGAAATAAGGACGTCCATGTTAAATATCAAATTTATTTCAAATCTATTTTGATGAAAAAAATATGAATAAAATCCCCTGACACAAAAAACAGAGAAACACCCAAAGTAAAGTGAAAATATAACCTTAAATAACACCAAATAATAACCCCATCATATTTTTGCTCACCATTTTGGATAAACACATTTACATCAGTTCAAAAAGAACGAGAATCATGAAAATATCAAATAGAAACACCTCAAAATACATTCTCTTGTGACTATAATGTATCTCTTCTTAGAAATATCAAAATTCAACACAACACCAAAGTTTGAAAAACATATCAGGTGATTTCCACCAACAAAAATAGAGGAATAATATCTCATGTGGTGAGCAAGAGACAGTTTCTGATAAAATATAGCCGTGATTGTACGATAAAAAACAGGGAAACACAAAAAAGGAAACTTGCTCCGACAATAAAGAGATAGAAATTGTATATCCGGTTCAGTGAAAAGCATTAAGGGAAATAAATCATTCACAACCACAACAACCAAAGAAAAACTTGACGAGCCCCAACCCCGCCCGTCAATGTGATGAACATCCACTGTGATTTCCATCTCCAGCTCACCAACAAAGGATATTATTGAAGATTTTTCACAAACCTTGAACCAAAAAGAAGAGAAAATACCTCCTTCAGATGTGGTCAACAGAGCCCAACCATGAACAGAGGTTTGTCAGAGGTTTTGTCTCTGAAAAACAATCTTCATATGCACAGCAAGGAAAACTGCAAATTTATCTTTTCACATCGTGATATTCGTTCATGTTCAGACTGGTGAAATTCTTCAGGAGGAAATTGATGGCAGACACTATGGTGACGATTTCAATTAAAAATAATTTCAAAAAACTGTTGAAAAGAACTAAACGTGGAGAACACGTAAATGCTGAGGTTTTTGCAAATGTCAGCCTCATATTCATAGTAACATCACAAAACTCTTCTTTCAAATTCAAATTGACTTCCAAAAACAGGATATTGAGTCATGATTGAAAATGAATCACCACATTCTTTCAAAATCAAAGCATCATCAAATCAACTTCAACAGAAACCCACAATAAAACCAATATACCGCTGCTCAAGCATCCAAGTTAAACACTTTCTCATCAGTTAAAAACAAATATAATCCTCAAAATAATGAATCAGAAATAAGGACGTCCATGTTAAATATCAAATATATTTTGATGGAAAAAAAATTCCGTTCCAAAAAACAGAGTATTGAGCAGTAATTTGGAATACCACATTGCGTTGATTGACACCCAAAGTAAAGTGAAAGTATAAACTTAGATTCCACCAAATAATGACCCCATGATTATTTTGCTCACCATTTTGAATAAACACAGTTACATCAGATGAAAAATAAATAGAATCATAAAATTATCAATTAAAAACACCTCAAAATACATTTACTTGTGACTATAATGTATATCTCTTCTTAGAAATATCAAAATTCAACACAACACCAAAGTTTGAAAAACATATCAGGTGATTTCCACCAACAAAAATAGAGGAATAATATCTCATGTGGTGAGCAAGACGCAGTTTCTGATAAAATATAGCCGTGATTGAGCAATAAAAAAAAGGGAAACACAAAAAAGGAAACTTGCTTCGACAATAAAGAGATAGAAATTGTATATCCGGTTCAGTAAAAAGCATTAAGGGAAATAAATCATTCACAACAACAACAACCAAGGAAAAACTTGACGAGCCCCAACCCCGCCCGTCAATGTGATGAACATCCACTGTGATTTTCATCTTCAATTCACCAACAAATTGATATTATTGAGGATCTTTCACTGACCTTGAACCAAAAAGATGATGAAATACTTAGTCCAGATGTGGTCAACAGAGCCCAACCAGGAAGAGACTGTTGTGAGGATGTTTCTTTTTGAAGAAAAATAATCGTCATGTGCACAGCAAGGTAAACTGAAAATTTCTCATTTAGCTTCTTGATATTCATTCATGTTAAGATTGGTGAAATTCTTTAGGAGTAGAATTGATGGCTGAACAGTGTGATGGACGATTTCCATTCAAAATAATGTTAAGAAACTGTTCAAAGTAACTCAACGTGGAGAACAAGTAAATGCTGAGGTTTTTGCAAATGTCAGCCTCATATTCATAGTAATGTCATAAAACTCTTCTTTCAATTTCAATTTAACTTCCAAAAACAGGATACTGAGTCATGACTGAAAATGAGACACCGAATTATTTCAAAATCAAAGCATCATCAAATCAACTTCAACAGAAACCCACAATAAAACCAATATACCGCTGCTCAAGCATCCAAGTTAAACACCAACTCATCAGTTTAAAACAAATATAATCATCAAAATAATAAATCAGAAATAAGGACGTCCATGTTAAATATCAAATTTAAAATCTATTTTGATGAAAAAAAAAATTAATAAAATTCGCTCACACAAAAAAAATAGAGAAACACCCAAAGTAAAGTGAAAATATAACCTTAAATAACACCAAATAATAAATCCATCATATTTTTGCAAACCATTTTGAATAAACACATTTACATCAGTTCAAAAAGAACGAGAATCATGAAAATATTGTTACGGATCTCAGACACAGCACTCCCCTTAGCAAGGGGGAGGGGGAGTTAATCCCCTTGGCCTGTTAAGCTGGCCATATCTGGTCCTGGTACTCATAACGCTCTTTTGCAGGGTGAAATTGGTCAGGGTTATTGGTCAAGGTGTTCTCCCGAATACCTTTACCAATCCCTCCGCAAAACAGGGAGACAAGTACCGCTCGAACCACGGACAAGATGGTATTTGCCGAGCGGTTTAGCAATTCGCAGCTCGAGCCACTAACAAAGGACTAAACCCGACTATTGCGGTTGGCCGAATCGTGCCACAGGTACTCAATCGAAAGAAGGGACTAAAGTGATCGGGCGAAAGAAGAAACCAAAGTAAGGAATACCAGACATTTATTAACTATTTACAAAACCAAAACCAAAGAAGAGTAAACGAAAGTAATATAAAGTGAAGAAGAAGAAGACACAGGACAGTCTTAAGCAGTCTTATATTATCAACGCCCCAGACAGACAAACAGACTCACACGAAAGGGGAATAGCAGGCAGGAATGACTGGACGAATGAGAAGGGTCCAAGTGGGACAGCAGGGCTGGAAGGTTCGGGTAGAGGCACAGCAAGGAGGTCCGCTCCATGTCCACGCTCCAGGCTGGAAGCGAACAGCCAGAGGCAGCTTCACGTATTCGGTTTCACACACGGTCGGACAATGTCAATTGGCTACTGTATTGTTGTCGCCGTCACGGACCCACTCTTCTGCCTCACGATCCAGCGGTATGCTCGCTTGGTACCTCCCTCATCTGCCGGATTACGTCTCTCCCTTGAAGCAGTCCATCCCAGCCGCTTTTATTGTTCGTGTTGGAATCAAGCCGCCTGCTCTGATGACACGCCTACCGGTTGGCTCACCTCGGCGCTGGTTGGCCGGCAAAGGGCTCGCTGACTCCACCTCTGCCGATGCGTCGACGTGCCACACTTTGTTCTGGTGGCTCCGCCTCCTTCTTCCTCGGCTTGACCGCATGGCTCATGGCAGTTTGGGGCCAACAACACACAAGCCTGGTGTTGGATTAGTGGTTAGGGTGCTGGCTTGGGATCCTAGGATCCTGGGTTCGAATCCCGGTCGATCGCTGAATTAACGCCAGGGGGGTTGACTCAGCCTGTCATCCTTCCGAGGTCGGCAAATTTGAGTACCAGCTTGCTGGGATGAATGATCACGGTGTGTACCCAGATTTAGAATAGGTACACCGTATCCCTGCGCATCGTAAGAGTGTGACCAAGGGTTGGCGTCAGGAAGGGCATCCGGCCATAAAAAACATTGCCTCAAACAGGAAACCATGATTGTCATGGGGCCCGCAAGGCTAACCCCCGTTCTAGCGGGGAAAATGGCCTTAAAACGATCATTCATTCATTCATTCATTCATTCATTCAACCGCATCAAGGCAAGGAGCAGCGAACGCTGCTGACAAACGAAGTACTGGGGCCTATCTTATTTGATTAATGCAACGCAGATTCAACTATTGGGAACAGATCCTTAACTGAAACACATAATAATGAAATAACTATGGAGAGGTCCTATGGTTCGCTACGTGTTGTACATGGACTAACTAGGGTGCGATCTTTTTCAAGCCAATTGATGGGGATATTTACAGGGGAACATTTATGAGGGAAACATTTACTAAAATTTACTAGTGAAGGTTCTAAAAACCGTAACAATATCAAATAAAAACACCTCAAATCACATTCTCTTGTGACTAATGTATATCTCTTCTTAGAAATATCAAAATTCAACACAACACCAAAGTTTGAAAAACATGTCAGGTGATTTCCACCAACAAAAATAGAGGAATAATATCTCATGTGGTGAGCAAGATACAGTTGCTAATAAAATATAGCCATGATTGAACGATAAAAACAGGGAAACACAAAAAAGGAAACTTGCTCCGACAATAAAGAGATAGAAATTGTATATCCGGTTCAGTGAAAAGCATTAAGGGAAATAAATCATTCACAACAACAACAACCAAAGAAAAACTTGACGAGCCCCAACCCCGCCCGTCAATGTGATGAACATCCACTGTGATTTTCATCTCCAGCTCACCAACAAAGGATATTATTGAAGATTTTTCACAAACCTTGAACCAAAAAGAAGAGGAAATACTTCCTTCAGATGTGGTCAACAGAGCCCAACCATGAACAGAGCTTTGTCAGAGGTTTTGTCTCTGAAAAATAATATTCATATGCACAGCATGGAAAACTGCAAATTTGTCTTTTCACATCGTGATATTCATTCATGTTCAGATTGGTGAAATTCTTCAGGAGGAAATTGATGGCAGACACTATGGTGACGATTTCAATTAAAAATAATTACAAAAAACTGTTGAAAAGAACTAAACGTGGAGACACGTAAATGCTGAGGTTTTTGCAAATGTCAGCCTCATATTCATAGTAATATCATAAAACTCTTCTTTCAATGTCAAATTAACTTCCAAAACAGGATATTGAGTAATGACTGAAAATGAGACACCGCATTATTTCAAAATCAAAGCATCATCAAATCAACTTCAACAGAAACCCACAATAAAACCAATATACCACTGCTCAACCATCCAAGTTAAACACCAACTCATCAGTTTAAAACAAATATAATCATCAAAATAATAAATCAGAAATAAGGACGTCCATGTTAAATATAAAATTTCAAATCTATTTTGATAAAAAAAATATATAAATAAAATTCCCGACCACAAAAAACAGATAAACACCCAAAGTAAAGTGAAAGTGTAAACTTAAATTACACAAAATAATAACCCCATCATATTTTTGCTCACCATTTTGGATAAACACATTTACATCAGTTCAAAAAGAACTAGAATCATGAAAATATCAAATAAAAATACCTCAAAATACATTCTCTTGTGACTATAATGTGTATCTCTTCTTAGAAATATCAAAATTGAACATAACACCAAAGTTTGAAAAACATGTCAGGTGATTTCCACCAACAAAAATAGAGGAATAATATCTCATGTGGTGAGCAAGATACAGTTTCTGATAAAATATAGCTGTGATTGAACGATGTAAAAAAAGGAAACTTGCTCCGACAATAAAGAGATAGAAATTGTATATCCGGTTCGGTGAAAAGCATTGAGGGAAATAAATCATTCACAACAACAACAACCAAAGAAAAACTTGACGAGCCCCAACCCCGCCCGTCAATGTGATGAACATCCACTGTGATTTCCATCTTCAATTCACCAACAAAGGATATTATTGAGGATCTTTCACTGACCTTGAACCAAAAAGATGATGAAATACTTAGTCCAGATGTGGTCAACGGAGCCCAACCAGGAAGAGGCTGTTGTGAGGATGTTTCTTTTTGAAGAAAAATAATCGTCATGTGCACAGCAAGGTAAACTGAAAATTTCTCATTGAGCTTCTTGATATTCATTCATGTTAAGATTGGTGAAATTCTTCAGGAGTAGAATTGATGGCTGAACAGTGTGATGGACGATTTCCATTCAAAATAATGTTAAGAAACTGTTCAAAGTAACTCAACGTGGAGAACAAGTAAATGCTGCGGTTTTTGCAAATGTCAGCCTCATATTCATAGTAATGTCATAAAACTCTTCTTTCAATTTCAATTTAACTTCCAAAAACAGGATATTGAGTCATGACTGAAAATGAGACACCGCATTATTTCAAAATCAAAGCATCATCAAATCAACTTCAACAGAAACCCACAATAAAACCAATATACCGCTGCTCAAGCATCCAAGTTAAACACCAACTCATCAGTTTAAAACAAATATAATCATCAAAATAATAAATCAGAAATAAGGACGTCCATGTTAAATATCAAATTTAAAATCTATTTTGATGAAAAAAAATATAAATAAAATTCCCAACCACAAAACACAGAGAAACACCCAAAGTATAGTGAAAATATAACCTTAAATAACACCAAATAATAACCCCATCATATTTTTGCTCACCATTTTGGATAAACACATTTACATCAGTTCAAAAAGAACTAGAATCATGAAAATATCAAATAAAAAAACCTCAAAATACATTATCTTGTGACTATAATGTGTATCTCTTCTAAGAAATATCAAAATTCAACACAACACCAAAGTTTGAAAAACATATCAGGTGATTTCCACCAACAAAAATAGAGGAATAATATCTCATGTGGTGAGCAAGATACAGTTTCTGATAAAATATAGCCGTGATTGAACGATATAAAAACAGGGAAACACAAAAAAAGGGAAACTTGAATGAATGAATGAATGATCGTTTTAAGGCCATTTTCCCCGCTAGAGCAGGGGGTTAGCCTTGCGGGCCCCATGACAATCATGGTTCCCTGTTTGAGGCAATGTTTTTATGGCCGGATGCCCTTCCTGGCCCCAACCCTTAGTCGCCTCTTACGATACGCAGGGATACGGCGTACCTATTCTAACCGGGGTACACACCAGGACCATTCATCCCAGCAAGCTGGTACACAATTTGCCGACCTCGAAAGGATGACAGGCTGAGTCAACCCCCCTGGTGTTAATTTAGCAATCGTCCGGGATTCGAACCCAGGATCCTCGGATCCCAAGCCGGCACCCTAACCGCTAAGCGAACACCAAGCTTAAAAAAAAGGAAACTTGCTCAGACAATAAAGAGATAGAAATTGTATATCCGGTTTAGTGAAAAGCATTGAGGGAAATAAATCATTCACAACAACAACAACCAAAGAAAAACTTGACGAGCCCCAACCCCACCCGTCAATGTGATGAACATCCAATGTGATTTCCATCTTCAATTCACCAACAAAGGATATTATTGAGGATCTTTCACTGACCTTGAACCAAAAATAAGAGGAAATACCACCTTCAGATGTGGTCAACAGAGCCCAACCATGAACAGAGGTTTGTCAGAGGTTTTGTCTCTGAAAAACAATCTTCATATGCACAGCAAGGAAAACTGCAAATTTGTCTTTTCACATCGTGATATTCATTCATGTTCAGATTGGTGAAATTCTTCAGGAGGAAATTGATGGCAGACACTACGGTGACGATTTCAATTGAAAATAATTACAAAAAACTGTTGAAAATAACTAAACGTGGAGAACACGTAAATGCTGAGGTTTTTGCAAATGTCAGCTTCATATTCATAGTAATATCACAAAACCCTTCTTTCAAATTCAAATTGACTTCCAAAAACAGGATATTGAGTCATGATTGAAAATGAGACACCGCATTATTTCAAAATCAAAGCATCATCAAATCAACTTCAACAGAAACCCACAATAAAACCAATATACCACTGCTCAAGCATCCAAGTTAAACACCAACTCATCAGTTTAAAACAAATATAATCGTCAAAATAATAAATCAGAAATAAGGACGTTCATGTTAAATTTCAAATAAATTTTGATGGAAAAAAAATTCCGTTACTAAAAACAGAGTATTGAGCAGTAATTTGAAATACCACATTGCGTTGATTGACACCCAAAGTAAAGTGAAAGTATAAACTTAGATTACACCAAATAATGACCCCATGATTATTTTGCTCACCATTTTGGAAAAACACATTTACATCAGATGAAAAATAAATAGAATCATTAAAATATCAATTAAAAACACCTCAAAATTCATTCTCTTGTGACTATAATGTATATCTCTTCTTAGAAATATCAAAATTGAACATAACACCAAAGTTTGAAAAACATGTCAGGTGATTTCCACCAACAAAAATAGAGGAATAATATCTCATGTGGTGAGCAAGATACAGTTTCTGATAAAATATAGCTGTGATTGAACGATGTAAAAACAGGGAAACACAAAAAAGGAAACTTGAATGAATGAATGAATGATCGTTTTTCAGGCCATTTTCCCCGCTAGAGCAGGGGTTGGCCTTGCGGGCCCCATGACAATCATGGTTCCCTGTTTGAGGCAATGTTTTTCTGGCTGGATGCCCTTCCTGGCGCCAACCCCTAGTCGCCTCTTACGATGCGCAGGGATACGGCGTACCTATTCTAACCGGGATACACACCGGGATCATTCATCCAAGCAAGCTGGTAATCAATTTGCCGACCTTGGAAGGATGACCGGCTGAGTTAACCCCCGTGGTGTTAATTTAGCGATCCTCCAGGATTCGAACCCAGGATCCTCGGATCCCAAGCCGGCACCCTAACCGCTAAGCCAACACCAGGCTTAAAAAAAGGAAACTTGCTTTGACAATAAAGAGATAGAAATTGCATATCCGGTTCAGTGAAAAGCATTGAGGGAAATAAATCATTCACAACAACAACAACCAAAGAAAAACTTGACGAGTCCCAACCCCGCCCGTCAATGTGATGAACATCCAATGTGATTTCCATCTTCAATTCACCAACAAAGGATATTATTGAGGATCTTTCACTGACCTTGAACCAAAAAGATGATGAAATACTTAGTCCAGATGTGGTCAACGGAGCCCAACCAGGAAGAGGCTGTTGTGATGGTGTTTCTTTTTGAAGAAAAATAATCATGTGCACAGCAAGGTAAACTGAAAATTTCTCATTGAGCTTCTTGATATTCATTCATGTTAAGACTGGTGAAATTCTTCAGGAGTAGAAGTGATGGCTGAACAGTGTGATGGACGATTTCCATTCAAAATAATGTTAAGAAACTGTTCAAAGTAACTCAACGTGGAGAACAAGTAAATGCTGAGGTTTTTGCAAATGCCAACCTCATATTCAGAGTAATATCATAAAACTCTTCTTTCAATGTCAAATTAACTTCCAAAACAGGATATTGAGTAATGACTGAAAATGAGACACCGCATTATTTCAGAATCAAAGCATCATCAAATCAACTTCAACAGAAACCCACAATAAAACCAATATACCGCTGCTCAAGCATCCAAGTTAAACACTTTCTCATCAGTTAAAAACAAATATAATCCTCAAAATAATGAATCAGAAATAAGGACGTCCATGTTAAATATCAAATAAATTTTGATGGAAAAAAAATTCCGTTCCAAAAAACAGAGTATTGAGCAGTAATTTGAAATACCACATTGCGTTGATTGACACCCAAAGTAAAGTGAAAGTATAAACTTAGATTCCACCAAATAATGACCCCATGATTATTTTGCTCACCATTTTGGATAAACACAGTTACATCAGATGAAAAATAAATAGAATCATAAAAATATCAATTAAAAACACCTCAAAATACATTCACTTGTGACTATAATGTATATCTATTCTTAGAAATATCAAAATTCAACACAACACCAAAGTTTGAAAAACATATCAGGTGATTTCCACCAACAAAAATAGAGGAATAATATCTCATGTGGTGAGCAAGACGCAGTTTCTGATAAAATATAGCCGTGATTGAGCAATAAAAAAAAGGGAAACACAAAAAAGGAAACTTGCTTCGACAATAAAGAGATAGAAATTGTATATTAAATTATAAATTTATAAATTTATAAATTTTTAAATTTATAAATATAAATTTATAAATATAATATATAAATATAAATAAAAATATAAATTTATAAATATAAAATTATATTATAAATAGTAAAAAGCATTAAGGGAAATAAATCATTCACAACAACAACAACCAAGGAAAAACTTGACGAGCCCCAACCCCGCCCGTCAATGTGATGAACATCCACTGTGATTTTCATCTTCAATTCACCAACAAATTGATATTATTGAGGATCTTTCACTGACCTTGAACCAAAAAGATGATGAAATACTTAGTCCAGATGTGGTCAACAGAGCCCAACCAGGAAGAGACTGTTGTGAGGATGTTTCTTTTTGAAGAAAAATAATCGTCATGTGCACAGCAAGGTAAACTGAAAATTTCTCATTGAGCTTCTTGATATTCATTCATGTTAAGATTGGTGAAATTCTTCAGGAGTAGAATTGATGGCTGAACAGTGTGATGGACGATTTCCATTCAAAATAATGTTAAGAAACTGTTCAAAGTAACTCAACGTGGAGAACAAGTAAATGCTGAGGTTTTTGCAAATGTCAGCCTCATATTCATAGTAATATCTATATTCAAATGTAAGGTGTGCACAGAGGGAGCTGCAGATGGAGGAAATGTTGAGTTGGATCTTGGAGATGGCGTGAAGCTGGAAGGTGTGAAAACATTTTGCTACCTCGGAGACATGCTGAATGGAGAAGGTGGATCAGACTCGGCAACGGTTTCTCGAGTGAGATGTGCATGGAAGAAGTTTCGGGAACTGGGTGGCGTGCTGATGATGAGGGGAGTGTCGTTGAAGCTGAAGGGAAAGGTGTATGCTGCATGTGTGAGAAGTGTTATGATTTATGGGAGCGAGACATGGGTAATAAACGAAGAGCAGCAACGAAGGTTGGAAAGGGTGGAAATGCGAATGGTTCGGTGGATGTGTGGAGTATCGTTGAGAGAGAGGAAGACAAATGATGAATTGTGAAAGATGATGGGAATAAAGCCTGTGATTGATGCTGTGAAGAGGAACAGGTTGATATGGTTTGGTCATGTGTTGAGGAAGGATGAAAGTGACTGGTGGAGAAGAGTGATGGAAATGAATGTAGAAGGAAGCAGAGGACGGGGAAGACCGAAAAAGACTTGGCTAAAGATGGTGGAAGAAGAAATGCGGGCAAGGGGGTTAACAAGGAGAAAAAACCACCGTTTAGAGGCCATTTTTCCCCGCAAAGCAGGGGTTGGCCTTTTCGGGGACCGTGGTAGTTGTTGTTTTTTGGTCCCCTTTTTGAAGCAATGTTTTACGGCCGGATGCCCTTCCTGACGCCAACCCTTTTTGCCGCCTTCAATGACAAACAGGGAATTACCAGTGAACTGGTACTCAATTAGCCGACCTCGGAAGGATGACAGGCTGAGTCAACCCCCCTGGCGTTAATTCGGCGATCGACCGAGATTCGAACCCAGGATCCTAGGATCCTAAGCCGGCACCCTAGCCGCTAGCCCAACACCACGGTTAACAAGGAGAGATGCACAAAATAGGGCAAAATGGAGAAGATTGTCATGGGGACCGCAAGGCTAACCCCCGCTCTAGCAGGGAAAATGGCCTTTAAAATGCATGTGGTTGTTGTTGTATATTCATCGTAATATCATAAAACTCTTCTTTCAATGTCAAATTAACTTCCAAAACAGGATATTGAGTAATGACTGAAAATGAGACACCGCATTATTTCAAAATCAAAGCATCATCAATTCAACTTCAACAGAAACCCACAATAAAACCAATAGACCGCTGCTCAAGCATCCAAGTTAAACACCAACTCATCAGTTTAATACAAATATAATCATCAAAATAATAAATCAGAAATAAGGACGTCCATGTTAAATATCAAATTTAAAATCTATTTTGATGAAAAAAAATATTAATAAAATTCGCTCACACAAAAAATAGAGAAACACCCAAAGTAAAGTGAAAATATAACCTTAAATAACACCAAATAATAACCCCATCATATTTTTGCTCACCATTTTGGATAAACACATTTACATCAGTTCAAATATAACTAGATCATTAAAATATCAAATAAAAACACCTCAAAATACATTATCTTGTGACTATAATGTATATCTCTTCTTAGAAATATCAAAATTGAACATAACACCAAAGTTTGAAAAACATATCAGGTGATTTCCACCAACAAAAATAAAGGAATAATATCTCATGTGGTGAGCAAGATACAGTTTCTGATACAATATAGCTGTGATTGAACGATATAAAAACAGGGAAACACAAAAAAGGAAACTTGAATGAATGAATTAATGATCGTTTTAAGGCCATTTTCCCCGCTAGAGCAGGGGTTGGCCTTGCGGGCCCCATGACAATCATGGTTCCCTGTTTGAGGCAATGCTTTTATGGCCGGATGCCCTTCCTGGCACCAACCCCAAGTCGCCTCTTACGATGCGCAGGGATACGGCGTACCTATTCTAACCGGGGTACACACCGGGATCATTCATCCCAGCAAGCTGGTAATCAATTTGCCGACCTCGAAAGGATGACAGGCTGAGTCAACCCCCATGGTGTTAATTTAGCGATCGTCCGGGATTCGAACCCAGGATCCTCGGATCCCAGGCCGGCACCCTAACCGCGAAGCCAACACCAGGCTTAAAAAAAGGAAACTTGCTTCGACAATAAAGAGATAGAAATTGTATATCCGGTTCAGTGAAAAGCATTGAGGGAAATAAATCATTCACAACAACAACCAAAGAAAAACTTGACGAGCCCCAACCCCACCCGTCAATGTGATGAACATCCAATGTGATTTCCATCTTCAATTCACCAACAAAGGATATTATTGAGGATCTTTCACTGACCTTGAACCAAAAAGATGATGAAATACTTAGTCCAGATGTGGTCAACGGAGCCCAACCAGGAAGAGGCTGTTGTGATGGTGTTTCTTTTTGAAGAAAAATAATCTTCATGTGCACAGCAAGGTAAACTGAAAATTTCTCATTGAGCTTCTTGATATTCATTCATGTTAAGATTGGTGAAATTCTTCAGGAGTAGAATTGATGGCTGAACAGTGTGATGGACGATTTCCATTCAAAATAATGTTAAGAAACTGTTCATAGTAACTCAACGTGGAGAACAAGTAAATGCTGAGGTTTTTGCAAATGCCAGCCTCATATTCATAGTAATATCATAAAACTCTGCTTTCAATGTCAAATTAACTTCCAAAACAGGATATTGAGTAATGACTCAAAATGAGACACCACATTATTTCAAAATCAAAGCATCATCAAATCAACTTCAACAGAAACCCACTGTGGTGAAAATGTAAGTTGAACCCAGGTGTGACGCTCACTTAAACCACTGGGCGGTGTCTATAAGACCTCGGGACGTCCGCGACTCGAGGCCACTCCTGCGACTTTATACAATGACATGTAGAATTGAATGGTACGTACCCACTTATATTCTAGGCTTGCTTGCATTGACTGATATATCCAATCTTTCTCATATGATGCCTTGATCCTGACATATATGTTGCATGGTGTATTTTACAGGATGATGTTTCGATCTAATTGAAATTAAACCTATCTATGGGACGAGTTGTGGATTTGGTTGATTTTCACAACACTTAATTTCAATTATGATCTTCGGAAATGGCGGGACACGAGTCTTGCGATGGCCGGATGAACGCAGATCACAGACGAGCGTTCCCGACATTCTCCGCGCTCCTGCGAGGCCCACCTCGGAGTCTTGCGATGGCCGGATGAACGCAGATCACAGACGAGCGTTCCCGACATTCTCCGCGCTCCTGCGAGGCCCACCTCGGAGAAGAATGACCGGCGGAGGACCCGTCGAGCTAGCACCAGCTACGGAGCTCCGACTACTCTCGCCGCCGGTCTGCCTCAAAAGGACCGGATGCGATGGGGACCTCGCAAGCCTTTTGCGGGACCGCGTCGACGCAAACTGCTCTCCTGAGGCCCGAACACCGGAGCAGGAATGACGGACTCCGGCAAGGCGCCTGCTGAAGGAGGCCACTGGGAAATGTCCTGGGCCGCAACCCCGTCGGAACGACGGACCCGCTTGGCGCCGAAGGTACGAATCTAGCCTCGGTTGCTCGAAACGCTAACGGCTCAGTCCGAGAGAATCATCCTAGATTTGCGTGCCTCGGCCCGAGATGAGATTCCCACGCGAGTGATCGCAACTCCCATGTCGGCCATGCCTCCACGCGGGCCGGCACACTCCGACCACTCGCTGCTCGGTGGAATCGCCTCCTCCGCGCGGATCGCGCACTGCTCGTCGGGATCACGCCGTGCCTCACACGGCCGGCTCACCCTGACCACTCGCTTCTCGGTGGAACCACCTCCTCCACGCGAATCGCGCACTGCTCGTCGGGATCACGCCGTGCCTCACACGGCCGGCTCACCCTGACCACTCGCTTCTCGGTGGAACCACCTCCTCCGTGCGAATCGCGCACTGCTCGTCGGAATCACGCCGTGCCTCACACGGCCGGCTCACCCTGACCACTCGCTTCTCCTCCACGCGAATCGCGCACTGCTCGTCGGAATCACGCCGTGCCTCACACGGCCGGCTCACTCCGGCTGCTCGGGCACTGTGCCCTTCGCGGGCACCACTCTGCGAGGCCGGCGATTCGGATCGCGGCTCGTCGAAATCCCACCTACATGTGGCTACTCAACGAGGCCGGCGAACTCCGCTGCCCGGAATCGCCTCAATGGAGGCTCGCTTGGCACCATGCGAGGACTCGTCGCAGCACGGATGAGTTTCTAAGGACGTCGAGCGGGACCTTCATAGCCTTTCACGACACTCGGGCTTATGCTTATGATAGATGATCGTATACCATGTGTATTCTATATATATGACTATCGTATCGGCATGTATCGGCATGGCATGTATCGGCATGCCGGCATGTATCGTATACCATGTGTATTCTATATGACTAACTATGTCTAAAACTCCGGACAAAACACGGCCCGAAAGCTAAACAAACGAGACGCTACTTCAGGGCGTGATATGTATTCGATCCTCTGACCCGACAGCTAAACAAACGAGACGCTACTTCAGGTCGTGCAGTCTATCGCTGCCAAGCATGCTCGCCCTCTCGACTCGGCGAAGCCGCACTGATTCAACGGGCCGAGCTCAACTTTCGGTTTCCCTCGTACGCGGTGCGCCCTAGATAATACTTTCGCTCGTCGGCCGGGTTAGTATTCCGTACACCGATCTCGAGCCCGCTCGAATGCTGCTGCCCAATGGACGCGAGACTTTAGATTTCGGAGTGCTACTTTACTCCGTCTGGGGATACCGCTCAGCTGGAACTCGCTGTCAAACCCGCCCGAACGCGCCCGAACCAATTGATGATGTCATCGACTAAATCACGCGTTTGCTTTACAGCACCGCGCCCGATCGATCCCGATTTAACGGGATCACGTGTTTTGCTCACGCGTTCGCGTTTGCTTTACAGCACCGCGCCCGATCGATCCCGATTTAACTGTTTCCCGCGCTTGCGTCATCAGAGTTCGTCTACCTGGGTACCTCTACAGATAGCAGAAATCGATAGCATCGAAATACTCCATCTGACCGCCCCTGCCCGACAGTGCGTGTCATAACGTGGCGGCCTTCGAGGGCGCCTAGCCAACATCGCGGACTTATGCCGTTAATCGATAAGGCACGGGGCATTTGGGGGTGCACGGTGACCCCATGACACGGTGACATTGAGCATTGCGCCCGACTCCCTCGTCTCCTGAGCAAGCCACGTGGGCACCGGCCCGCCGGATCGCCCTTGACTCTGGGCTTGTTGCTTCTAGGACACTTGGGGGTGCACGGTGACCCCATGACACGGTGACATTGAGCGTTGCGCCCGACTCCCTCGTCTCCTGAGCAAGCCACGTGGGCACCGGCCCGCCGGATCGCCCTTGACTCTGGGCTTGTTGCTTCTAGGCCAGGTCTCCTGGCTCGCCTCCACACATTTCGAGACTGCGAGACGCCTCGCCCGGCCGCTGCCTGATTGCGTTCCCTCTGACCCAGACTGTGAAGGTCGCTCGACTTCGGTGCGCGATTTTTTTTTTTTTGTTTGTTTTGTTTTGTTTTGTATACAAGATCGAGGCTCGTGAAAGAGCTAACATTAATCACACAAAAAGACAAACCGACACACAAAACACAAAAAACAAGGGGAGCGGTAGACAAGATGGGGAGAGAGGGGGAAGGACACAAAAGAGAGGGGGAAGGACACAAACACAACATTTGAGAGCAGGGACATCGGGAGGACTTGGGGGGAGGTGGGAGAGGATTAAAACATATGAACACTGCAAGGACTCTGGGGTGAATTACCGGGGGTAGAAAAGATCAAGGTTTTCGATGGGGGAAGATAAGAGATGGTGGTGAACAGCTGTTTTAAAGACCTGGAGGGAGGAGTGGGATTGAAGGGAGTGGGGGAGTTTGTTCCACAGGCGGGAGAAAAGGGGAATGAAAGAGTGAAGGTGAGCAGAGAGCCTAGACTTTGGCAGTTTAACCAGAAGAGGGTTGCAGGCAGATCTTGTGCGACCTGAAGGAATACTGGGGGGACAGAGCACAGAGAGAGCTGGGGGAGCAAGGCCGGAGAGGAGTCGGTAGAAGACAGAAAGACCACCAACCTGCCTGCGGTGAGTGAGTGAAAGGCCCTCGGCGTTGACTACATCGCAGGAGATTCCAATGATTCTGAAAGCTTTGGCCTCAACAGCGTGAAGCCGAGCAAGGTGTGAGGCAGGAGCACCAGCCCAGAGGGGGGAACAGTATTCCATTGAGCTGCGGATGAAAGCCTTGTATGTGGTGAGGAGCTCAGGTGTGCCAAGGAAGGACTTCGCACGACGGAGGATGCCCAGTCGGCGACTGGCTTTGGAGGCCAGCTTGGAAATGTGGTTTTCCCAAGAAAGATCATGGCAGATAGTGAGACCCAAAAGCTTGAGCGACAGAACTTCTTGGAGAGGATTGTTGAGAAAGTAGATGGGAGGGTTGTCCAGTCGGTCCTTTCGGAGAGACATTGTAAGAGTGTGAGATTTGTCAGGATTGAAAGACATGTTCCACTTGTTTGACCAGTCTGTGATTTTGTCCAGGTCTGCAGAGAGTGAGGAGGCTGCAGACTGCCGATCTGAGGGATGAGGAATGGAGCGACAGAGAGTAGAGTCGTCAGCAAAGAGATAGAGAGGATTTTCAAGAGAGTCAGAGAGATCATTGATGAAGACCAGAAAAAGCACAGGGCCCAGAACACTACCTTGGGGAACTCCAGCCTGAACAGGAAGAGGAGATGAGAGAAACCCATTCAGGGCCACACGTTGACTACGACCAGAGAGGAAGTCCGCCAGCCATGCATGGAGATTTCCATGGATACCAAAGGAGGAGAGTTTGGAGAGCAGAGCAGGGTGCCAGACCGTATCGAAGGCACGTGAAATGTCAAGGGAGACAGCTCTAATTTCCTGTTTGGCGTTGAGGACCTCCATCCATTGTTGAGAAAGCAGAAGCAGCATGTCCAGAGTAGAGTGACCAGGTCTGAAACCAAATTGATGATCAGAGATCAAGCCATTGGAGAAGAGGAAAGATTTAATATCTGAAGCAATGATGGATTCCATGACTTTGCTGATAATTGGGAGAAGGCTGATTGGTCTGTAGTTGCTGGGATCTGTTTTTGCACCTTTTTTGTGCAAAGCGGTGATGTTGGCTGATTTCCAAGCAGATGGCAGATGACCTTGAGCAAAAGAGAGGGTGAAGAGAACAGAAAGAGGGAGTGAAAGTGCAGAAGCACATGATTTTAGGACCCGTGGGCTGATGCCGTCAGGACCAGTTGCAGAATCAGAGTCGAGGGTTGCCAGAAACTTTTCCACCTTGTCAGGAGGAAAGGACACAGAGTCCAGGAGCAGCTGGGTACGACTGGGTACGGTGGGTACAGAGAGGGATGGGTTTGGGACACAAGATTTAGAGGCAAACACAGAGTTGAGGCATTCAGCTTTTTCACGTGCGGAGTCAGCCGTTAAGCCGTTTGAGGTGAGGGAGGGGATGGAGGGGGAACAAACACCAGAAACAGATTTGACCAGACGCCACCAGGATTTGGAAGAGGGAGACAGATAAGAGAGTTCGGTCTTGAGAATGGTGAGATATTGTTTCCTGGCTCTCCTGAGGGTGGACACACACTTGTTTCGGGCTTTGTGAAAGGAAATGAGATTTCCTTCCGTTGGATTTGCTTTCCAGGAGACGAAAGCAAGTTGTTTCAGGGCAACAGCCTCACCACAAGATTCCGTGTACCATGGACGGGAGGAAGGGTATGACAACTGAAGACGAGATGGTATAAATCTGTGCATGAGAGAGAGCAATTTACTTTGAAAGAATTCCCAGGATGAGTTGATGTCAGAGGCGGTAGAGATGGGAGACCAGTCCAGATGATTGATGGCTGCTTGAAGACCGTGCCAGTTGGCCTGAGTGAAATGCCAGACTCGTCGACGCTGAGGAGGCTCTCTGAGAATGGTCAGAGAGATGTCCACTTTGACAAGCACATGATCAGATGAGCCGATTGGAGCAGAAGAAGAGCAGCAGACATTTTCAGGGAAGTTTGTCATAACCAAATCCAGAAGAGAAGATGCTCCGTTGACTGAGATCCGGGTCGGGAAATTGACAGATTGTGTCAGTCCCAGTGAGTCGCAGAAGTCCTTTGCTGAAGAGCCATGGCTGGTGAGAGAGGTACCCACACCCAGCCAACTGGCATGGTGACAATTGAAATCACCACATATGAGGAAGAGAGAGTTGGGATGGGTAGATAGAAGTTGGTCCATATTATCAGACAGTGAGATGTAGATGGAGTCATCACTGTTTGGTGGACGGTACAACACACATATGAACAAAAGGTGGGAGCGAAGGGGAAGCCGTAGCCAAAGGTATTCCTGGGGGTGAGGTGGAGAGAGGGCAGTGCAGGGCGAGTGAGGAAGAGAGTTTTTTATAAAGATAGCAACCCCCCCTCCAGGACGAGGCTCAGGTCTATCATACCGGAGGAGGGAGTAACCTGGGAGAGATACCAAGGAATCAGAGACATCATGAAGGAGGAAAGTTTCTGTTAAGCAGATCACGTCTGGTTTGTCAGAAGCAACCTGTATGGAGAGATCAGTCAAGTTTGAGCGAAGGCCCCGGATGTTTGAGGTCCATACTGTTAAAGAAGAGGAAGGGGGAGCATCGGATACAGAACAGGGGGAGGGAGCGGTACGGTATGATGTGGAAGAGGAGGAAGAGGTAGGGAGAGCTGTTGAAGGTGCGTCAGAGATTTCAGAACAGCTTGGAGAAAGGGAAGTATGGGGCGGACAAAAGGTTTGATGGTGAATGGGTGAGGCGCAGTGAGGTGTTGTTTGAGGAGGGGGAAGAGTGAGGCAGAAGGTTGAGGGAGCTGAAGGTGAGAGTTGGAAGGGGGAAGAAGCGGGGAGGACGCTTTGAGGAGGAGGGGTTAGAGGGGAGTCTAGGAGGGGAGGAGTGAGGGAGGGTCTCAGAGGGGAGGGGTGTGGGGGGAGTTTAGGAGGGAAGGGGCAAGGGGGGAGATCTGAAAGGGATGGGTGATGGGGAAGATTTGGAGGGGAGGGGCAAGGGGGAAGATTTGAAAGGGATGGGTGATGGGGAAGATTTGGAGGGGAGGGGTGAGATTGGATTTTGAAAAATGTACGATTAATGGGAAACGAACATTTCTTGCAAAATGAGATTCTTGCGACCTTCGAGTCAAAAATACGTTTGAGGATGCTGAAGGATGGGTGGAGTTCTGGAGAGTTTAGGGAATGAATGAAAGATGCACTATAAGAGATGGAATTTTTTTTTGGAATGAATAGATTTGGTGAGCAAGTCGAAAGCATCCTTTTATAGAAGGATGCGATGCGCAGCTGTTATCTTGCACTTCACGACGGGGGGGGGGGGGGGGAGGGATGGATGAGTGAGGGGGTGGGTGATGATCCATCCATCTGGGCCATCCTCTTGGATGTCGATCCGATCACCGGGCCCGATCTCTAGTGAGGGGGTGGATGATGTTCCATCCTTCCAGGCCGTTCTCTTGGATGTCGATCCATCCGGGACGATTTCCATTTCTCTTCCGGGCCGTTCTCTTGGATGTCGATCCATCCGGGACGATTTCCATTTCTCGATCTCGACGTTTTCTCTCCGGGACAATCCCTCCGGGACGGTAGCCGGTATAGCCGATCTTCACCGATCCTCTGCAGGTCGGGTGATTCTGCGCGCTTCGCTGGGAAGGCGCATTTCGGTCGTTTTGTGCGTCGTCGTAACTGCCATGCCAGTCGTTCGGGCAGCCTACGGAGGGCACTCGTGGCGAACGTTTTGCTTGAAACTATTTGCCGGAGCTTGTAAGTCGTACGCGCTGCCGTCAGAGAGCGCTCGAGTCTCGTGATCTCAAAACAGGGGGACTCCGGGGTATCGCGTAACTCTCGTTATGGCTCTCGTCGGTTCTCTCCCTCGGCATGCGCATTCCATGACAATTCCATGACATGGATCTAATGTGGATCGACCATGTACCCATTCCATGACAATTCCATGACATGGATCTAATGTGGATCGACCATGTACCCTTGGGAGCCAAGGCAGGTACAGACTTACTGTAATGGACTTACTGTAGTGGCCTCCTGTCATGTAATCTTACTTACTGTTACAGCTTACTGTAAAGAGGCTTACTGATTAATCTTACGTAGATGCACGGTGACCGTGAGGCGTGAGGCTTACTGATTTACACATCTTCCACATCGACACATCTGCCTGAAATGCGTTGCGTTGCGACGAATGGACATTCGCTCTTCGACAAGGTACACCTTATGTAATGAGTTGCATATCGCAAAGGTACACCTTATCCAGCACATAGGCCTGTGAGACTAGACTATTGGGACCCACAGGCTCATCGTCTGCCAGTATCGGACATGTTTGCTAACCAGGCTATTGGGACCCACAGGCTCATCGTCTGCCAGTATCGGACATGTTTGCTAACCAGGCTATGAGTGCGCCTAGAGAACATCTGCCGTCCCTCCCTTCGCCTGATACACCCCGGCCTGAAGCGGGGAGGGCACTGAGGTGCCCCTCCGACACCTGCCTCCAGCGGCTACTCCGAAGCAGGGGACTCCGGATTTGGGGACGACGTACCCGGTAGTTCCGAACCTGTGCTGGCAGGGTAATTCGCCACACTGACCTCTACGGATGGACCGACTGACCTGTACTACTGATAATGGATTTGTTTCGTATAGAGCTTTCCAGGAAGCCCTAAAGACGCTTTGACAGTGTGCGAAACATAACACAATGGCGCAAAGACAAGAATCAATAGGGATATTTCTTTGACACCCTCATAATGATAATGATATAATGACTTCCTCTACCTATTAATGCTGACGCGCGCTCGCTTCCTGCCTAGTGGCAGCATAGTTCTAACGGCGGGGAGAATGTGGTGAAAATGTAAGTTGAACCCAGGTGTGACGCTCACTTAAACCACTGGGCGGTGTCTATAAGACCTCGGGACGTCCGCGACTCGAGGCCACGCCTGCGACTTTATACAATGACATGTAGAATTGAATGGTACGTACCCACTTATATTCTAGGCTTGCTTGCATTGACTGATATATCCAATCTTTCTCATATGATGCCTTGATCCTGACATATATGTTGCATGGTGTATTTTACAGGATGATGTTTCGATCTAATTGAAATTAAACCTATCTATGGGACGAGTTGTGGATTTGGTTGATTTTCACAACACTTTCATTTCCATTCAAAATAATGTTAAGAAACTGTTCATAGTAACTCAACGTGGAGAACAAGTAAATGCTGAGGTTTTTGCAAATGCCAGCCTCATATTCATAGTAATATCATAAAACTCTGCTTTCAATGTCAAATTAACTTCCAAAACAGGATATTGAGTAATGACTCAAAATGAGACACCGCATTATTTCAAAATCAAAGCATCATCAAATCAACTTCAACAGAAACCCACAATAAAACCAATATACCGCTGCTCAAGCATCCAAGTTAAACACCAACTCATCAGTTTAATACAAATATAATCATCAAAATAATAAATCAGAAATAAGGACGTCCATGTTAAATATCAAATTTAAAATCTATTTTGATGAAAAAAAAAAAAAAAAAATTCCCGAACACAAAAAACAGAGAAACACCCAAAGTAAAGTGAAAATATAACCTTAAATAACACCAAATAATAACCCCATCATATTTTTGCTCACCATTTTGGATAAACACATTTACATCCGTTCAAAAAGAACTAGAATCATGAAAATATCAAATAAAAACACCTCAAAATACATTCTCTTGTGACTATAATGTATATTTCTTCTTAGAAATATCAAAATTGAACATAACACCAAAGTTTGAAAAACATATCAGGTGATTTCTACCGACATAAATAGATCAATAATATCTCATGTGAGGAGAGCATGATACAGTTTCTCATAAAATATAGCCGTGATTGAACAATAAAAAACAGGGAAACACAAAAAAGGAAACTTGAATGAATGAATGAATGATCGTTTTAAGGCCATTTTCCCCGCGAGAGCAGGGGTTGGCCTTGCGGGCCCCATGACAATCATGCTTCCCTGTTTGAGGCAATGTTTTTATGGCCGGATGCCCTTCCTGGTGCCAACCCCTAGTCACCTCTTACGATGCGCAGGGATACGGCGTACCTATTCTAACCGGGGTACACACCGGGGTCATTCATCCCAGTAAGCTGGTAATCAATTTGCCGACCTCGGAAGGATGACAAGCTGAATCAACCCCCGTGGTGTTAATTTAGCGATCGTCCGGGATTCGAACCCAGGATCCTCGGATCCCAAGCCGGCACCCTAACCGCTAAGCCAACACCAGGCTTAAAAAAAGGAAACTTGCTTCGACAATAAAGAGATAGAAATTGTATATCCGGTTCAGTGAAAAGTATTGAGGGAAATAAATCATTCACAACAACAACAACCAAAGAAAAACCCCGCCCGTCAATGTGATGAACATCCAATGTGATTTCCATCTTCAATTCACCAACAAAGGATATTATTGAGGATCTTTCACTGACCTTGAACCAAAAAGATGATGAAATACTTAGTCCAGATGTGGTTAACGGAGCCCAACCAGGAAGAGGCTGTTGTGATGGTGTTTCTTTTTGAAGAAAAATAATCTTCATATGCACAGCAAGGTAAACTGAAAATTTCTCATTGAGCCTCTTGATATTCATTCATGTTAAGATTGGTGAAATTCTTCAGGAGTAGAATTGATGGCTGAACAGTGTGATGGACGATTTCCATTCAAAATAATGTTAAGAAACTGTTCAAAGTAACTCAACGTGGAGAACAAGTAAATGCTGAGGTTTTTGCAAATGTCAGCCTCATATTCATAGTAATATCATAAAACTCTTCTTTCAAATTCAAATTGACTTCCAAAAACAGGATATTGAGTAATGACTGAAAATGAGACACTGCATTATGTCAAAATCAAAGCATCATCAAATCAACTTCAACAGAAACCCACAATAATAATAATAATAATAATGCATTTATTTTATATAGCGCTTTTCAGGAAGCCCAAAGACGCTTTGACAGAGTGCAAAACATAATGCATAGCAAAACATAAAAACAATTGCAAAAAAAGAAGAATCAATAGGGAATTATTCAAAGCACAAAGGAGGGAGAAGGAGAGGAGATAGTCAGGGGTTAGATGCTGTGGGTTAAATGTTGAATGCAGTGTTGAACAGGTGGGTCTTGAGTGATGTTTTGAATGTGGTGAGTGAGGAGGGGTCTCTGATGGTGTGAGGTAGCGAGTTCCAGAGGGTGGGAGCAGCGATGGAGAAGGCCCTGTCCCCCCAGGATCTAAATTTGGTCCGGATGGGGGGGGTCAGGAGGTTGGTACCAGCAGAGCGGAGGTTGCGGGTGGGAGTGTGTCTGGAGAGGTCAGCCAGGTAGGATGGGGCCAGGTTATGGAGGGCTTTGTAGGTCAAGAGGAGGATTTTGTACTGGATTCTCTGGGAGATGGGGAGCCAGTGAAGCTTGTAAAGGACGGGGGTGATGTGGTCACGGGTCCGGGAATGGGTGAGTAGACGGGCAGCGGAGTTCTGAATGTATTGGAGTTTATTGGTGATTGTTGAGGGTGAACCATAAAGGAGGCTATTGCAGTAGTCCAGACGGGAAGTGATGAAGGCGTGGATGAGGGTTTCTGCAGCCACGGAGGAGAGGGATGGACGGAGACGGGCGATGTTTTTCAGGTGAAAGAAGGCTGTCTTTGTGATCTGTTTAGTGTATTTGTCGAAGGAGAGGGTTTGGTCAAAGATGATGCCAAGATTCCGGATGTGAGGGGAGGTGGATACTGGGAAACCGTCGATGTTGAGGGCAAAGTTATGGGTGGACTTGGTGAGCGTTTTTGGGCCAATGATGATTATTTCAGATTTATCACAGTTAAGTTTGACGAAGTTGATTTGAAGCCAGGATTTTATTTCAGTGATGCAGTTTGTCAGGATAGAGTGGGTGGCGGTGGAGATGGACTTGGTGGAGATGAAAAGCTGGATGTCATCGGCGAAGCAGTGGAATTGGAGACCATGACGGCGGATTAAGTGACCGAGGGGGGACAGGTAAAGGATGAAGAGGAGGGGGCCAAGAACTGAACCTTGGGGGACACCTTGGGGGAGGGGAGCAGTGGGGGATTTGCAGTTATTGATGGAGATGAACTGACGTCTGTCAGAGAGGTATGATTTAATCCAAGAGAGGGCAGTGCCGGTAATGTTAAAGGTGGTTTCAAGTCGGGTGAGGAGGATGGTGTGATCGATGGTGTCAAAGGCGGCGCTGAGGTCGAGGAGGATGAGAATGTTGAGGTTGCCAGCGTCAGAGGAGAGGAGAAGGTCGTTGGTGATTTTGAGGAGAGCAGTTTCAGTACTGTGGTTGGAGCGGAATCCGGATTGGAATGTTTCATACAGGTTATTGGCAGAGAGGTGATGTTTGAGTTGAGTGGCTACAGCGCGTTCCAAAACCTTTGACAGAAAGGGTAGGTTGGAGATGGGTCTGAAGTTATTTAGGGTGTCAGGGTTTAGTCCAGGTTTTTTCAGAATGGGGGTAACAGCAGCAATTTTGAGGGATGGTGGGACGATGCCTGTAGACAGGGAGGAGTTTATTGTTGCAATGATAAGTGGAGAGAGAGCAGGAAGGGAGGCCTTGACAAAGCTGGAGGGGATGGGGTCAAGAGTGCAGGTGGCAGTTTTCATTCCGATGAGGAGTTCAGAGAGGTCAGTAGGGGAGACTGGGGAGAATTGAGACAGGGGATGGCAGGATAAGGGGGGGCAGGTGGTTTGAGGGGGAGCGGGTGCGGCGGTGGTCAAGCTGTTGTAGATGTGTTCAATTTTGCGTTGGAAGAATGAAAGGAAGGAGATGCAGTTGTCTATTGTGAATGACTGGGTGGTGGTGTTCAGGGGGCTGAGGAGTTTGTTTATTGTAGAGAAGAGTGCTTTTGGGTTTCCGGAGCCAGAGTGGATAATTTGAGAGTAGTAGGCGGAGCGGGCGCGGGAGAGGGCATCTTTATAGTGTTGTATGTGGTCCTTGTAGGCCTGGGAGTGAACTGTGAGACCTGTTTTATTGCGGAGTCTTTCAAGTTGGCGAGCACGAGTTTTCATCAGGCGGAGTTCAGGGGTAAACCAGGGAGCAGAATGGGTGAAAGAAACTGTTTTGGTTTTTATAGGCGCAAGTTGGTCAACGCAGGAGGAGAGAGTGTGGTTGTAGTAGTCAGTGAGGTCAGAAGGGGTGTGGAGGTCAACGAAGGGAGAAGTGGACATTTTTTCAGAGAGGGTCGATGAGAATGAGGTAGGTGAAAGAGCGTTTAGCTTACGGAAGTTGATAGTGCGATAATGCCTTGGTGCTGGGGTGGGGATGTTGATGGTCAGAGTGATGGCGAGGTGGTCAGAGAGAGTGAGGTCGGAGCCAGAGAGATGGTGCAAAATTAGTCCAGTAGAGCAGACAAGGTCCAAAATGTGACCACGGTTATGGGTAGGAAAGTTGACATGTTGAGTGAGGTTAAAGCAGGTGAGTAAATCAGTGAAGTCAGTGGTTAGCGTGGAGTCAGTGGAGTCCATGTGGATATTGAAATCACCAAGGAGGAGGATTGAGGGGGAGAGGGAACATAGCTGAGTCAGAAAGTAGGAGAAGTCAGACAGGAATGACAATAAAACCAATAGACCGCTGCTCAAGCATCCAAGTTAAACACAAACTCATCAGTTTAATACAAATATAATCATCAAAATAATAAATCAGAAATAAGGACGTCCATGTTAAATATCAAATTTAAAATCTATTTTGATGAAAAAAAATACAAATAAAATTCCCGAACACAAAAAACAGAGAAACACCCAAAGTAAAGTGAAAATATAACCTTAAATAACACCAAATAAATAGCGCATCATATTTTTGCTCACCATTTTGAATAAACACATTTACATCAGTTCAAAAAGAACGAGAATCATGAAAATATTGTTAAGGATCTCAGAGACGGCACTCCAATTTGCAAGGAGGGGGGGGGGGGGGTAATCCCCCTGGCCTGTTAAGCTGGCCGTCTCTGGTCCTGGTACTCATAACGCTCTTTTCCGGGGTGAAATTGTTCAGGGTTATTGGTCAAGGTGTTCTCCCGAATACCTTTACCAATCCCTCCGCAAAACAGGGAGACAAGTACCGCTCGAACCACGGACAAGATGGTATTTGCCGAGGGGTTTAGCAATCCGCAGCTCGAGCCATTAACAAAGGACTAAACCCAACTATTGCGGTTGGCCGAATCGTGCCACAGGTACTCAATCGAAAGAAGGGACTAAAGCGATCGGGGGAAAGAAGAAACCAAAGTAAGGAATACCAGACATTTATTAACTATTTACAAAACCAAAACCAAAGAAGAGGAAATGAAAGTAATATACAGTGAAGAAGAAGAAGACACAGGGCAGCCTTAAGCACTCTTATATTATCAACGCCCCAGACAGACAAACAGACTCACACGAAAGGGGAAGAGCAGGCAAAAATGACTGGACGAAGGAGAAGGGTCCAAATGGGACAGCAGGGCTGGAAGGTTCGGGTAGAGGCACAGCAAGGAGGTCCGCTCCGGGCTGGAAGCGAACAGCTAGCGGCAGCTTCACGTATTCGGTTTCACACACGGTCGGACAATGCCAATTGACTACTGTATTGTTGTCGCCGTCACGGACCCACTCTTCTGCCTCACAATCCAGCGGTATGCTCGCCTGGTACCTCCCTCATCTGCCGGATCACGTCTCTCCCTTGAAGCAGTCCCTCCCAGCCGCTTTTATTGTTCGTGTTGGAATCAAGCCGCCAGCTCTAATGACACACCTACCGATTGGCTCACCTCGGCGCTGGTTGGCCGGCAAAGGGCTCGCTGACTCCACCTCTGCCGATGCGTCGACGTGCCACACCTTGTTCTGGTGGCTCCGCCCCCTTCTTCCTCGGCTTGACCGCATGGCTAATGGCGGTTTGGGGCCAACAACCGCATCAAGGCAAGGAGCAGCGAACGCTGCTGGCAAACGAAGTACTGGGTCCTATCTTATTTGATTAATGCAACGCAGATTCAACTATTGGGAACAGATCCTTAACTGAAACACATAATAATGAAATAACTATGGAGAGGTCCTCTGGTTCACTACGTGTTGTACATGGACTAACTAGGGTGCGATCTTTAACAAGCCAATTGATGGAGATATTTACAGGGGAACATTTATAAGGGAAACATTCACTAAAATTTACTAGTGAAGGTTCTAAAAACCGTAACAATATCAAATAAAAACACCTCAAATCACATTCTCTTGTGACTATAATGTATATCTCTTCTTAGAAATATCAAAATTCAACACAACACCAAAGTTTGAAAAACATATCAGGTGATTTCCACCAACAAAAATAGAGGAATAATATCTCATGTGGTGAGCAAGATACAGTTTCTGATAAAATATAGCCGTGATTGAACGATATAAAAACAGGGAAACACAAAAAAGGAAACTTGCTTCGACAATAAAGAGATATAAATTGTATATCCGGTTCAGTGAAAAGCATTAAGGGAAATAAATCATTCACAACAACAACAACCAAAGAAAAACTTGACGAGCCCCAACCCCGCCCGTCAATGTGATGAACATCCACTGTGATTTTCCTATCCAGCTCACCAACAAAGGATATTATTGAAGATTTTTCACGAACCTTGAACCAAAAAGAAGAGGAAATACTTCCTTCAGATGTGGTCAACAGAGCCCAACCATAAACAGAGGTTTGTCAGAGGTTTTGTCTCTGAAAAATAATCTTCATATGCACAGCAAGGAAAACTGCAAATTTGCCTTTTCACATCGTGATATTCATTCATGTTCAGATTGGTGAAATTCTTCAGGAGGAAATTGATGGCAGACACTGGTGACGATGCAAATTAAAAATAATTACAAAAAACTGTTGAAAAGAACTCAACGTGGAGAACAAGTAAATGCTGAGGTTTTTGCAAATGTCAGCCTCATATTCATAGTAACATCACAAAACTCTTCTTTCAATGTCAAATTAACTTCCAAAACAGGATATCGAGTAATGACTGAAAATGAAACACCACATTATTTCAAAATCAAAGCATCATCAAATCAACTTCAACAGAAGCTCACAATAAAACCATTATACCGCTGCTCAAGCATCCAAGTTAAACACTTTCTCATCAGTTAAAAACAAATACAATCGTCAAAATAATAAATCAGAAATAAGGACGTTCATGTTAAATTTCAAATAAATTTTGATGGAAAAAAAATTCCGTTACTAAAAACAGAGTATTGATAAGTAATTTGAAATATCACATTGCGTTGATTGACACCCAAAGTAATGTGAAAGTATAAACTTAGATTACACCAAATAATGACCCCATGATTATTTTGCTCACCATTTTGGATAAACACATTTACATCAGATGAAAAATAAATAGAATCATGAAAATATCAATTAAAAACACCTCAAAATACATTCTCTTGTGACTATAATGTATATCTCTTCTTAGAAATATCAAAATTCAACACAACCCCAAAGTTTGAAAAACATATCAGGTGATTTCCACCAACAAAAATAGAGGAATAATATCTCATGTGGTGAGCAAGATACAGTTTCTGATAAAATATAGCTGTGATTGAACGATATAAAAACGGAAACACAAAAAAGGAAACTTGAATGAATGAATGAATGATCGTTTTAAGGCCATTTTCCCCGCTAGAGCAGGGGTTGGCCTTGCGGGCCCCATGACAATCATGGTTCCCTGTTTGAGGCAATGTTTTTATGGCCGGATGCCCTGCCTGGCCCCAACCCTTAGTCGCCTATTACGATGCGCAGGGATACGGCGTACCTATTCTAACCGGGGTACACACCGGGACCATTCATCCCAGCAAGCTGGTACACAATTTGTCGACCTCGGAAGGATGACAGGCTGAGTCAACCCCCTGGTGTTAATTTAGCGATCGTCCGGGATTCGAACCCAGGATCCTCGGATCCCAAGCAGGCACCCTAACCGCTAAGCCAACACCAAGCTAAAAAAAAGGAAACTTGCTCAGACAATAAAGAGATAGAAATTGTATATCCGGTTCAGTGAAAAGCTGATGAAAAGCTGAGAAAAAGCTCAGTGAAAAGCTGAGAAAAAAGATGACTTGACGAGCCCCAACCCCACCTATCAATGTGATGAACATCCAATGTGATTTCCATCATCAATTCACCAACAAAGGATATTATTGAGGATCTTTCACTGACCTTGAACCAAAAAGATGATGAAATACTTCGTCCAGATGTGGTCAACGGAGCCCAACCAGGAAGAGGCTGTTGTGAGGGTGTTTGTTTTTGAAAAAAAATAATCTTCATATGCACAGCAAGGTAAACTGAAAATTTCTCATTGAGCTTCTTGATATTCATTCATGTTAAGATTGGTGAAATTCTTCAGGAGTAGAATTGATGGCTGAACAGTGTGATGGACGATTTCCATTCAAAATAATGTTAAGAAACTGTTCAAAGTAACTCAACGTGGAGAACAAGTAAATGCTGAGGTTTTTGCAAATGTCAGCCTCATATTCATAGTAATGTCATAAAACTCTTCTTTCAATTTCAATTTAACTTCCAAAAACAGGATATTGAGTCATGACTGAAAATGAGACACCGCATTATTTCAAAATCAAAGCATCATCAAATCAACTTCAACAGAAACCCACAATAAAACCAATATACCGCTGCTCAAGCATCCAAGTTAAACACCAACTCATCAGTTTAAAACAAATATAATCATCAAAATAATAAATCAGAAATAAGGACGTCCATGTTAAATATCAAATTTAAAATCTATTTTGATGAAAAAAAATATTAATAAAATTCCCAACCACAAAACACAGAGAAACACCCAAAGTATAGTGAAAATATAACCTTAAATAACACCAAATAATAACCCCATCATATTTTTGCTCACCATTTTGGATAAACACATTTACATCAGTTCAAAAAGAACTAGAATCATGAAAATATGAAATAAAAAACCTCAAAATACATTATCTTGTGACTATAATGTATATCTCTTCTAAGAAATATCAAAATTCAACACAACACCAAAGATTGAAAAACATATCAGGTGATTTCCACCAACAAAAATAGAGGAATAATATCTCATGTGGTGAGCAAGATACAGTTTCTGATAAAATATAGCCGTGATCGAACGATAAAAAACAGGGAAACACAAAAAAAGGAAACTTGAATGAATGAATGAATGATCGTTTTAAGGCCATTTTCCCCGCTAGAGCAGGGGTTGGCCTTGCGGGCCCCATGACAATCATGGTTCCCTGTTTGAGGCAATGTTTTTATGGCCGGATGCCCTGCCTGGCCCCAACCCTTAGTCACCTATTACGATGCGCAGGGATACGGCGTACCTATTCTAACCGGGGTACACACCGGGACCATTCATCCCAGCAAGCTGGTACACAATTTGCCGACCTCGGAAGGATGACAGGCTGAGTCAACCCCCCTGGTGTTAATTTAGCGATCGTCCGGGATTCGAACCCAGGATCCTCGGATCCCAAGCCGGCACCCTAACCGCTAAGCGAACACCAAGCTTAAAAAAAAGGAAACTTGCTCAGACAATAAAGAGATAGAAATTGTATATCCGGTTCAGTGAAAAGCATTGAGGGAAATAAATCATTCACAACAACAACAACCAAAGAAAAACTTGACGAGCCCCAACCCCACCCATCAATGTGATGAACATCCAAGGTGATTTCCATCTTCAATTCACCAACAAAGGATATTATTGAGGATCTTTCACTGACCTTGAACCAAAAATATGATGAAATACTTAGTCCAGATGTGGTCAACGAATCCCAACCAGGAAGAGGCTGTTGTGAGGGTGTTTCTTTTTGAAGAAAAATAATCTTCATATGCACAGCAAGGTAAACTGAAAATTTCTCATTGAGCTTCTTGATATTCATTCATGTTAAGATTGGTGAAATTCTTCAGGAGTAGAAGTGATGGCTGAACAGTGTGATGGACGATTTCAATTTAAAATAATGTTAAGAAACTGTTCAAAGTAACTCAACGTGGAGAACAAGTAAATGCTGAGGTTTTTGCAAATGTCAGCCTCATATTCATAGTAACATCATAAAACTCTTCTTTCAATGTCAAATTAACTTCCAAAACAGGATATTGAGTAATGACTGAAAATGAGACCGCATTATTTCAGAATCAAGGCATCATCAAATCAACTTACACAGAAACCCACAATAAAACCAATATACCGCTGCTCAAGCATCCAAGTTAAACACTTTCTCATCAGTTAAAAACAAATATAATCCTCAAAATAATGAATCAGAAATAAGGACGTCCATGTTAAATTTCAAATACATTTTGAAGGAAAAAAAATTCCGTGACAAAAAACAGAGTATTGAGCAGTAATTTGAAATACCACATTGCGTTGATTGACACCCAAAGTAAAGTGAAAGTATAAACTTAGATTACACCAAATAATGACCCCATGATTATTTTGCTCACCATTTTGGATAAACACATTTACATCAGATGAAAAATAAATAGAATCATGAAAATATCAAACACCTCAAAATACATTCTCTTGTGACTATAATGTAAATCTCTTCTTAGAAATATCAAAATTCAACACAACACCAAAGTTTGAAAAACATATCAGGTGATTTCCACCAACAAAAATAGAGGAATAATATCTCATGTGGTGAGCAAGATACAGTTTCTGATAAAATATAGCCGTGATTGAACGATATAAAAACAGGGAAACACAAAAAAGGAAACTTGCTCCGACAATAAAGAGATAGAAATTGTATATCCGGTTCAGTGAAAAGCATTGAGGGAAATAAATCATTCACAACAACAAACAAAGAAAAACTTGACGAGCCCCAACCCCGCCCGTCAATGTGATGAACATCCACTGTGATTTTCATCTCCAGCTCACCAACAAAGGATATTATTGAAGATTTTTCACGAACCTTGAACCAAAAAGAAGAGGAAATACTTCCTTCAGATGTGGTCAACAGAGCCCAACCATGAACAGAGCTTTGTCAGAGGTTTTGTCTCTGAAAAATAATCTTCATATGCACAGCAAGGAAAACTGCAAATTTGTCTTTACACATCGTGATATTCATTCATGTTCAGATTGGTGAAATTCTTCAGGAGGAAATTGATGGCAGACACTGGTGACGATGCAAATTAAAAATAATTACAAAAAACTGTTGAAAAGAACTCAACGTGGAGAACAAGTAAATGCTGAGGTTTTTGCAAATGTCAGCCTCATATTCATAGTAACATCACAAAACTCTTCTTTCAATGTCAAATTAACTTCCAAAACAGGATATCGAGTAATGACTGAAAATGAAACACCACATTATTTCAAAATCAAAGCATCATCTATCTATAATTCCAGTAATCTCTGTCTGTACGTTTGTTTGTCTGTGACCGCTGTTTCTCGACAACCACGGGTCCGATATACTTTTAACTTGCCAGGTATATTGCTGGGGACCCGAGGATGTGCCTTTTCAAGGTTTCATATTAATCGGACAATTACTTACCGAGCTATGTCCAAAAAACGATTCAACCAATCAGAGAGCAGCGAACGATCGCGTGTGCCGGCGTTGCGAATGGACCAAACCATTCCATGTAAATAGAGGGGGGGGTTCTGTGGTCGTTGCGAATGGACGAAACCATTTCATGTAAATAGAGGGGGGGGGGATTGTCACTGTACTCGCAAGCCGTTCGCCGTTCGCTTTGGCGTTGCGAATGGACCAAACCATTTCATGTAAATAGAGGGGGGGGATATAATTTTAGATAGATATATAGTACGGGCATATATATAGTACGGGCATGCCCTAGTCAAATCAACTTCAACAGAAGCTCACAATAAAACCATTATACCGCTGCTCAAGCATCCAAGTTAAACACTTTCTCATCAGTTAAAAACAAATACAATCGTCAAAATAATAAATCAGAAATAAGGACGTTCAATCGTTCATGTTAAATTTCAAATAAATTTTGATGGAAAAAAAATTCCGTTACTAAAAACAGAGTATTGATAAGTAATTTGAAATATCACATTGCGTTGATTGACACCCAAAGTAATGTGAAAGTATAAACTTAGATTACACCAAATAATGACCCCATGATTATTTTGCTCACCATTTTGGATAAACACATTTACATCAGATGAAAAATAAATAGAATCATGAAAATATCAATTAAAAACACCTCAAAATACATTCTCTTGTGACTATAATGTATATCTCTTCTTAGAAATATCAAAATTCAACACAACCCCAAAGTTTGAAAAACATATCAGGTGATTTCCACCAACAAATATAGAGGAATAATATCTCATGTGGTGAGCAAGACGCAGTTTCTGATAAAATATAGCCGTGATTGAACGATATAAAAACAGGGAAACACAAAAAAGGAAACTATTGCTTCGACAATAAAGAGATAGAAATTGTATATCCGGTTCAGTGAAAAGCATTAAGGGAAATAATTCATTTCACAACAACAACAACCAAGAAAAACTTGACGAGCCCAAACCCCACCCGTCAATGTGATGAACATCCACTGTGATTTTCATCTTCAATTCACCAACAAAGGATATTATTGAGGATCTTTCACCGACCTTGATCCAAAAAGATGATAAAATACTTCCTCCAGATGTGGTCAACAGAGCCCAACCAGGAGGAGACTGTTGTGAGGGTGTTTCTTTTTTAAGAAAAATAACCTTCATATGCACAGCAAGGTAAACTGAAAATTTCTCATTGAGCTTCTTGATATTCATTCATGCAAAGATTGGTGAAATTCTTCAGTGAGGAGAATGGATGGCTCAACAGTGTGATGGACGATTTCCATTCAAAATAATGTTAAGAAACTGTTCAAAGTAACTCAATGTGGAGAACAAGTAAATGCTGAGGTTTTTGCAAATGTCAGCCTCATATTCATAGTAATGTCATAAAACTCTTCTTTCAATTTCAATTTAACTTCCAAAAACAGGATACTGAGTCATGACTGAAAATGAGACACCGAATTATTTCAAAATCAAAGCATCATCAAATCAACTTCAACAGAAACCCACAATAAAACCAATATAACGCTGCTCAAGCATCCAAGTTAAACACCAACTCATCAGTTTAAAACAAATATAATCATCAAAATAATAAATCAGAAATAAGGACGTCCATGTTAAATATCAAACTTAAAATCTATTTTGATGAAAAAAAATATTAATAAAATTCCCAACCACAAAACACAGAGAAACACCCAAAGTATAGTGAAAATATAACCTTAAATAACACCAAATAATCACCCCATCATATGTTTGCTCACCATTTTGGATAAACACATTTACATCAGTTCAAAAAGAACTAGAATCATGAAAATATCAAATAAAAAAACCTCAAAATACATTATCTTGTGACTATAATGTATATCTCTTCTAAGAAATATCAACCGGGATTCGACCATTCATCCCAGCAAGCTGGTACACAATTTGCCGACCTCGGAAGGATGACAGGCTGAGTCAACCCCCGTGGTGTTAATTTAGCGATCGTCCGGGATTCGAACCCAGGATCCTCGGATCCCAAGCCGGCACCCTAACCGCTAAGCGAACACCAAGCTTAAAAAAAAGGAAACTTGCTCAGAAAATAAAGAGATAGAAATTGTATATCCGGTTCAGTGAAAAGCATTGAGGGAAATAAATCATTCACAACAACAACAACCAAAGAAAAACTTGACGAGCCCCAACCCCACCCGTCAATGTGATGAACATCCAATGTGATTTCCATCTTCAATTCACCAACAAAGGATATTATTAAGGATCTTTCACTGACCTTGAACCAAAAAGATGATGAAATACTTAGTCCAGATGTGGTCAACGGAGCCCAACCAGGAAGAGACTGTTGTGATGGTGTTTCTTTTTGAAGAAAAATAATCTTCATGTGCACAGCAAGGGAAACTGAAAATTTCTCATTGAGCTTCTTGATATTCATTCATGTTAAGATTGGTGAAATTCTTCAGGAGTAGAATTGATGGCTGAACAGTGTGATGGACGATTTCCATTCAAAATAATGTTAAGAAACTGTTCAAAGTAACTCAACGTGGAGAACAAGTAAATGCTGAGGTTTTTGCAAATGTCAGCCTCATATTCATAGTAATATCATAAAACTCTTCTTTCAATGTCAAATTAACTTCCAAAACAGGATATTGAGTAATGACTGAAAATGAGACACCGCATTATGTCAAAATCAAAGCATCATCAAATCAACTTCAACAGAAACCCACAATAAAACCAATATACCGCTGCTCAAGCATCCAAGGTAAACACAAACTCATCAGTTTAATACAAATATAATCATCAAAATAATAAATCAGAAATAAGGACGTCCATGTTAAATATCAAATTTAAAATCTATTTTGATGAAAAAAAATACAAATAAAATTCCCGAACACAAAAAACAGAGAAACACCCAAAGTAAAGTGAAAATATCACGTTAAATAACACCAAATAATAAGCCCATCATATTTTTGCTCACCATTTTGAATAAACACATTTACATCAGTTCAAAAAGAACGAGAATCATGAAAATATTGTTAAGGATCTCAGAGACGGCACTCCCCTTTGCAAGGAGGGGGGGGGGGGTTAATCCCCTTGGCCTGTTAAGCTGGCCGTCTCTGGTCCTGGTACTCATAACGCTCTTTTCCGGGGTGAAATTGGTCAGGGTTATTGGTCAAGGTGTTCTCCCGAATACCTTTACCAATCCCTCCGCAAAACAGGGAGACAAGTACCGCTCGAACCACGGACAAGATGGTATTTGCCGAGGGGTTTAGCAATCCGCAGCTCGAGCCATTAACAAAGGACTAAACCCGACTATTGCGGTTGGCCGAATCGTGCCACAGGTACTCAATCGAAAGAAGGGACTAAAGCGATCGGGGGAAAGAAGAAACCAAAGTAAGGAATACCAGACATTTATTAACTATTTACAAAACCAAAACCAAAGGGGAAACGAAAGTAATATACAGTGAAGAAGAAGAAGACACAGGGCAGCCTTAAGCAGTCTTATATTATCAATGCCCCAGACAGACAAACAGACTCACACGAAAGGGGAAGAGCAGGCAAAAATGACTGGACGAAGGAGAAGGGTCCAAATGGGACAGCAGGGCTGGAAGGTTCGGGTAGAGGCACAGAAAGGAGGTCCGCTCCATATCCACGCTCCGGGCTGGAAGCGAACAGCCAGCGGCAGCTTCACGTATTCGGTTTCACACACGGTCGGACAATGTCAATTGACTACTGTATTGTTGTCGCCGTCACGGACCCACTCTTCTGCCTCACGATCCAGCGGTATGCTCGCCTGGTACCTCCCTCATCTGCCGGATCACGTCTCTCCCTTGAAGCAGTCCCTCCCAACCGCTTTTATTGTTCGTGTTGGAATCAAGCCGCCAGCTCTAATGACACGCCTACCGATTGGCTCACCTCGGCGCTGGTTGGCCGGCAAAGGGCTCGCTGACTCCACCTCTGCCGATGCGTTGACGTGCCACACCTTGTTCTGGTGGCTCCGCCCCCTTCCTTCCTCGGCTTGACCGCATGACTAATGGCGGTTTGGGGCCAACAACCGCATCAAGGCAAGGAGCAGCGAACGCTGCTGGCAAACAAAGTACTGGGTCCTATCTTATTTGATTAATGCAACGCAGATTCAACTATTGGGAACAGATCCTTAACTGAAACACATAATAATGAAATAACTATGGAGAGGTCCTCTGGTTCGCTACGTGTTGTACATGGACTAAATAGGGTGCGATCTTTAACAAGCCAATTGATGGGGATATTTGCAGGGGAACATTTATAAGGGAAACATTCACTAAAATGTACTAGTGAAGGTTCTAAAAACCGTAACAATATCAAATAAAAACACCTCAAATCACATTCTCTTGTGACTATAATGTATATCTCTTCTTAGAAATATCAAAATTCAACACAACACCAAAGTTTGAAAAACATATCAGGTGATTTCCACCAACAAAAATAGAGGAATAATATCTCATGTGGTGAGCAAGATACAGTTTCTGATAAAATATAGCCGTGATTGAACGATATAAAAACAGGGAAACACAAAAAAGGAAACTTGCTCCGACAATAAAGAGATAGAAATTGTATATCCGGTTCAGTGAAAAGCATTAAGGGAAATAAATCATTCACAACAACAACAACCAAAGAAAAACTTGACGAGCCCCGACCCCGCCCGTCAATGTGATGAACATCCACTGTGATTTTCATCTCCAGCTCACCAACAAAGGATATTATTGAAGATTTTTCACGAACCTTGAACCAAAAAGAAGAGGAAATACTTCCTTCAGATGTGGTCAACAGAGCTCAACCATGAACAGAGGTTTGTCAGAGGTTTTGTCTCTGAAAAATAATCTTCATATGCACAGCAAGGAAAACTGCAAATTTGTCTTTTCACATCGTGATATTCATTCATGTTCAGATTGGTGAAATTCTTCAGGAGGAAATTGATGGCAGACACTGGTGACGATTTAAATTAAAAATAATTACAAAAAACTGTTGAAAAGAACTCAACGTGGAGAACAAGTAAATGCTGAGGTTTTTGCAAATGTCAGCCTCATATTCATAGTAACATCACAAAACTCTTCTTTCAATGTCAAATTAACTTCCAAAACAGGATACTGAGTAATGACTGAAAATGAGACACCGCATTATTTCAAAATCAAAGCATCATCAAATCAACTTCAACAGAAGCCCACAATAAAACCATTATACCGCTGCTCAAGCATCCAAGTGAAACACTTTCTCATCAGTTAAAAACAAATACAATCGTCAAAATAATAAACCAGAAATAAGGACGTTCATGTTAAATTTCAAATAAATTTTGATGGAAAAAAAATTCCCTTACAAAAAACAGAGTATTGAGCAGTAATTTGAAATATCACATTGCGTTGATTGACACCCAAAGTAAAGTGAAAGTATAAACTTAGATTACACCAAATAATGACCCCATGATTATTTTGCTCACCATTTTGGATAAACACATTTACATCAGATGAAAAATAAATAGAATCATGAAAATATCAATTAAAAACACCTCAACATACATTCTCTTGTGACTATAATGTTTTTCTCTTCTTAGAAATATCAAAATTCAATACAACCCCAAAGTTTGAAAAACATATCAGGTGATTTCCACCAACAAAAATAGAGGAATAATATCTCATGTGGTGAGCAAGAGACAGTTTCTGATAAAATATAGCCGTGATTGTACGATAAAAAACAGGGAAACACAAAAAAGGAAACTTGAATGAATGAATGAATGATCGTTTTAAGGCCATTTTCCCCGCTAGAGCAGGGGTTGGCCTTGCGGGCCCCATGACAATCATGGTTCCCTGTTTGAGGCAATGTTTTTATGGCCGGATGCCCTTCCTGGCGCCAACCCCTAGTCGCCTCTTATGATGCGCAGGGATACGGCGTACCTATTCTAACCGGGGTACACACCGGGATCATTCATCCAAGCAAGCTGGTAATCAATTTGCCGACCTCGGAAGGATGACCGGCTGAGTCAACCCCCGTGGTGTTAATTTAGCGATCCTCCGGGATTCGAACCCAGGATCCTCGGATCCCAAGCCGGCACCCTAACCGCTAAGCCAACACCAGGCTTAAAAAAAGGAAACTTGCTTCGACAATAAAGAGATAGAAATTGCATATCCGGTTCAGTGAAAAGCATTGAGGGAAATAAATCATTCACAACAACAACAACCAAAGAAAAACTTGACGAGCCCCAACCCCGCCCGTCAATGTGATGAACATCCAATGTGATTTCCATCTTCAATTCACCAACAAAGGATATTATTGAGGATCTTTCACTGACCTTGAACCAAAAAGATGATGAAATACTTAGTCCAGATGTGTTCAACGGAGCCCAACCAGGAAGTGGCTGTTGTGATGGTGTTTCTTTTTGAAGAAAAATAATCGTCATGTGCACAGCAAGGTAAACTGAAAATTTCTCATTGAGCTTCTTGATATTCATTCATGTTAAGATTGGTGAAATTCTTCAGGAGTAGAATTGATGGCTGAACAGTGTGATGGACAATTTCCATTCAAAATAATGTTAAGAAACTGTTCAAAGTAACTCAACGTGGAGAACAAGTAAATGCTGAGGTTTTTGCAAATGCCAACCTCATATTCATCGTAATATCATAAAACTCTTCTTTCAATGTCAAATTAACTTCCAAAACAGGATATTGAGTAATGACTGAAAATGAGACACCGCATTATTTCAGAATCAAAGCATCATCAAATCAACTTCAACAGAAACCCACAATAAAACCAATATACCGCTGCTCAAGCATCCAAGTTAAACACTTTCTCATCAGTTAAAAACAAATATAATCCTCAAAATAATGAATCAGAAATAAGGACGTCCATGTTAAATATCAAATAAATTTTGATGGAAAAAAAATTCCGTTCCAAAAAACAGAGTATTGAGCAGTAATTTGGAATACCACATTGCGTTGATTGACACCCAAAGTAAAGTGAAAGTATAAACTTAGATTCCACCAAATAATGACCCCATGATTATTTTGCTCACCATTTTGGATAAACACAGTTACATCAGATGAAAAATAAATAGAATCATAAAAATATCAATTAAAAACACCTCAAAATACATTCACTTGTGACTATAATGTATATCTCTTCTGAGAAATATCAAAATTCAACACAACACCAAAGTTTGAAAAACATATCAGGTGATTTCCACCAACAAAAATAGAGGAATAATATGTCATGTGGTGAGCAAGACACAGTTTCTGATAAAATATAGCCGTGAATGAGCAATAAAAAAAAGGGAAACACAAAAAAGGAAACTTGATTCGACAATAAAGAGATAGAAATTGTATATCCGGTTCAGTAAAAAGCATTAAGGGAAATAAATCATTCACAACAACAACCAAGGAAAAACTTGACGAGCCCCAACCCCACCCGTCAATGTGATGAACATCCACTGTGATTTCCATCTTCAATTCACCAACAGAGGACATTATTGAGGATTTTTCACTGACCTTGAACCAAAAAGATGATGAAATACATCCTTAAGATGTGGTCAACAGAGCCCAACCAGGAAGAGGCTGTTGTGAGGGTGTTTCTTTTTGAAGAAAAATAATCTTCATATGCACAGCAAGGTAAACTGAAAATTTCTCATTGAGCTTCTTGATATTCATTGATGTTAAGATTGGTGAAATTCTTCAGGAGTAGAATTGATGGCCAAACAGTGTGATGGACGATTTCCATTCAAAATAATGTCAAGAAACTGTTCAAAGTAACTCAACGTGGAGAACAAGTAAATGGTGAGGTTTTTGCAAATGTCAGCCTCATATTCATAGTAATGTCATAAAACTCTTCTTTCAATTTCAAATTAACTTCCAAAAACAGGATATTGAGTCATGACTGAAAATGAGACACCGCATTATTTCAAAATCAAAGCATCATCAAATCAACTTCAACAGAAACCCACAATAAAACCAATATACCGCTGCTCAAGCATCCAAGTTAAACACCAACTCATCAGTTTAAAACAAATATAATCATCAAAATATTAAATCAGAAATAAGGACGTCCATGTTAAATATATAATTTATTTCAAATCTATTTTGATGAAAAAAATATTTATAAAATCCCCTAACACAAGAAACAGAGAAACACCCAAAGTAAAGTGAAAATATAACCTTAAATAACACCAAATAATAACCCCATCATATTTTTGCTCACCATTTTGGATAAACACATTTACATCAGTTCATGAAGAACGAGAATCATGAAAATATCAAATAAAAACACCTCAAAATACATTCTCTTGTGACTATAATGTGTATCTCTTCTTAGAAATATCAAAATACAACACAAGACCAAAGTTTGAAAAACATATCAGGTGATTTCCACCAACAAAAATAAGGAATAATATCTCATGTGGTGAGCAAGATACAGTTTCTGATAAAATATAGCCGTGATTGAACGATATAAAAACAGGGAAACACAAAAAGGAAACTTGAATAAATGAATGAATGATCGTTTTAAGGCCATTTTCCCCGCTAGAGCAGAGGTCAGCTTGCGGGCCCCATGACAATCATGGTTCCCTGTTTGAGGCAATGTTTTTTATGGCCGGATGCCCTTCCTTGCACCAATCCTTAGTCACCTCTTATGATGCGCACGGATACGGCGTCCCTATTCTAACCGGGGTACACACCGGGATCATTCATCCCAGCAAGCTGGTACTCAATTTGCCGACCTCGGAAGGATGACAGGCTGATTCAACCGCCCTTGTGTTAATTTAGCGATCGACAGGGATTCAAACCCAGGATCCTCGGATCCCAAGCCGGCACCCTAACCGCTAAGCCAACACCAGGCTTAAAAAAAAGGAACCTTGCTTAGACAATAAAGAGATAGAAATTGTATATCCGGTTCAGTGAAAAGCATTGAGGGAAATAAATCATTCACAACAACAAACAAAGAAAAACTTGATGAGCCCCAACCCCGCCCGTCAATGTGATGAACATCCAATGTGATTTCCACTCCAGCTCACCAACAAAGGATATTATTGAAGATTTTTCACGAACCTTCAACCAAAAATAAGAGGAAATACCTCCTTCAGATGTGGTCAACAGAGCCCAACCATGAACAGAGGTTTGTCAGAGGTATTGTCTCTGAAAAACAATCTTCATATGCACAGCAAGGAAAACTGCAAATTTGTCTTTTCACATCGTGATATTCATTCATGTTCTGATTGGTGAAATTCTTCAGGAGGAAATTGATGGCAGACACTATGGTGACGATTTCAATTAAAAATAATTACAAACAACTGTTGAAAATAACTAAACGTGGAGAACACGTAAATGCTGAGGTTTTTGCAAATGTCAGCTTCATATTCATAGTAACATCACAAAACCCTTCTTTCAAATTCAAATTAACTTCCAAAAACAGGATATTGAGTAATGACTAAAAATGAGACACCGCATTATTTCAAAATCAAAGCATCATCAAATCAAATTCAACAGAAACCCACAATAAAACCAATATACCGCTGCTCAAGCATCCAAGATAAACACCAACTCATCAGTTTAAAACAAATATAATCATCAAAATAATAAATCAGAAATAAGGACGTCCATGTTAAATATCAAATTTAAAATCTATTTTGATGAAAAAAAATATTAATAAAATTCGCTAACACAAAAAATAGAGAAACACACAAAGTAAAGTGAAAATATAACCTTAAATAACACCAAATAATAACCGCATCATATTTTTGCTCACCATTTTGGATAAACACATTTCCATCAGTTCAAAAAGAACTAGCTTCATGAAAATATCAAATAAAAACACCTCAAAATACATTCTCTTGTGACTATAATGTATATCTCTTCTTAGAAATATCAAAATTGAACATAACACCAAAGTTTGAAAAACATGTCAGGTGATTTCCACCAACAAAAATAGAGGAATAATATCTCATGTGGTGAGCAAGATACAGTTTCTGATAAAATATAGCCGTGATTGAACGATATAAAAACAGGGAAACACAAAAAAGGAAGCTTGTTTCCACAAAAGAGACAAAAACTGTTTCTCTGGTTCAATTTTTAAAAAAACAGGAAAGGAATCATCCACAACAACAACAACAAAAGAAAAACTTGACGAGCCCCAACCCCGCCCATCAATGTGATGGACATCCACTGTGATTTCCATCTTCAATTCACCAACAAAGGATATTATTGAGGATTTTTCACTGATCTTGAACCAAAAAGATGATGAAATACATCCTTAAGATGTGGTCAACAGAGCCCAACCAGGAAGAGACTGTTGTGAGTGTGTTTCTTTTTGAAGAAAAATAATCTTCATATGCACAGCAAGGTAAACTGAAAATTTCTCATTGAGCTTCTTGATATTCATTCATGTTAAGATTGGTGAAATTCTTCAGGAGTAAAATTGATGGCTGAACAGTGTGATGGACGATTTCCATTCAAAATAATGTTAAGAAACTGTTCAAAGTAACTCAACGTGGAGAACAAGTAAATGCTGAGGTTTTTGCAAATGCCAACCTCATATTCATAGTAATATCATAAAACTCTTCTTTCAATGTCAAATTAACTTCCAAAACAGGATATTGAGTAATGACTGAAAATGAGACACCGCATTATTTCAAAATCAAAGCAACATCAAATCAACTTCAACAGAAACCCACAATAAAACCAATATACAGCTGCTCAAGCATCCAAGTTAAACACCAACTCATCAGTTTAAAACAAATATAATCATCAAAATAATAAATCAGAAATAAGGACGTCCATGTTAAATATAAAATTTATTTCAAATCTATTTTGATGAAAAAAAAAATTAATAAAATCCCCTGACACAAAAAACAGAGAAACACCCAAAGTAAAGTGAAAATATAACCTTGAATAACACCAAATAATAACCCCATCATATTTCTGGTCACCATTTTGGATAAACACATTTACATCAGTTCATGAAGAACGAGAATCATGAAAATATCAAATAAAAACACCTCAAAATACATTCTCTTGTGACTATAATGTGTATCTCTTCTTAGAAATATCAAAATTCAACACAACACTAAAGTTTGAAAAACATATCAGGTGATTTCCACCAAAAAAAATAGAGGAATAATATCTCATGTGGTGAGCAAGATACAGTTTCTGATAAAATATAGCCGTGATTGAACGATATAAAAACAGGGAACACACAAAAAAGGAAACTTGAATAAATGAATGAATTTTTTTTTATTTTTTTTGTATACAAGATCGAGGCTCGTGAAAGAGCGAACATTAATCACACAGAAAGACAAACAGACACATAAAACAAATAACATCGGGAGCGGTAGACAAGATGGGGAGAGAGTGGGAAGGACACAAACACAACATTTGAGAGCAGGGACCGAGAGACATGGAGACATCGAGAGATCTGTGGGAGGGAGAGGGCTTTGGGGGGGAGGCATGTGAAGGGGGGGAGGGGGTGTGGGAGAGGTAGAAACATATGGACACTGCCAGGATTTCCAGGAAAGAAGTTGGAATTTCAAACAAGGTGGATCTGGGGTGAATTAGTGGGGGTAGAAAAGATCAAAGTTTTGGATGGGGGAAGATAAGAGATGGTGGTGAACAGCTGTTTTAAAGACCTGGAGGGAGGAGAGGGATTGAAGGGAGTGTGGGAGTTTGTTCCACAGGTGGGAGAAAAGAGGAATGAAAGAGTGAAGGTGAGCAGAGAGCCGAGATTTCGGCAGTTTAACCATCAGAGGGTTGCTGGCAGATCTTGTGCGACCTGTAGGAATATTTGGGGGACAGAGCACAGAGAGAGCTGGGGGAGCAAGGCCGGAGAGGAGTCGGTAGAAGACAGAAAGACCACCTACCTGCCTGCGGTGAGTGAGTGAAAGGCCCTCAGAGATAGCTTCATCGCGGGAGATTCCAATGATTTTGAAAGCTTTGGATTCAACAGCGTGAAGCCGAGCCAGGTGTGAGGCAGGAGCACCAGCCCATAGGGGAGAACAGTATTCCATTGAGCTGCGGATGAAAGCCTTGTATGTGGTGAGGAGCTCAGGTGTGCCGAGGAAGGACTTCGCACGACGGAGGATGCCCAGTCGGCGACTGGCTTTGGACGCCAGCTTGGAAATGTGGTTTTCCCAAGAAAGATCATGGCAGATAGTGAGACCCAAAAGCTTGAGCGACAGAACTTCTTGGAGAGGATTGTTGAGAAAGTAGATGGGAGGGTTGTCCAGTCGATCTTTTCGGAGAGACATAGTAAGAGAGTGAGATTTGTCAGGATTGAAAGACATGTTCCACTTGTTTGACCAGTCTGTGATTTTGTCCAGGTCTTCAGAGAGTGAGGAGGCTGCAGACTGCCGATCTGAGGGAAGAGGAATGGAGCGGCAGAGAGTGGAGTCATCAGCAAAGAGATAGAGAGGATTTTCCAGAGAGTCGGAGAGATCATTGATAAAGACCAGAAAAAGCACAGGGCCCAGCACACTTCCTTGGGGAACTCCAGCCTAAACAGGAAGGGGAGATGAGAGAAATCCATTCAGGGCCACACGTTGGCTACGACCAGAGAGGAATTCCGCAAGCCATGCATGGAGATTTCCATGGATACCATAGGAGGAGAGTTTGGTGAGCAGAGCTGGGTGCCAGACCGTATCAAAGGCCCGTGATATGTCAAGGGAGACAGCTCTGATTTCCTGTTTGGCATTGAGGACCTCCATCCATTGTTGAGACAGCAGAAGCAGCATGTCCAGAGTAGAGTGACCTGGTCTGAAACCAAATTGATGATCAGAGATCAAGCCAATAGAGAAGAGGAAAGATTTCATATCCGAAGCAATGATGGATTCCATGACTTTGCTGATAATTGGGAGCAGGCTGATTGGTCTGTAGTGGCAAGGATCTGTTTTTGCACCTTTTTTGTGTAAAGCGGTAATGTTAGCTGATTTCCAGGATGCTGGCAGATGAACTTGAGCAAAAGATAGGGTGAAAAGCACAGAGAGAGGGTGAGATAGAGCGGCAGAGCAGGATTTTAGGACCCGTGGGCTGATGCCGTCTGGTCCAGTTGCAGAATCAGAGTCGAGGGTTGACAGAAACTCCTCCAACTTGTCAGGAGAGAAGGACACAGAGTCCAGGAGCAGTTGGGTTCGACTGGGAAAGGTGGGAACAGAGAGAGATGGGTTTGGGACGAAGGATTTTGAGGCGAACACAGAGTTGAGGCATTCGGCTTTGTCATGTGCGATGTCAACTGTGTGGCCATTGGAGGTAAGGGAGGGGATGGAGGGGGAACAAACACCAGAAACGGATTTGACCAGACGCCACCAGGATTTGGAGGAAGGAGACAGGTTTGAGAGTTCATTCTTGAGTGAGGAGAGATAGTGCTTCCTGGCACTCCTGAGGGTAGACATACACTTGTTCCGAGCTTGGTGGAAGGAACTGAGATTGCCTTCAGTTGGATTAGCCTTCCAAGAGGCAAAGGCGTGTTGTTTCAGGGCAACTGCCTCACCACAAGATTCAGTGTACCATGGACGGGAGGAAGGATAAGACAACTGAAGGCGAGATGGGATAAATCTGTGCATGAGAGAGATCAGTTTGCTTTGGAAGAATTCCCAGGAAGAATTGATGTCAGAGGCAGTGGAGATGGGAGACCAATCCAGACGATTGATGGCTGCTTGAAGACCGTCCCAGTCGGCCTGAGTGAAATGCCAGACTCGTCGACGCTGAGGAGGCTCTCTGAGAATGGCCAGAGAGATGTCCACTTTGACAAGCACATGATCAGAAGAACCGATTGGAGCAGAAGAAGAGCAGCAGACATTAGCAGGGAAGTTTGTCATAAGCAAGTCTAGAAGAGAAGATACTCCATTGGCTGAGATCCGGGTCGGGAAATTGACAGATTGTGTCAATCCCAGTGAGTCACAGAAGTCCTTTGCTGAGGTGCCATGACTGGTGAGAGAGGAACCCACACCCAACCAGGTGGCATGATGACAGTTGAAGTCACCACATATGAGGAAGAGAGAGTTGGGATGAGTGGATAGAAGTTGGTCCATGTTGTCAGACAGTGAAATGTAGATGGAGTCATCACTGTTTGGGGGACGGTACAGAACACATATGAACAAAAGGTGGGAGCGGAGAGGAAGCCGTAACCAGAGGTACTCCTGCGGGTGAGGAGGAAAGAGGGCAGTGCAAGGAGAGTGAGGAAGAGAGTTTTTGACAAAGATAGCCACCCCACCACCAGGCCGAGGCTCAGGTCTATCATACCGGAGGAGGGAGTAACCAGGAAGAGATATTAAGGAATCAGAGACATCTTGAAGGAGGAAAGTCTCTGTTAAGCAGATCAAGTCTGGATTGTCAGAAGCAACCTGTATGGAGAGATCAGTCAGGTTTGAGCGAAGGCCCCGGATGTTTGAGGTCCATACCGCTAATGAAGAGAGAGGGGGAGCATCGGGTACAGGACAGGGGAGGGGAGGAGTAGGGTAAGATGAAGGATGAGAGGGGGAGGTAGGGAGAGCAGTTGATAGTGTGTCAGATGTTGCAGAAGAGTTCCAAGAAAGGGAAGGATGAGGAGGATGAAAGGTTTGAAGGTGAAGGGATGAGGCACAGTGAGGGGTTGTTTGAGGGGGGGCAGAGGAAAGTAGAAGGTTTGGGGGGGTGGAGGTATGAGATAGAAGGGAGACGAAGTGGGGAGGAGGCAGCTTGGAGGAGGAGGGGGGAGGAGGGAGAATTGGAGAGGAATGGTATGGGGGGAGAATTGAATGGGAGGGATTGGGGGGGAGTTTTGAAGGGGAGGAGTGAGGGGGGAGTTTAGGAGGGGAGGGGCAAGGGGGGAGTTTTGGAGGGAAGGGGCAAGGGGGAAGTTTAGAAGTGGAGGGGCAAGGGGGGAGTTTAGGAGTGTAGGGGCAAGGGGGGGGATTTGGAAGGGAGGGGCAAGGGGGGAGTTTAGGAGGGGAAGGGCAAGGGGGGAGATCAGGAGTGGAGGGGCAAGGGGGGGATTAGGAGGGGAGGGGCAAGGGGGGAGTTTAGGAGGGGAAGGGCAAGGGGGGAGTTCAGGAGTGTAGGGGCAAGGGGGGAGTTTAGGAGTGTAGGTGCAAGGGGGGTGATTTGGATGGGAGAGGCAAGAGGGGAGTTTAGAAAGTGGATGATTAATGAAAGACGAACATTGATAACAAATTGGGTTTGTTGTGATTTTCAAGTTAGCAATCCGATTCAGAACGATGGAGGAGGGATGGAATGAATGTGAATTTAGACCATGAAGTGAGGGAGATGTATAAGATATTGAATTTCTTTTTTTTGAAGTGGAATGAGTTGGAGAGGAAATTGAGAAAAGCCTTTTAAATAGGAAGAAAAACAGCGTGTTGTAATATACCACTGAATAAAACACAGAAGGGGAAAGGTTAAACATATTAAAATAATATTTAAACAGAACTGTGAACAATCTTATATGCACAAAAATACCAACGGGGGGAGAGCCGAGAGGGACCACCACGAGTCACGTGAACAGGGCAAACGGTGGATGGCAAGGAGATAATGGGGGCGGGGCGAACAGCACACCTGGACAGAAAATACAGGATGAGACAACAGTACACGTGGAGAAAAGAAAATAAATGTTTTTGTTTTTTTGTTTTTTTTTGGGGGGGGGGGGAATTTAGAACGTTAGACAGAGTATTATGTTCGGGGTAGAAGGGAAAAAACCAAGAGCCAAGCAAAACACGCTTAAGTTAACAAAACACCGACGGGGGTACAACTACAAGGCCACACACGAGGAGCAGAACACGATTAATTAATTATGAGTTACAGGAAATTCAAACCAAAACTAACTATAATCAAACAATATCGCATGGACGATAAAATAACGAGTTGAAATTTGACAATCTATCTGGGGAAATGGGGGAGAAACACGTGGTCGAAGAATGAACGAACGAATAAGAATGAATAAACGAATGAGCACAGAGAAGGTAATGTCTTTTTTTCTTCTTTTTTTTTGAGTTGAGATTTACATAAGGAAGTAGGCTTTGGGGTGGAAAGACTGGGAAAACAGAGAACGAAAGTTATTAGATCACAAACGACAGACTGCTTAGAGAAAAACAAAGCCTCAAGGTTGTACAGTGTACACTGTACAAGGCCTCAAGACGACACGAATTAACATGATTTTCAATACAGGTATGAAAGATTTGCACCGAAAATCTTTGTCGGGACAATATACGTACATACACCATAAAATAAATACAGTTTTAACGAAAATACAAAATGGGAACAATTACTTAACTTCGATTTCGATGGAGAGCGTGTGGAGCTGCGAAAAAACTAACCCTCGCCAGCAAGACCGGAAACGGAAGTCAAAACGAATGATCGTTTTAAGGCCATTTTCCCCACTAGAGCAGAGGTTAGCTTGCGGGCCCCATGACAATCATGGTTCCCTGTATGAGGCAATGTTTTTTAAGGCCGGATGCCCTTCCTTGCACCAATCCTTAGTCACCTCTTACGATGCGCACGGATACGGCGTCCCTATTCTAACCGGGGTACACACCGGGATCATTCATCCCAGCAAGCTGGTACTCAATTTGCCGACCTCGGAAGGATGACAGGCTGATTCAATCCCCCTTGTGTTAATTTAGCGATCGACAGGGATTCAAACCCAGGATCCTCGGATCCCAAGCCGGCACCCTAACCGCTAAGCCAACACCAAGCTTTAAAAAAAGGAAACTTGCTTAGACAATAAAGAGATAGAAATTGTATATCCGGTTCAGTGAAAAGCATTGAGGGAAATAAATCATTCACAACAACAAACAAAGAAAAACCTGATGAGCCCCAACCCCGCCCGTCAATGTGATGAACATCCAATGTGATTTCCACTCCAGCTCACCAACAAAGGATATTATTGAAGATTTTTCACGAACCTTGAACCAAAAATAAGAGGAAATACTTCCTTCAGATGTGGTCAACAGAGCCCAACCATGAACAGAGGTTTGTCAGAGGTTTTGTCTCTGAAAAACAATCTTCATATGCACAGCAAGGAAAACTGCAAATTTGTCTTTTCACATCGTGATATTCATTCATGTTCTGATTGGTGAAATTCTTCAGGAGGAAATTGATGACAGACACTATGGTGACGATTTCAATTAAAAATAATTACAAACAACTGTTGAAAATAACTAAACGTGGAGAACACGTAAATGCTGAGGTTTGTGCAAATGTCAGCCTCATATTCATAGTAACATCACAAAACTATTCTTTCAAATTCAAATTGACCTCCAAAACAGGATATTGAGTGATGATTGAAAATGAAACACCACATTATTTCAAAATCAAAGCATCATCAAATCAACTTCAACAGAAAACCACAATAAAACCATTATATCGCTGCTCAAGCATCCAAGTTAAACACTTTCTCATCAGTTAAAAACAAATACAATCGTCAAAATAATAAATCAGAAATAAGGACGTTCATGTTAAATATCAAATAAATTTTGATGGAAAAAAAATGACGTTTCATAAAACAGAGTATTGAGCAGTAATTTGAAATATCACATTGCGTTGATTGACACCCAAAGTAAAGTGAACGTATAAACTTAGATTACACCAAATAATGACCCCATGATTATTTTGCTCACCATTTTGGATAAACACATTTACATCAGATGAAAAATAAATAGAATCATAAAAAATATCAATTAAAAACACCTCAAAATACATTCTCTTGTGACGATAATGTATATCGCTTCTTAGAAATATCAAAATTGAACATAACACCAAAGTTTGAAAAACATATCAGGTGATTTCTACCGATATAAATCGATCAATAATATCTCGTGAGGAGAGCAAGATGCAGTTTCTCATAAAATATAGCCGTGAATGAACGATATAAAAACAGTAAAACAAAAAAGGAAACTTAGTTCCACAAAAGAGACAAAAACTGTTTCTCAGGTTCAATGAAAAACAAAACGGGAAAGAAATCATCCACAACAACAACAACCAAAGAAAAACTTGACGAGCCCCGGAACGGAAGATTGTGGAACTGTAGGTATGAGAGAAGGGTTTCTGAAATAAGCATTTAGGAGTGAAAAGGGTTTGGGACTAAGCCTAGTGAAAACGAAGAGGAAGAGATTGTTATGAAGAAGAAGAAGAAAACGAATAAGAAGAGGAGGAGAATGCAATGGCTGTTCCTAATAGAGGAGCAAGGAGAGAGGCCTTTTAAAATGCATTTTTAAATGCTTCTTCTGGTTTTTCACTGCCTTTTCAGTTTTTTTCGTTGTTTTTTTCTGGTTTGCTTAACATGCGAAGAAGCACGTGACACATTTGTTTGCCCTGTTGCCCAAAACTGCTTCTCCAACAGCACCACTTTCTAAGAAAGCAAGCAGTGTAACCTGGTGTCAGGAAACCTCGAAGAAGAAACTGGGCTGTTGTTCTCCCTCCTCTAAAACCTGGTGGCACCTTGTTATGTCCATCCCTGGTGTATGCTCCCCCTCAAACACTTCCCTCACATCAAACGGCACCACAGATGACTCCACCCGTGAGAAGGCTGAAGTTTGTGTCCCCAATCCCTCTCTCTTTTTCTCTGCACCTATCCTTCCCAGTCATACCCAACAGCTTTTGGACTGTGCCTCATTTGTTCCAGAGAAGGTGGAGAAGTCTGTGGAAAACCTGGACTCTGATACGGTAACTGGACCAGATGGCATCAGTTCATGGGTCCTAAAAACCTGCTCTTGCACATCCTCTCTCTGCTCTGTTCACCCTATTTCAATTGCCAGACATGATCTTCCATCTGCTTGGAAGTCAGCCAAGATCACGGCATTACATAAAAGGTACGAAAACAGATTCCCTTAACTACCGACCAATTAGCACTTCCTTCGAATCATCACCATGGTCATGGACGCCATCATTGCAATCGACATAAAATAATTATTTTTGTCCAATGACCTCTTCTTATCTCAACGATTTGGATTTAGATCAGGTTACTCTACCTTGGACATATTGCTTCTCCTCCACAATAATTGATGGAGGCCCTGAATATCAGACATATCTCGAGCTTTCGATAGAGTGGTATCCCGCCTTGCTCTCCAAACTCTGGACATATCTAGAGCTTTCATTACAGTCTGGCATCCCACCTTGCTCTCCGAGTTGTCTGCATATGGCACCCAAGGTCAATGCCGCGCATGGCTTCCTAATTTCCTCTACTATCATAGCCAACGTGTGGATCTCAACGGAATCCTTTCTAATCCTTTCCCTGCCAAGCCTGGAGTCCCCAAAGGCAGTGTTCGCGGCAAATCGCTTTTCTAATCTTCATCAATGATCTCACGAACTAGAAAATTGTCCTTATCTATTTGCTGATGACTCCATGCTCTGCTGTGGCATCCATCATCCATCTGAGAGACATGCTGCAGCTTCTTCCCCCTCTTCAAACAAAATCGCAAACTGGTCAAACACTTGGAAAATCCCCACACTCCCTCTCTCCCCTCTCTCCTCATTCCTCTTAAGGAAGTTCAGTCACTAAAACTCGTGGGTCTCACTACCTGCCATGATCTCTCTTGGGAAAGCCACATTTCAAAGCTGGCCTCCAAATCCAGTCGCCAACTGGGAATTTTCCATTGTGCAAAGTCCTTCTTGATGGAATACTGCTCTCTCCTCTGGGTTGGCGCCCCTGCTCCACACCGAACTCAACTTGACACTGGAACACAAGGCCTTCAAGTTTATCGGAACTTGGCCTCATGAAGCTGAGTCTATGGGCCAATTATGTACTTCGCAATTGCCCATAGGTCATTGGTCTGTGTATATCTTCCGCCGCTTTTCTGATGTTGCACCTCCTGATCTGTGCTGTGTTCTAGCTCTTCCACGATGAACGATTATGTATAAAAGATAAATAAATAAATAATGGAAACAAATTGCTCCCCACAGTTCAGGAAGGAATTTGTAAATCGTTCATGGGGTCGGCCATAGCTTACCTACTCTTCACCATGGAAACCAATTATATGGGACTTCAGTTTAACGTCCACCTGTAGGAAGGCACACATATTGATGGTACGCTCTGCAGATGGAACACCATCAAGGCAGTTTATATGGGTCCATATTCAAACTCCAGCCAGAGAGCTCTGTAAAAAATGGTAATACAGGTTTAAATTAGGAGTGAAAAGGTGATATTCTTGGAACCATATAATTCCATAAAATGTGCATCAGGGTTTTGTTACAATTACAACAGGATAAATACCACTTGTTCATTCTTTTATTTTAGATGACTTCAGACCTCAGATTTAAAGCGGGGGCAGTTCCTGTGTCTGTTGGTTCGGGGAACCTCGTGATGGGGCGTTAATGGAGGAAGGGTGCGCATGCGCAGAAGATGGAGAATGCCGAATAAAGAAAAGCCTCTTGATTCTCGTTCCTGTTGCTGTTTACTGAATCTAGGGACACGACAACCAACTCCATTTTCCTCCATTTACCAACCAATAACCACCCATTAAACTCAACCACCAAACATATGCCTTCCCTCAAACTACCACCACAATTTTCCTCCATTTACCAACCACTAACCACCCCTTAAACTCAACCACCAAACATATGCATTTTCTCTAACTCCCACCACAACTTTCCTCCATTTACCAACCACTAACCACCCCTGCAACTCAACAACTAAACATATGCCTTTCCTCCAACTACCACAACAACCTTCCTCCATTTACCAGCCACTAACCCCTCCTTAAACTCAACCACTAAACATATGCCTTTCCTCCAACTAACACAACAACTTTCCTCCATTTACCAACCACTAACCACCCCTGCAACTCAACAACTAAACATATGCCTTTCCTCCAACTACCACAACAACCTTCCTCCATTTACCAGCCACTAACCCCTCCTTAAACTCAACAACTAAACATGTGCCTTTCCTCCAACTACCACAACAACCTTCCTCCATTTACCAGCCACTAACCACCCCTGCAACTCAACAACTAAACATATGCATTTCCTCCAACTACCACAACAACCTTCCTCCATTTACCAGCCACTAACCCCTCCTTAAACTCAACAACTAAACATATGCCTTTCCTCCAACTACCACCACAACCTTCCTCCATTTACCAACCACTAACCACTCCTGCAACTCAACAACTAAACATATGCCTTTCCTCCAACTACCACCACAACCTTCCTCCATTTACCAACCACTAACCACCCCTTAAACTCAACCACTAAACATATGCCTTTCCTCCAACTACAACAACAACCTTCCTCCATTTACCAGCCACTAACCACCCCTGCAACTCAACAACTAAACATATGCATTTCCTCCAACTACCACAACAACCTTCCTCCATTTACCAGCCACTAACCCCTCCTTAAACTCAACAACTAAACATATGCCTTTCCTCCAACTACCACCACAACCTTCCTCCATTTACCAACCACTAACCACCCCTTAAACTCAACAACTAAACATATGCCTTTCCTCCAACTACCACCACAACCTTCCTCCATTTACCAGCCACTAACCACCCCTGCAACTCAACAACTAAACATATGCCTTTCCTCCAACTACCACAACAACCTTCCTCCATTTACCAACCACTAACCACCCCTTAAACTCAACCACTAAACATATGCCTTTCCTCCAACTACAACAACAACCTTCCTCCATTTACCAGCCACTAACCACCCCTTAAACTCAACAACTAAACGTGTGCCTTTCCTCCAACTACCACAACAACTTTCCTCCATTTACCAACCGCTAACCACCCCTTAAACTCAACTACCAAACATATGCCTTTCCCCCAACTACCACAACAACCTTCCTCCATTTACCAACCACTAACCACCCCTTAAACTCAACTACCAAACATATGCCTTTCCTCCAACTACCACAACAACCTTCCTCCATTTACCAACCACCAACCACCCCTTAAACTCAACCAGTAAAAATATGCCTTTCCTCCAACTACCACAACAACTTTCCTCCATTTACCAACCACCCCTTAAACTCAACCACCAAACCTTTGCCTTTCCTCCAACTACCACCACCAGTTAGACCCTTGAATCCTTGATCCCGATCAAGTTATTTCATGGAGAACGTGCTCTTCCTTATACTCATCGTTTTGCTCTGCGGAACGTCCTCACATCATCAAATGGACGTCATTTTAAACCTTTGAACATAATATACAATTTTAGAGATATTATCACAAAGTGCGACAAATTATGAACAAAACATGATCAATCTTACTTCGAGAAGAACAAGCACGTGAATGGAGGACAACTGAGCAGTGGGAATCTCTGCTAAAAACAAACTACCCCAGGGGTCGACGTCACCTGCACTCACCTGGTTTGAAGTTTCCGACCTGTAGTTTCACTTTGAGAGACGATTACAAACGAGACGGCGAGTTTAACGTCCTGGTCGAAGGTAAACAATAACAGAAGTGGCTCCTCAACCGATTGCAACCGAAACACACGTATTATTGGACATTGTGACATCACAATAACCGACGCTTGACTAAAGTTGTGACGTCACATGAGCTTAAGAAATTGTTCCTTTGATACCAAAATAAACACTCAATTGGAAATATATGACTTGGAAATCGCGGGATTTTTTTTTTTTTAGTGGAGTTTTTAACTAATTAATCTCACGAAAAGTGCATTTAAAACGTTCGTACATAATAAATAGATGAGCGTGATTGTTCCAGCCACGCCCAGCACAACTCCCGTTCCAGCATTGACGGGCTTGTTTGGTACTTTAGCTGAAGAGGATAGTATGACCTGGGTGGAGATTCCAGTTAGCAAATAATGTAAGTATTAAATGTTTTTGAAGTACTCAAAGCCGTTTGTCACCATGGAAACGAAGATATTGCATTTTTTTTTTTTTTGTATACTGAATCGAGGCTCGTGAAAGAGCTAACATTAACTTCACAAACAAATCGACCAGACAAACAAAATACACAAAAAGAGGGAGCGGAAGACAAGATGGGGAGAAAAGGGGAAGCACACACACACAACATCCGAGAGCAGGGAGATGTGTGGAAGGGAGAGGGCCCGTGAGACACAATATGGTTTATTCTTCGTGCTTTGAGGCAACAATGAAACAACCATACACTGCTTCAATCCAGGACCTTTACAGTCACGGCAAAGGGATTTCAGCGTTATGATTATATTTACTATATTAATAATATGAACGTTTGTATTATTATTATGAAAACGATACTACTGTATTAAGAAATCTGGGCTAATTTGTCTGAAGAAGCCTGATGGCAGGATGACCTGGCCGAGGGAAAAAACATGCGGGAAACTTCGGCAATTACCCTTGAGAACCCATTACAATTACCCTTTACAATTACCCTTTAGAACCCATTACAATTGCACTTTAGAACCCATTACAATTGCACTTTAGAACCCATTACAATTGCACTTTAGAACCCATTACAATTACCCTTTAGAACCCATTACAATTGCACTTTAGAACCAATTACAATTATCCTTTAGAATTACCCTTTAGAACCCATTACAATTATCCTTTAGAATTACCCTTTAGAACCCATTACAATTATCCTTTAGAATTACCCTTTAAAACCGATTACAATTATCCTTTAGAACCCATTACAATTACCCTTTAGAACAGATTACAATTACCCTTTAGAACCCTTTACAATTACCCTTTAGAACCCATAAATTAAAAGAAACTTCCCTCAAACTTTACACCTGGAGATCAATTCACCTGTTGATTTACGATGTGATTTGTCCTGAAATAATTCCGATGTTGCATCTCGCTCACATTTAAATTTCGACACGTTAACTCGGATCTCCCATATCCTGGAATTTAATTTGTGCATAAACATGCGTCTCACATCATTTATTTGAAAACAATAATCTGATCCCATCTGATCATACCCAAGCTCTCGTGTCAATGCAATCACCAACCACACACGATCTACTATCCCTTGACAAGGCAGGTGATGCATCAAGGTGTGTGCCATCCCTCCGATGGACGTTAAAAAGGTGTCCCACCTGGACGTACGATCCCACAGTGTTTTTCGTGAAGAGTAGGTGAGCCATGGAACAAATTATGAAAACATCTTGAAACAAATTCAAAATTCCTGCCCTCACCTTCAAGGGGCACTGCATCGGCGGCACGGATCCTGGATTTAGGTAATTTCACAAGAAGGGGATTGATGCCGGAGGACCGTGTGAGCCCTGCAGAAACATGGGGAGAGGAGGGGATGGGGCGTGGTTTAACAAATAAACTGACGCTCTGCTCGCAAAAATTTGGTCAGTGGGGCGTGGTTTAAAACCAGAAAGAACCAATCAACTCTGAGAACGTGAGGAGAGCAGGACGGCCAGAGAGAAGAAGAAGAAGAAGCAGAAGAGGAAGCAGGAGAAGCGCCCGTTTACCCAGCGTTACTATTCTTTCGTTTCTCGAGGGTTTTTAGGAGCTAAAATGACTTGACAACGTGGAACAGATAAATAATTTACTTCACTGTTTTTGGGGTTTTTTTGTATGCAGAGTCGAGGCTCGTGTAAGAGCGAACACATTTAACATGAAAACATGCATGGACACATAAAACATACAACAAAAGGGAGCGGGAGACAAGCGGGGAAGAGAGAGGAAAGCATACAAGCACAACAACAGTATAGAACAGGGATGTCAGTAGATCTGTGGAAGGGAGAGGGCTGGTGGTGGAGTGGGGTGGGGTGGGGGGTTGGGGGGGGTGAGGTGAGGGGTAGAGGGGGGCAAGGGTACAAGGCATAAAACAAAAGAACACTGCCAGGAATTTCAGGAAAGAAGTTGGGGATTTAAAGAGGTGGATTTGGGGTGTTTCAACGGTGGGAGAAAAGATCAATGTTTTGGATGGGGGAAGATAAGAGATGGTGGTGAACAGCTGTTTTAAAGACCTGGAGGAAGGAGTGGGATTGAAGAGAGTGTGGGAGTTTGTTCCAGAGGCGGGAGAAAAGAGGCATGAAGGATTGAAGGTGAGCGGAGAGTCTTGATTTTGGCAGTTTCACAAGAAGAAGGTTGCTGGCAGTTCTTGTGCGTCCTGCAGGAATATTTGGGGGAAAGAGCACATACAGAGCAAGGGGAGCTAGGCCGGAGAGGAGTCAGTATCAGACAGAAAGTCGGAAGAAGACAGAAAGTCGGTAGAAGACAGAAAGTCGGTCGAAGACAGAAAGTCGGTTGAAAACAGATAGTCGGTGAAAGACAGAAAGACGGTAGAAGACCAAGCGAGTGAAAGGCCCTCAAAATCTGCTTCATCACGGGAGATTCCATTGATTCTGAAAGCTTTGGTTTCAACAGCGTGAAGCCGTGCTAGATGTGAGGCAGAAGTACCATCCCAGAGGGGAGAGCTGTATTACATTGAGCTGCCGATGAAAGCCTTGTATGTGGTGAGGAGCTCAGAAGTGTCCAGAAAGGACTCCGCACGACGGAGGATGCATAGTCGGAAACTGGCTTTGGAGGCCAGCTTGGAAATGTGGTTTTCCCAGGAAAGATCATGGCAGATAGTGAGACTCAAAAGCCTGAGTGACAGAACTTATTCGAGAGAATTGTTGAGAAAGTAGATAGGAGGGTTTTCCAGATGGTCTTTTCGGAGAGACAAGGTGAGACTGTACGATTTGTCAGGATTGAATGTCATGTTCCACGTGTTTGACCAGTTCGTGATTTTGTCCAGGCCTGTAGAAAGTGAGGAGGCTGCTGCCTACTGATCTGAGGGTTGAGATGTGGAGCGGCAGATAGTGGAGTCATCAGGAAAGAGATGGAGAGTATTTTCCAGAGAGTCGGGGAGATCATTAATGAAGACCAGAAAAAGCACTGGGCCTAGACCACTGCCTTGAGAAACTACAGCCTGAACAGGAAGGGGAGATGAGAGAATTCCATTTAGAGCCACATGTTGACTGCGACCAGAGAGGAAGTCTGCAAGCCATGCATGGAGGTTTTCATGGATCCCATAAGAGAAGAGTTCGGTGAGCAGGACAGGGTACCAGACCGTATCGAAGGCACGTGATATGTCAAGAAAGATAGCTCTGATTTCCTGTTTGGCATTGAGGACCTCCATCAATTGTTGAGACAGCAGAAGCAGCATGTCCAATGTAGAGTGACAAAAAACAGATAAACACCCAAAGTAAAGTGAAAGTATAACCTTAAATAACACCAAATAATAACCCCATCATATTTTTGCTCACCATTTTGGATAAACACATTTACATCAAATGAAAAAGAAATAGATTCATGAAAATATAAAATAAAAACACCTCAAAATACATTCTCTTGTGACTATAATGTATATCTCTTCTTAGAAATATCAAAATTGAACATAACACCAAAGTTTGAAAAACATATCAGGTGATTTCTACCGACATGAATAGATCAATAATATCTCATGTGAGGAGAGCACGATGCAGTCTCTCATAAAATATAGCCGTGAATGAACGATATAAAAACAGTATATACAAAAAAGGAAACTTGCTTCCACAAAAGAGACAAAAACTGCATCTCCCGCTCAATGAAAAACATAAAAGGAAATAAATCATCTCCAACAACAAAAAAACAAAGAAAAACTTGACGAGCCCAAACCCGGCCCATCAATGTGATGAACATCCAGTGTGATTTCCATCTTCAATTCACCAACAGAGGATATTATTGAGGATGTTTCACGAACCTTGAACCAAAAAGATGATAAAATACTTCCTCCAGATGTGGTCAACGGAGCCCAACCAGGAAGAGGCTGTTGTGAGGGTGTTTCTTTTTGAAGAAAAATAATCGTCATGTGCACAGCAAGGTAAACTGAAAATTTCTCATTGAGCTTCTTGATATTCATTCATGTTAACATTGGTGAAATTCTTCAGGAGTAGAATTGATGGCTGAACAGTGTGATGGACGATTTCCATTCAAAATAATGTCAAGAAACTGTTCAAAGTAACTCAACGTGGCGAACAAGTAAATGGTGAGGTTTTTGCAAATGTCAGCCTCATATTCATAGTAATATCATAAAACTCTTCTTTCAATGTCAAATTAACTTCCAAAACAGGATATTGAGTAATGACTGAAAATGAGACACCGAATTATTTCAAAATCAAAGAATCATCAAATCAACTTCAACATAAACCCACAATAAAACCAATAGACCACTGCTCAAGCATCCAAGTTAAACACCAACTCATCAGTTTAAAACAAATATAATCATCAAAATATTAAATCAGAAATAAGGACGTCCATGTTAAATATCAAATTTAAAATCTATTTTGATGAAAAAAACCATAAATAAAATTCCCTAACACAAAAAACAGATAAACACCCAAAGTAAAGTGAAAGTATAACCTTAAATAACACCAAATAATAACCCCATCATATTTTTGCTCACCATTTTGGATAAACACATTTACATCAGATGAAAAATAAGTAGAATCATGAAAATATCAATTAAAAACACCTCAAAATACATTCTCTTGTGACGATAATGTGTATCTCTTCTTAGAAATATCAAAATTCAACACAACACCAAAGTTTGAAAAACATATCAGGTGATTTCCACCAACAAAACTAGAGGAATAATATCTCATGTGGTGAGCAAGATACAGTTTCTGATAAAATATAGCCGTGATTGAATGATAAAAAACAGGGAAACACAAAAAAGGAAACTTGCTCCGACAATAAAGAGATAGAAATTGTGTATCCGGTTCAGTGAAAAGCATTAACACGGATTTGCCCGGGGGGGGGGCTAAATTAGCCCCCCCTTGAAATGTTTCGCGATAATTTTTTAACGCAAAAAGATCTTGCGCTGAAATTTCATGACTTTTTTCTTTCACATCTCGCGCACATTTTAGGACCCTATTTGTGAAAATCGGGGGTACGGTTGCGGAAATATAGCACATATTCGTGAACAACGTCACAAAAAAATGGCGGTTTCCAATGATTTTGTGTGTACAATGTATGGGTTTTACAAGAAGTGTTGTCAGAAGAATGTTTTTTTCTGTTTTTCCTCAGATAACATCCCTTTTGGCTATCATCAACTATTCTAGATAACAAAACAATGAAAAACAAAAGATTTAAAAACAAAGAAATACATAAGAAATTAAAAACAAATAAATACATAAGAATTGGGAAACAAAGAGCGAAACAAGAAAATTATCAATCTAAAAAAATGTCAGTGGACAAATAATTTCACATTTTTCATATTGTTGATAGTGGATTATAATGAATTATTCTAGATATACAAAAATTAAATACATAGTGATAGAATAAAACAAAGAAGTGCACAAGAAAATTAGTAACATAATAATATAGCAAAAACGACTATTTTCGAATTGCATGTACATTGTGATCCATGGGACTGCATTTTCACACCTTGTGTCTCTGCTTACTCAAGTCTTTTATAAACAGGTTTATTTACTGATACTAATCCCTGCCTAATCTGTTCCTAATCCCTTCCTAACCTGCTCTGAGAAAGACAAAAGAGTAAATTGACACTGTTGATAAGCATCACTTCTTGTTCCTACTAATCTGCTTCTACTCTCCTTTCAGCATCCCCATTCAATATTTATACACTGTATCTAGTGAACAAGTGAACTTGTATGTTGTCTATTTAGTCCATACAATGATTCAACTGTTCTAGTCATTACTTGTTCAGCTAGTGCTGAAGAGACATCACATCTTTCTCAATTTTGGATTCGTTAGAATTTATCATTTGGATGATTATCACCAATCATGGCTTCAACATCAAGTGGTGTTCCCAGGAAAAGAACAACAAAGGTGAGTTACAGATTTTCACTTACAGTATTTCTTTGAGCCACTTGTATAATATTGATTCTTCATTCGGATATTTTTTGATGTGTTATTTGATGACAATAATGCATTTGATGGATTTGATGGACGGACGATGCAAATGCCATTTGATGGCATTTGATGGACGACTGATGGACGAAGACGACCAGAAGTACGCATGTAAATCGAGTAATTGATATTTTATATTCTATTTCATTTCATTTATTTATTTTTATATCCAAAGTAAAAAAAAGGAAAACAAGTACAAATACATTCAAAGTACACCGCCCCATGCCAAATAATTAAATATGCTGCAGCACGGCATTGCCAGGGCGCCTCCGGCGCCAGGCAATGCCGCAGTGCAGCTCATTGAGGCTGCATTGGGAGGGAGAGGTGTACACTAATTGATTGATTAATTGTATAATTAAAATCAATAAAAGATTATCACAAAATATTTTCATAATCAATTGGCTAATCGCATAACTAAACCACTAGTGCTTCATCCGAAGATGTATCTTTTAGAAATTTAATTAAATAAGTCATTTATAAAAAATTAAATAATTAATTGATTATAATAATAATAATAATAATAATGCATTTATTTTATATAGCGCTTTTCAGGAAGCCCAAAGACGCTTTGACAGAGTGCAAAACATAATGCATAGCAAAACATAAAAACAATTGCAAAAAAAGAAGAATCAATAGGGAAATATTCAAAGCACAAAGGAGGGAGAAGGAGAGGAGATAGTCAGGGGTTAGATGCTGTGGGTTAAATGTTGAATGCAGTGTTGAACAGGTGGGTCTTGAGTGATGTTTTGAATGTGGTGAGTGAGGAGGAGTCTCTGATGGTGTGAGGTAGCGAGTTCCAGAGGGTGGGAGCAGCAATGGAGAAGGCCCTGTCCCCCCAGGATCTAAATTTGGTCCGGATGGGGGGGGGTCAGGAGGTTGGTACCAGCAGAGCGGAGGTTGCGGGTGGGAGTGTGTCTGGAGAGGTCAGCCAGGTAGGATGGGGCCAGGTTATGGAGGGCTTTGTAGGTCAAGAGGAGGATTTTGTACTGGATTCTCTGGGAGATGGGGAGCCAGTGAAGCTTGTAAAGGACGGGGGTGATGTGGTCACGGGTCCGGGAATGGGTGAGTAGACCGGCAGCGGAGTTCTGAATGTATTGGAGTTTATTGGTGATTGTTGAGGGTGAACCATAAAGGAGGCTATTGCAGTAGTCCAGACGGGAAGTGGTGAAGGCGTGGATGAGGGTTTCTGCAGCCACGGAGGAGAGGGATGGATGGAGACGGGCGATGTTTTTCAGGTGAAAGAAGGCTGTCTTTGTGATCTGTTTAGTGTATTTGTCGAAGGAGAGGGTTTGGTCAAAGATGATGCCAAGATTCCGGATGTGAGGGGAGGTGGATACTGGGAAACCGTCGATGTTGAGGGCAAAGTTATGGGTGGACTTGGTGAGCGTTTTTGGGCCAATGATGATTATTTCAGATTTATCACAGTTAAGTTTGAGGAAGTTGATTTGAAGCCAGGATTTTATTTCAGTGATGCAGTTTGTCAGGATAGAGTGGGTGGCGGTGGAGATGGACTTGGTGGAGATGAAAAGCTGGATGTCATCGGCGAAGCAGTGGAATTGGAGACCATGACGGCGGATTAAGTGACCGAGGGGGGACAGGTAAAGGATGAAGAGGAGGGGGCCAAGAACTGAACCTTGGGGGACACCTTGGGGGAGGGGAGCAGTAGGGGATTTGCAGTTATTGATGGAGATGAACTGACGTCTGTCAGAGAGGTATGATTTAATCCAAGAGAGGGCAGTGCCGGTAATGTTAAAGGTGGTTTCAAGTCGGGTGAGGAGGATGGTGTGATCGATGGTGTCAAAGGCGGCGCTGAGGTCGAGGAGGATGAGAATGTTGAGGTTGCCAGCGTCAGAGGAGAGGAGAAGGTCGTTGGTGATTTTGAGGAGAGCAGTTTCAGTACTGTGGTTGGAGCGGAATCCAGATTGGAATGTTTCATACAGGTTATTGGCAGAGAGGTGATGTTTGAGTTGAGTGGCTACAGCGCGTTCCAAATAAATTACTCAATAAATAATCGATTAATCAATAAATAATTAATAGATGAAATGATTAATCAATAAATCAAAAATATCCTTGATAGCCACATCACTTGGTCACTCATGTCCAAATATTAGCTACCCAGCTCAAAAGGTGCCTGAGATATTGGCCAAATGAGAAAGAAAATAAAAAAATGATTAATAATGAAAATAAATAAATAATAATCATAAAAAAATTAAATTATTAATCAATTTGGTCAGAGAACAAATAAACTACCACTATTTCATCAGAATCTGTAACTTAAAAAAAAAAATTTTTTGGTCATTAAATCGAAAAATTAAATAATTAATTGATTAATTGATTAATTAATAAATCAAAAATATCCTTTGCAGCCAAATCCCCTGGTCATTGGCATGTCCAAATATCAGCTTCCTAACTCAAAAGGTGCCTGAGTTAATGGTCAGAAGAGAAAGGAAATTTGATTAATTAAATAAGTACTTAATTAATCGCTAATAATTAAATAACTCCTCAATTTATTGATTCATCAAAAAAAAAAAATACCGTTTTTGACAAAGGACTTGCTCACTATTGTGCCGAAATTTCAGCTTCCTAGCTCAAAGGATGGCTGAGATATCGCCCGGACAAACAAACAAGAAAGAAAGCAAGAAAACAAACAAACAAACAAACAAGAAAACAAACAACCAGAGTGAAAACTGAGTACTCTCTTTCAGCGTGCGTCACTGCCGAGCCCCCTTCGGTGCCCGGCAATGACGATTTGCAATGCCTGGAGGTGGCATAGGAAAGGAGCGGTGTACAATAAGAAAGTGAGCATAATTTAGAATGTAAATATACTATTCATAAAAATCATAACATTTGAAAATAGTGAAACATTGTCAACATATAAAACCAAACATTATTCTAATTAGTATTGTTTATATCCTTTGTCATTTCAGCGTAAACATGTTGAGCCTGAACCTCCACCTCCGCCTCAGCCAGAACCTGTGCCTGAACCTGAGCATGAACTTGACCTGGAGATGCAACTATTTCAGCAATTTCAACAGTTCGAAAGTGACGACGATGACTACGACGAGCTGGTTGGTCGCCTTTCTCCAGAGGAGTCAGATGATGAATACTTAGAACATGCAGATGAACCCCCTGCCGAAGATCCTGAAGCGGAGGAGGTGAATCTCTTTCAACCAAAGAGAGCTCTCAGAGCAGTGAACAGCGTCGACACCTCGTTAGATCCTGAAAACTATGATCCATGGACTTTACCTCATCCTCCAGAAGAATACACAGTTGTAGTCGAGAAACCGAAACGAAATGACCCAGGGAAAAGCATACATTGGGAAACAGCCCAGCCACAAGCAAGAGGACAACAGAATATTGCCAATGTCTTGGCAGGAATTCCTGGTGTCAATCGGAATGCAAGACATGCAGATACTCCTGTGAAAGCCTGGGGGTGCTTCTTCTCTGACGACATGCTTGCTGTTGTTTTGACCAACACTTCCGTTTCCGGTCTTGCTGGCGAGGGTTCGTTTATTCTCAGCTCTCCATGCTATCCATCGAAATCGAAGTTAAGTAATTGTTCCCATTTGTATTTTCGTTATAACTATTTATTTTATGGTGTAAAGATTGTCTCCCGACGAAGATTTTCGGTGCAAATCTTTCATACCTGCATTGAAAATCGTGTTAATTCGGGTCGTGTTTTGAGGCCTTGTAGTTGTACAGTGAACACTGTACAACCTTGAGGCTTTGTTTTTCTCTCAGCGGTCCGTGTTTTTGTGATCCAATAACTTTCGTTCTCTGTTTTCCCAATCTTTTCACCCCATAGCCCTCTTCCTTGTGTAAATCACAACTCAAAAAATCCAAAAAAAAAACATTTCCTTCTCTGTTCTCATTCGTTTATTCATTCTTATTCGTTCGTTCGTTCGTTCTTCGACCACGTGTTTCTCCCCCATTTCCCCAGATAGATTGTCAAATTTCAACTCGTTATTTTATCGTCCATGCGTTATTGTTTTGATTATAGTTACTTTTGGTTTGAATTTCCTGTAACTTGTAATTATTTAATCGTGTTCTGCTCCTAGTGTGCGGCCTTGTAGTTGTACCCCCGTCGGTGTTTGTTATCTTAATCGTGTTTTGCTTGGCTCTTAGTTTTTTTCCCTTCTACCCCGAACATAATACTCTGTCTAACGTTCTAAATCCCCACCTCCCCCCCCCCCCCCACCCCCAAAAACCAAACAAACAAACAAAAAAAAAAAACATTTATTTTCCTTTCTCCACGTGTACTGTTGACTCATCCTGTATTTTCTGTCCAGGTGTGCTGTTCGCCCCGCCCCCATTAACTCCTTGCCATCCACCGTTTGCCCTTCACGTGACTCGTGGTGGTCCCTCTCGGCTCTCCCCCCGTTGGTATTTTTGTGCACATAAGATTGTTCACGGTTCTGTTTAAATATTATTTAAATATGTATAACCTTTCCCCTTCAGTGTTTTACTCAGTGGTATTTTACAACACGCTGTTTTTCTTCCTATTTAAAAGGCTTTTCTCAATTTCCTCTCCAACTCATTCCACCTCAAAAAAAAGAAATTCAATATCTTATACGTCTCCCTCACTACATGGTCTAAATTCACATTCATTCCATCCCTCCTCCATCATTCTGAACCGGATTGCTAACTTGAAAATCACAACAAACCCAATTTGTTTTCAATGTTCGTCTTTCATGAATCATCCACTTTCTAAACTCCCCTCTTGCCCCTCCCATCCAAATCCCTCCCCTTGCACCTACACTCCTAAACTCCCCCCTTGCCCCGCCACTCTTAAACTCCCCCCCTACCCCTCCACTCCTGAACTCCCCCCTTGCCCTTCCACTCCTGAACTCCCCCTTGCCCTTCCCCTCCTAAACTCCCCCCTCACTCCTCCCCTTCAAAACTCCCCCCCAACCCCTCCCATTCAAATCTCCCCCCATACCATTCCTCTCCAATTCTCCCTCCTCCCCCCTCCTCCTCAAAGCTGCCTCCTCCCCACTTCGTCTCCCTTCTATCTCATACCTCCACCCCCCCCAACCTTCTTCTTTCCTCTGCCGCCCCTCAAACAACCCCTCTCTGTGCCTCATCCCTTCACCTTCAAACCTTTCATCCTCCTCATCCTTCCCTTTCTTGGAACTCTTCTGCAATCGCTGACACACTAACAACTGCTCTCCCTACCTCCCCCTCTCATCCTTCATCTTACCTTACTCCTCCCCTCCCCTGTCCTGTACCCGATGCTCCCCCTCTCTCTTCATTAACGGTATGGACCTCAAACATCCGGGGCCTTCGCTCAAACCTGACTGATCTCTCCATACAGGTTGCTTCTGACAATCCAGATTTGATCTGCTTAACAGAGACTTTCCTCCTTCAAGATGTCTCTGATTCCTTAATATCTCTTCCTGGTTACTCCCTCCTCCGGTATGATAGACCTGAGCCTCGGCCTGGTGGTGGGGTGGCTATCTTTATCAAAAACTCTCTTCCTCACTCTCCTTGCACTGCCCTCTCTCCTCCTCACCCCCAGGAGTACCTCCGGCTACGGCTTCCTCTCCGCTCCCACCTTTTGTTCATATGTGTTCTGTACCGTCCCCCAAACAGTGATGACTCCATCTACATTTCACTGTCTGACAACATGGACCAACTTCTATTCACTCATCCCAACTCTCTCTTCCTCATATGTGGTGACTTCAATTGTCATCATGCCACCTGGTTGGGTGTGGGTTCCTCTCTCACCAGTCATGGCACCTCAGCAAAGGACTTCTGTGACTCACTGGGATTGACACAATCTGTCAATTTCCCGACCCGGATCTCAGCCAATGGAGTATCTTCTCTTCTAGACTTGGTTATGACTAACTTCCCTGCTAATGTCTGCTGCTCTTCTTCTGCTCCAATCGGTTCTTCTGATCATGTGCTTGTCAAAGTGGACATCTCTCTGGCCATTCTCAGAGAGCCTCCTCAGCGTCGACGAGTCTGGCATTTCACTCAGGCCGACTGGGACGGTCTTCAAGCAGCCATCAATCGTCTGGATTGGTCTCCCATCTCCACTGCCTCTGACATCAATTCTTCCTGGGAATTCTTCCAAAGCAAACTGATCTCTCTCATGCACAGATTTATCCCATCTCGCCTTCAGTTGTCTTACCCTTCCTCCTGTCCATGGTACACTGAATCTTGTGGTGAGGCAGTTGCCCTGAAACAACTTGCCTTTGCCTCTTGGAAGGCTAATCCAACTGAAGGAAATCTCAGTTCCTTCCACCAAGCTCGGAACAAGTGTGTGTCTACCCTCAGGAGTGCCAGGAAGCACTATCTCTCCTCACTCAAGAATGAACTCTCAAACCTGTCTCCTTCCTCCAAATCCTGGTGGCGTCTGGTCAAATCCGTTTCTGGTGTTTGTTCCCCCTCCATCCCCTCCCTTACCTCAAATGGCCACACAGTTGACATCGCACGTGACAAAGCCGAATGCCTCAACTCTGTGTTTGCCTCAAAATCCTTAGTCCCAAACCCATCTCTCTCTGTTCCCACCTTTCCCAGTCGAACCAAACTGCTCCTGGACTCTGTGACCTTCTCTCCTGACAAGGTGGAGGAGTTTTTGTCAAACCTCGACTCTGATTCTGCAACTGGACCAGATGGCATCAGCCCACGGGTCCTAAAATCCTGCTCTGCCGCTCTATCTCACCCTCTCTCTGTTCTTTTCACCCTATCCTTTGCTCAAGGTCATCTGCCAGCATCCTGGAAATCAGCAAACATTACCGCTTTACACAAAAAAGGTGCAAAAACAGATCCTTGCAACTACAGACCAATCAGCCTGCTCCCAATTATCAGCAAAGTCATGGAATCCATCATTGCTTCGGATATGAAATCTTTCCTCTTCTCCAATGGCTTGATCTCTGATCATCAATTTGGTTTCAGACCAGGTCACTCTACTCTGGACATGCTGCTTCTGCTGTCTCAACAATGGATGGAGGTCCTCAATGCCAAACAGGAAATCAGAGCTGTCTCCCTTGACATATCACGTGCCTTCGTTACGGTCTGGCACCCAGCTCTGCTCACCAAACTCTCCTCCTATGGTATCCATGGAAATCTCCATGCATGGCTTGCGGACTTCCTCTCTGGTCGTAGTCAACGTGTGGCCCTGAATGGATTTCTCTCATCTCCCCTTCCCGTTCAGGCTGGAGTTCCCCAAGGTAGTGTGCTGGGCCCTGTGCTTTTTCTGGTCTTTATCAATGATCTCTCCGACTCTCTGGAAAATCCTCTGTATCTCTTTGCTGATGACTCCACTCTCTGCCGCTCCATTCCTCTTCCCTCAGATCGGCAGTCTGCAGCCTCCTCACTCTCTGAAGACCTGGACAAAATCACAGACTGGTCAAACATGTGGAACATGTCTTTCAATCCTGACAAATCTCACACTCTTACTATGTCTCTCCGAAAAGATCGACTGGACAACCCTCCCATCTACTTTCTCAACAATCCTCTCCAAGAAGTTCTGTCGCTCAAGCTTTTGGGTCTCACCATCTGCCATGATCTTTCTTGGGAAAACCACATTTCCAAGCTGGCCTCCAAAGCCAGTCGCCGACTGGGCATCCTCCGTCGTGCGAAGTCCTTCCTAGGCACACCTGAGCTCCTCACCACATACAAGGCTTTCATCCGCAGCTCAATGGAATACTGTTCTCCCCTATGGGCTGGTGCTCCTGCCTCACACCTGGCTCGGCTTCACGCTGTTGAATCTAAAGCTTTCAGAATCATTGGAATCTCCCGCGATGAAGCTATCTCTGAGGGCCTTTCACTCACTCACCGCAGGCAGGTAGGTGGTCTTTCTGTCTTCTACCGACTCCTCTCCAGCCTTGCTCCCCCAGCTCTCTCTGTGCTCTGTCCCCCAAATATTCCTACAGGTCGCACAAGATCTGCCAGCCACCCTCTGATGGTTAAACTGCCGAAATCTCGGCTCTCTGCTCACCTTCACTCTTTCATTCCTCTTTTCTCCCGCCTCTGGAACAAACTCCCACACTCACTTCAATCACACTCCTCCCTCCAGGTCTTCAAAACAGCTGTTCACCACCATCTCTTATCTTCCCCCATCCAAAACCTTGATCTTTTTTACCCCCACTAATTCACCCCAGATCCACCTTGTTTGAAATTCCAACTTCTTTCCTGGAAGTCTTGGCAGTGTCCATATGTTTTATACCTCTCCCACCCCCCCCCCCCCCCCCCTTCCCATGCCTCCCCCCCAAAGCCCTCTCCCTCCCACAGTTCTCTCGATGTCTCCATGTCTCTCGGTCCCTGCTCTCAAATGTTGTGTTTGTGTCGTTCCCCCTCTCTCCCCATCTTGTCTACTGCTCCCGATGTTATTTGTTTTGTGTGTCTCTTTGTCTTTCTGTGTGATTAATGTTAGCTCTTTCACGAGCCTCGATCTTGTATACAAAAAAAAAAAAAAAAAAAAAAAACCACAAACAAAAACATCAACAAGTACCTTTCCAATTTGACCCCAGAAGTACGCAACTCGGACAAGAATTCATACCTTCGTGAAGCATCGGCAACGGAAATAAGAGCACTGCTGGGCATGCTCTACTACAGAGGAATGCTCGGTCAGAATCTGCTAGACGTCAAATGGCTCTTTGGCGATCGAGTTGGTCATCCGGTTTTCGGCGCTACAATGAGCAAGAACCGATTCAAGTTTCTGCTTACCAAATTGTCATTCGATGATAAGGACACAAGACCAGAGCGATGGAGAAACGATCGTTTCGCAGCGTTTCGCGAGCTCCACGACTTGCTGAACAGGAATTGTGCAGAGGCCCTGATACCCAGTGATTTCATCACGATTGATGAAACCTTGTATCCAATGCGATCCGGAATTTCGTTCAGGCAATACAACAGGAGCAAGCCGGCAAAGTATGGCCTATTGTTTCGCTCGCTGAACGATGCAAGACATCCTTACACGTTCTTCAGTCTACCATATGCAGGGAAGCCAACCGGTGACCACCCTACCCACCACTATGTGACAGGAACTGAAGAGGTAGTCAAGTACCTCATAAATCAAATGGAGGAGCACCAACAGTTGCGAGGCCGCAATCTCACCATTGATCGGCTGTGCACGTCACTCCCACTCACAGAATGGTTATTCGAAAAAGGAATAACAGTCACAGGCACAATACAAACAAAGAGAAAGGGGTTACCCCAAGAAATGAAGACGACTGATGGACGAGAGGAGCATTCCTACAAAGTTGCTTGGTTCAGGGAAAACAAGAACGTGAGCCTCCACTCATACGTGGTAAACACCAAGTCATCAGGGACAAAGAATGTACTGTTGGTCACATCCATGAAACCCATCCTCGGAGTCACAAAAGACTATGGGAAACAGAAGCCGGCTGCATACAAACTGTACGACTACACAAAAGGGGGGGGGGGGGGGGGACGTCATTGATCAATGGGCAATGAGTTTCACCTGCAAGCCGAAATCCAACCGGTGGACAATTGTGGCCTTGGCATACCTCCTCGATACCTGCCGAGTCAACGCACTGACGATCTATGATCTCAACAAAGGAGAGAAACCACGAGAGCTCGATTCGTTCGACTTTGGACTGACGTTAGCCGAGCAACTGACTACCCCTTTCATCCAGGCGTGTCCTCTTCGGGGATTATCGACACCCATTGCCCAAAAGATGAAGAGAGCACTAGGAACAGAGGCAGCCGGCGTGCAACATCGAGAGCCAGGGACCATCTGTTGGACCATCATGGCGATTCTCGTCGTCGTTGCAGGGCCTGCTTAGATCAGTCACATGGAGAAGGACATAAACTGAGGAAAAAGGCCATGCCAAAGAATCCAAGCCAGTGCCAGGTTTGTGGTGAGGCATGTTGCAAAGAACATACTGTTCACTTCTGTCTGGCATGCTATGCAAAACAAAACTAACTGAAAGAAAAAGGAAGAAAATTGGACTTCATGCTGAAAAAGGGACTTTCAGGATTATCAATTGTCAGGTGTCTCTTACATTTTGTAAACAATAACAATCTCGATTTGATTATGATATTGATCTAATTTGCACATCTCTTCATACATAAATTACAGTATGCCAAGTTCAAATGATTACATGTATGTCAGTCAAGATTGCATACATGTATACTTATTAGTTATTACCAGATAAAGAAATGTTTGCCATCTTTTCCATCTACAATTTTAGGGTACAGTACAGACCATGATTTGCATAAATTAGATCGAGTTAGACTTTGAAGATACAAGGGTACAGTTGTTTGTTCCTGTCATTCAATATTGGTTTCAGTCATTTAGTAGTCAGATCATATCAATGCAAAAGTTGAATTTTCCTGATAATTTTACTAATTAGTATTCATTACACTGTCTGTTTGATATATGATGTGCCCCAAGAACAGTTATGCATATGATTTGCATAAATTGAATATGTGATTACATGTAGTAGACTGTGAACATCCAAATATAAACTTTTTGTAACTGTCATTCAATACTGTTTTCAATCATGTAACAGTCAGATCTCGTTATCAATGCAAAAGTGGAATTTTGTATACTTTGTGCTAATTAATATTCATGACACTGTCTGTATGATATATTATGTGACCTGAGAACAGTTATGCATATGCTTTGCATAAATGTTATGTTATCATCAGTAGACTTTCAACACCCAAATATAACTGCCATTCTTTATTGCTTTTGAGCATGCTGATTCATAAGTCACATCTAATAAATTACTGTGAAACATTCAACTTTCTTGTTGCTAATGAATATTCATTTGTCTCTAATTTGCATAATCATTTCCCACATTTCAATCATAAATTGTCAAAACATACACTAAACATCACCTTTCTTCAATTTACAACTAGAAAAAAAGATTTCTGCCCTGACGTGGTAATCAAAATATGAAAATGCAGAATTTCAAGAAAAATTGGCATATTTGCATAATTAATGACAATTATAAATATGAAATTTCAATACATGTCATTAATTTGACTAAGCTATCTTTTAGATTATATGACAAGCTACAAACATGCCAAATTTTATTGCATTTTCTCCATAAATGGGGGGAAAACTGAAAAAAAATGAGAATTCCTTGAAAAAAATTGCATATTTGCATCATTAATTAGACAAATGAAGAATAACAATAGATGTCATAAATTTGACTATGCATTCTTGTAAAATACATGATGGGACACAGACATGCCAAGTTTGGTCACATTCGGTCGATAAATGGCCGAGATCTGAGGGGGGGCCAAATTAGCCCCCCCCCCCCCCCCGGGCTATGCAGTTTCAAAATAGCCCGGGCTATTGAGGGTTCAGGGAAATAAATCATTCACAACAACAACAACCAAAGAAAAACTTGACGAGCCCCAACCCCGCCCATCAATGTGATGAACATCCACTGTGATTTTCATCTCCAGCTCACCAACATAGGATATTATTGAAGATTTTTCACTAACCTTGAACCAAAAAGAAGAGGAAATACCTCCTTCAGATGTGGTCAACAGAGCCCAACCATGAACAGAGGTTTGTCAGAGGTTTTGTCTCTGAAAAACAATTTTCATATGCACAGCAAGGAAAACTGCAAATTTGTCTTTTCACATCGTGATATTCATTCATGTTCAGATTGGTGAAATTCTTCAGGAGGAAATTGATGGCAGACACTATGGTGACGATTTCAATTAAAAATAATTACAAAAAACTGTTGAAAAGAACTAAACGTGGAGAACATGTAAATGCTGAGGTTTTTGCAAATGTCAGCCTCATATTCATAGTAACATCACACAACTCTTCTTTCAAATTCAAATCGACTTCCAAAAACAGGATATTGAGTAATGATTGAAAATGAAACACCGCATTATTTAAAAATCAAAGCATCATCAAATCAACTTCAACACAAACCCACAATAAAACCAATATACCGCTGCTCAAGCATCCAAGTTAAACACTTTCTCATCAGTTAAAAACAAATACAATCGTCAAAACAATGAAACAGAAATAAGGACGTTCATGTTAAATATCAAATAAATTTTGATGGAAAAAAAATTCCGTTACAAAAAACAGAGTATTGAGCAGTAATTTGAAATACCACATTGCGTTGATTGACACCCAAAGTAAAGTGAAAGTATAAACTTAGATTACACCAAATAATGACCCCATGATTATTTTGCTCACCATTTTGGATAAACACAGTTACATCAGATGAAAAATAAATAGAATCATGAAAATATCAATTAAAAACACCTCAAAATACATTCTCTTGTGACTATAATGTATATCGCTTCTTAGAAATATCAAAATGAAACACAACACCAAAGTTTGAAAAACATATCAGGTGATTTGCACCAACAAAAATAGAGGAATAATATCTCATGTGGTGAACAAGATACAGTTTCTGATAAAATATAGCCGTGATCGAACGATAAGAAACAGGGAAACACAAAAAAGGGAAACTTGAATGAATGAATGAATGATCGTTTTAAGGCCATTTTCCCCGCGAGAGCAGGGGTTAGCCTTGCGGGCCCCATGACAATCATGGTTCCCTGTTTGAGGCAATGTTTTTATAGCCGGATGCCCTTCCTGGCCCCAACCCTTAGTCGCCTCTTACGATGCGCAGGGAAACGGCGTACCTATTCTAACCGGGGTACACACCGGGATCATTCATCCCAGCAAGCTGGTACACAATTTGCCGACCTCGGAAGGATGACAGGCTGAGTCAACCCCCCTGGTGTTAATTTAGCGATCGTCCGGGATTCGAACCCAGGATCCTCGGATCCCAAGCCGGCACCCTAACCGCTAAGCCAACACCAAGCTTAAAAAAAAGAAAACTTGCTCAGACAATAAAGAGATAGAAATTGTATATCCGGTTCAGTGAAAAGCATCGAGGGAAATAAATCATTCACAACAACAACAACCAAAGAAAAACTTGACGAGCCCCAACCCCACCTGTCAATGTGATGAACATCCAATGTGATTTCCATCATCAATTCACCAACAAAGGATATTATTGAGGATCTTTCACTGACCTTGAACCAAAAAGATGATGAAATACTTCGTCCAGATGTGGTCAACGGAGCCCAACCAGGAAGAGGCTGTTGTGAGGGTGTTTGTTTTTGAATAAAAATAATCTTCATATGCACAGCAAGGTAAACTGAAAATTTCTCAGAGCTTCTTGATATTCATTCATGTTAAGATTGGTGAAATTCTTCAGGAGTAGAATTGATGGCTGAACAGTGTGATGGACGATTTCCATTCAAAATAATGTTAAGAAACTGTTCAAAGTAACTCAACGTGGAGAACAAGTAAATGCTGAGGTTTTTGCAAATCTCAGCCTCATATCTATATAATAATAGCGTAAGGACTCGACTTTGTTATCCCTTTTACGCCGCACCCAGTGACCCGATGCCCACGGCACGAATGGATTTATGATCTACGAACCGCGCTCTTTGTTTATCACGTACAGCCATACTCGAAAAATCTGAATTAGCCGACGTTGGGGCCCAAAAGCATCCGATTAACTGCCGATACGACACCATCTTACGATGCCATCGTATTGTCGTCTGCTGGGCGAAGGCGAAGCAAGCCGTCCGCTGATTGGACAGGCGAAGGCAAAAGCAAGCTGTCCACTGAGTGGACAATCCAGAGCATGCATTTGTGCCGGTGTCGGCGATCGTTGATCATATACGCACTCTTCATTCTCATCTTTCTTCCTAACTCTTACTCGGACAAGCAAATCCCCTATGCCATCCATAATGGTACACTCTATCCATACACCACATCCTCCCTTCCGTGGATGTTCCACGGGTTTCGGCTAGTTCATAGTAATATCATAAAACTCTTCTTTCAATTTCAAATAAACTTCCAAAAACAGGATATTGTGTAATGACTGAAAATGAGACACCGCATTATTTCAAAATCAAAGCATCATCAAATCAACTTCAACAGAAACCCACAATAAAACCAATATACCGCTGCTCAAGCATCCAAGATAAACACCAATTCATCAGTTAAAAACAAATATATTCATCAAAATAATAAATCAGAAATAAGGACGTCCATGTTAAATATCAAATTTATTTCAAATCTATTTTGATGAAATAAATATTTATAAAATCCCCTGACACAAAAAACAGAGAAACACCCAAAGTAAAGTGAAAATATAACCTTGAATAACACCAAATAATAACCCCATCATATTTTTGCTCACCATTTTGGATAAACACATTTACATCAATTCAAAAAGAACGAGAATCATGAAAATATCAAATAAAAACCCCTCAAAATACATTCTCTTGTGACTATAATGTATGTCTCTTCTTAGAAATATCAAAATTCAACACAGCACCAAAGTTTGAAAAACATATCAGGTGATTTCCACCAACAAAAATAGAGGAATAATATGTCATGTGGCGAGCAAGATACAGTTTCTGATAAAATATAGCCGTGATTGAACGATATAAAAACAGGGAAACACAAAAAAGGAAACTTGAATAAATGAATGAATGATCGTTTCAAGGCCATTTTCCCCACTAGAGCAGAGGTTCGCCTTGCGAGCCCCATGACAATCATGGTTCCCTGTTTGAGGCAATGTTTTTATGGCCGGATGCCCTTCCTGGCACCAATCCTGAGTCGTCTCTTACGATGCGCACAGATACGGCGTCCCTATTCTAACCGGAGTACACACCGGGTTCATTCATCCCAGCAAGCTGGTACTCAATTTGCCGACCTCGGAAGGATGGCAGGCTGAGTCAACCCCCCTTGTGTTAATTTAGCGATCGACAGGGATTCGAACCCAGGATCCTCGGATCCCAAGCCAGCACCCTAACCGCTAAGCCAACACCAGGCTTAAAAAAAGGAAACTTGCTTAGACAATAAAGAGATAGAAATTGTATATCCGGTTCAGTGAAAAGCATTGAGGGAAATAAATCATTCACAACAACAAACAAAGAAAAACCTGATGAGCCCCAACCCCACCCGTCAATGTGATGAACATCCAATGTGATTTCCATCTCCAGCTCACCAACAAAGGATATTATTGAAGATTTTTCACGAACCTTGAACCAAAAATAAGAGGAAATACCTCCTTCAGATGTGGTCAACAGAGCCCAACCATGAACAGAGGTTTGTCAGAGGTTTTGTCTCTGAAAAACAATCTTCATATGCACAGCAAGGAAAACTGCAAATTTGTCTTTTCACATCGTGATATTCATTCATGTTCAGATTGGTGAAATTCCTCAGGAGGAAATTGATGGCAGACACTATGGTGACGATTTCAATTAAAAATAATTAGAAAAAACTGTTGAAAATAACTAAACGTGGAGAACAAGTAAATGCTGAGGTTTTTGCAAATGTCAGCCTCATACGTAGTGTGTTCAAAAAGTATCAGACCTTTATTTTTCTTGAGTAAAAAAAAAGAAGCTAGGGAGGCGTTGATTGGTGCACGTATGTAGGTGATCCTAATGCGCACGCGTGCATTTTTCCCCACCTGCAGAAGCTGTCATTCGACGGCAGACCGCCGATGCGTGAGGACATGTAAGTGAGCGCCGTCGGATTTTCGTTTTTGACAAAATGACGGAAAAACATGAACAACGCTACTGCATCAAATTTTGTGTTTCATCAAACTTGCATCAAAACTGCAACTTGGTTTCTGGGTCGTACCCATAAACCCAGGACTCATCGCCAGTGATCACTGTGTTGAGGAAGCTGGGATCGCTGTTCACAGTCTCCAGCATGTCCTGTGCGATCTCCAAACGGAGTTGCTTCTGCTCAATCGTTAGCAGCTTTGGTACGAACTTCGCTGAGATTCTCCTGAAGCCCAAATCCTCCTTCATAATGGAATGAACGGTGTTGAATCTTGCGGATCGTTTCCACTTGGGAATCGCCAAACTTTACACAAAATTTGATGCAGTAGCGTTGTTCAAGTTTTTCCGTCATTTTGTCAAAAACGAAAATCCGACGGCGCTCACTTACATGTCCTCACGCATCGGCGGTCTGCCGTCGAATGACAGCTTCTGCAGGTGGGAAAAAATTCACGCGTGCGCATTAGGATCGCCTACATACGTGCACCAATCAACGCCTCCCTAGCTTCTTTTTTTTTACGCACGAAAAATAAAGGTCGGATACTTTTTGAACACAGTAGTATTCATAGTAATATCATAAAACTCTTCTTTCAATGTCAAATTAACTTCCAAAACAGGATATTGAGTAATGACTGAAAATGAGACACCGCATTATTTCAAAATCAAAGCATCATCAAATCAACTTCAACAGAAACCCACAATAAAACCAATAGACCGCTGCTCAAGCATCCAAGTTAAACACTTTCTCATCAGTTAAAAACAAATACAATCGTCAAAATAATAAATCAGAAATAAGGACGTTCATGTTAAATTTCAAATAAATTTTGATGGAAAAAAAATTCCGTGACAAAAAACAGAGTATTGAGCAGTAATTTGAAATATCACATTGCATTGATTGACACCCAAAGTAAAGTGAAAGTATAAACTTAGATTACACCAAATAATGACCCCATGATTATTTTGCTCACCATTTTGGATAAACACATTTACATCAGATGAAAAATAAATAGAATCATGAAAATATCAATTAAAAACACCTCAAAATACATTCTCTTGTGACTATAATGTATATCTCTTCTTAGAAATATCAAAATTGAACATAACACCAAAGTTTGAAAAACATATCAGGTGATTTCCACCAACAAAAATTGAGGAATAATATCTCATGTGGTGAGCAAGATACAGTTTCTGATAAAATATAGCTGTGATTGAACGATGTAAAAACAGGGAAACACAAAAAAGGAAACTTGAATGAATGATCGTTTTAAGGCCATTTTCCCCGCTAGAGCAGGGGTTGGCCTTGCGGGCCCCATGACAATCATGGTTCCCTGTTTGAGGCAATGTTTTTATGGCCGGATGCCCTTCCTGGCGCCAACCCCGAGTCGCCTCTTACGATGCGCAGGGATACGGCGTACCTATTCTAACCGGGGTACACTCCGGGATCATTCATCCAAGCAAGCTGGTAATCAATTTGCCGACCTCGGAAGGATGACAGGCTGTCAACCCCCGTGGTGTTAATTTAGCGATCGTCCGGGATTCGAACCCAGGATCCTCGGATCCCAAGCCGGCACCCTAACCGCTAAGCCAACACCAGGCTTAAAAAAAGGAAACTTGCTTGGACAATAAAGAGATAGAAATTGTATATCCGGTTCAGTAAAACGCATTAAGGGAAATAAATCATTCACAACAACAACAACCAAAGAAAAACTTGACGAGCCCCAACCCCACCCGTCAATGTGATGAACATCCACTGTGATTTTCATCTTCAATTCACCAACAAATTGATATTATTGAGGATCTTTCACTGACCTTGAACCAAAAAGATGATGAAATACTTAGTCCAGATGTGGTCAACGGAGCCCAACCAGGAAGAGGCTGTTGTGATGGTGTTTCTTTTTGAAGAAAAACAAGTGAATCCTCTTGGATTGCGCTGAGGTTCAGGCATGGAATTTCGAGCCTCGATCATGGTTCGAGCCTCGATCTTGTATACAAAAATAATAATAATAATAATAATAAGAACCTTGGGCCGAATCTCGCGCTTCACCAGTGCGCGTGCGCGAATTTACGTCACGTCGGCAGCGAGAAGGGGTTCCCCAACACGAACCAATCAGGAACTGCCACGTCACACTTATATGATCTCAGAATTCCTGTGACAGGAATTCGCGTTACACTGGCTGGAAGTCATTCGCTAGAGGCGCTTCCTCAGCGCTAATAATCTTCATATGCACGCAAGGTAAAGTGAAAATTTCTCATTGAGCTTCTTGATATTCATTCATGTTAAGATTGGTGAAATTCTTCAGGAGTAGAATTGATGGCCAAACAGTGTGATGGACGATTTCCATTCAGAATAATGTTAAGAAACTGTTCAAAGTAACTCAACGTGGAGAACAAGTAAATGGTGAGGTTTTTGCAAATGTCAGCCTCATATTCATAGTAATATCATAAAACTCTCCTTTCAATGTCAAATTAACTTCCAAAACAGGATATTGAGTAATGACTGAAAATGAGACACCACATTATTTCAAAATCAAAGCATCATCAAATCAACTTCAACAGAAACCCACAATAAAACCAATATACCGCTGCTCAAGCATCCAAGTTAAACACCAACTCATCAGTTTAATACAAATATAATCATCAAAATAATAAATCACAAATAAGGACGTCCATGTTAAATATCAAATTTAAAATCTATTTTGATGAAAAAAAATATAAATAAAATTCCCGAACACAAAAAACAGAGAAACACCCAAAGTAAAGTGAAAATATCACCTTAAATAACACCAAATAATAAGCCCATCATATTTTTGCTCACCATTTTGAATAAACACATTTACATCAGTTCAAAAAGAACGAGAATCATGACAATATTGTTACGGATCTCAGAGACAGCACTCCCCTTAGCAAGGGGGAGGGGGAGTTAATCCCCTTGGCCGGTTAAGCTGGCCGTCTCTGGTCCTGGTACTTATAACGCTCTTATCCGGGGTGAAATTGGTCAGGGTTATTGGTCAAGGTGTTCTCCCAAATACCTTTACCAATCCCTCCGCAAAACAGGGAGACAAGTACCGCTCGAACCACGGACAAGATGGTATTTGCCGAGGGGTTTAGCAATCCGCAGCTCGAGCCATTAACAAAGGACTAAACCCGACTATTGCGGTTGGCCGAATCGTGCCACAGGTACTCAATCGAAAGAAGGGACGAAAGCGATCGGGGGAAAGAAGAAACCAAAGAAAGGAATACCAGACATTTATTAACTATTTACAAAACCAAAACCAAAGAAGAGGAAACGAAAGTAATATACAGTGAGGAAGAAGAAGACACAGGGCAGTCTTAAATTATCAACGCCCCAGACAGACAAACAGACTCACACGAAAGGGGAATAGCAGGCAGGAATGACTGGACGAAGGAGAAGGGTCCAAGCGGGACAGCAGGGCTGCAAGGTTCGGGTAGAGGCACAGCAAGGAGGTCCGCTCCATGTCCACGCTCCGGGCTGAAAGCGAACAGCCAGGGGCAGCTTCACGTATTCGGTTTCACACACGGTCGGACAATGTCAATTGACTACTGTATTGTTGTCGCCGTCACGGACCCACTCTTCTGCCTCACGATCCAGCGGTATGCTCGCCTGGTACCTCCCTCATCTGCCGGATCACGTCTCTCCCTTGAAGCAGTCCCTCCCAGCCGCTTTTATTGTCCGTGTTGGAATCAAGCCGCCGGCTCTGATGACACGCCTACCGGTTGGCTCACCTCGGCGCTGGTTGGCCGGCAAAGGGCTCGCTGACTCCACCTCTGCCGATACGTCGACGTGCCACACCTTGTTCTGGTGGCTCCGCCCCCTTCTTCCTCGGCTTGACCGCATGGCTAATGGCGGTTTGGGGCCAACAACCGCATCAAGGCAAGGAACAGCGAACGCTGCTGGCAAACCAAGTACTGGGGCCTATCTTATTTGATTAATGCAACGCAGATTCAACTATTGGGAACAAATCCTTAACTGAAACACATAATAATGAAATAAGTATGGAGAGGTCCTATGGTTTGCTACGTGTTGTACATTGACTAAGTAGGGTGCGATCTTTAACAAGCCAATTGATGGGGATATTTACAGGGGAACATTTATAAGGGAAACATTTACTAAAATTTACTAGTGAAGGTTCTAAAAACCATAACAATATCAAATAAAAACACCTCAAATCACATTCTCTTGTGACTATAATGTATATCTCTTCTTAGAAATATCAAAATTCAACACAACACCAAAGTTTGAAAAACATATCAGGTGATTTCCACCAACAAAAATAGAGGAATAATATCTCATGTGGTGAGCAAGATACAGTTTCTGATAAAATATAGCCGTGATTGAACGATATAAAAACAGGGAAACACAAAAAGTAAACTTGCTCCGACAATAAAGAGATACAAATTGTATATCTGGTTCAGTGAAAAGCATTAAGGGAAATAAATCATTCACAACAACAACAACCAAAGAAAAACTTGACGAGCCCCAACCCCGCCCGTCAATGTGATAAACATCCACTGTGATTTTCATCTCCAGCTCACCAACAAAGGATATTGTTGAAGATTTTTCACGAACCTTGAACCAAAAAGAAGAGGAAATACTTCCTTCAGATGTGGTCAACAGAGCTCAACCATGAACAGAGGTTTGTCAGAGGTTTTGTCTCTGAAAAATAATCTTCATATGCACAGCAAGGAAAACTGCAAATTTGTCTTTTCACATCGTGATATTCATTCATGTTCAGATTGGTGAAATTCTTCAGGAGGAAATTGATGGCAGACACTATGGTGACTATTTCAATTAAAAATAATCACAAAAAACTGTTGAAAAGAACTAAACGTGGAGAACACGTAATTGCTGAGGTTTGTGCAAATGTCAGCCTCATATTCATAGTAACATCACAAAACTCTTCTTTCAAATTCAAATTGACTTCCAAAAACAGGATATTGAGTAATGATTGAAAATGAAACACCACATTATTTCAAAATCAAAGCATCATCAAATCAACTTCAACAGAAACCCACAATAAAACCAATATACCGCTGCTCATGCATCCAAGTTAAACACCAACTCATCCGTTTAAAACAAATATAATCATCAAAATATAAAATCAGAAATAAGGACGTCCATGTTAAATATCAAATTTATTTCAAATATATTTTGATGAAAAAAATATTAATAAAATCCGCTGACACAAAAAACAGAGAAACACCCAAAGTAAAGTGAAAATATAACCTTGAATAACACCAAATAATAACCCCACCATATTTTTGCTCACCATTTTGGATAAACACATTTACATCAGTTCAAAAAGAACGAGAATCATGAAAATATCAAATAAAAACACCTCAAAATACATTCTCTTGTGACTATAATGTGTATCTATTCTTAGAAATATCAAAATTCAACACAACACCAAAGTTTGAAAAACATAGGTGATTTCCACCAACAAAAATAGAGGAATAATATCTCATGTGGCGAGCAAGATACAGTTTCTGATAAAATATAGCCGTGATTGAACGATATAAAAACAGGGAACACACAAAAAAGGAAACTTGAATAAATGAATGAATGATCGTTTTAAGGCCATTTTCCCCACTAGAGCAGAGGTTCGCCTTGCGGGCCCCATGACAATCATGGTTCCCTGTTTGAGGCAATGTTTTTATGGCCGGATGCCCTTCCTGGCACCAATCCTTAGTCGCCTCTTACGATGCGCACAGATACGGCGTCCCTATTCTAACCGGGGTACACACCGGGATCATTCATCCCACCAAGCTGGTACTCAATTTGCCGACCTCGGAAGGATGACAGGCTGCGTCAACCCCCCTTGTGTTAATTTAGCGATCGACAGGGATTCGAACCCAGGATCCTCGGATCCCAAGCCGGCACCCTAACCGCTAAGCCAACACCAGGCTTTAAAAAAAGGAAACTTGCTTAGACAATAAAGAGATAGAAATTGTATATCCGGTTCAGTGAAAAGCATTGAGGGAAATAAATCATTCACAACAACAAACAAAGAAAAACCTGATGAGCCCCAACCCCACCCGTCAATGTGATGAACATCCAATGTGAATTCCATCTCCAGCTCACCAACAAAGCATATTATTGAAGATTTTTCACGAACCTTGAACCAAAAATAAGAGGACATACCTCCTTCAGATGTGGTCAACAGAGCCCAACCATGACCAGAGGTTTGTCAGAGGTTTTGTCTCTGAAAAATAATCTTCATATGCACAGCAAGGAAAACTGCAAATTTGTCTTTTCACATCGTGATATTCATTCATGTTCAGATTGGTGAAATTCTTCAGGAGGAAATTGATGGCAGACACTATGGTGACGATTTCAATTAAAAATAATTACAAAAAGCTGTTGAAAATAACTAAACGTGGAGAACACGTAAATGCTGAGGTTTTTGCAAATGTCAGCTTCATATTCATAGTAACATCACAAAACTATTCTTTCAAATTCAAATTGACTTCCAAAAACAGGATATTGAGTCATGATTGAAAATGAGACACCGCATTATTTCAAAATCAAAGCATCATCAAATCAACTTCAACAGAAACCCACAATAAAACCATTATATCGCTGCTCAAGCATCCAAGTTAAACACCAACTCATCAGTTAAAAACAAATATAATCGTCAAAATAATAAATCAGAAATAAGGACGTTCATGTTAAATTTCAAATAAATTTTGATGGAAAAAAAAATCCGTTTCAAAAAACAGAGTCTTGAGCAGAAATTTGAAATATCACATTGCGTTGATTGACACCCAAAGTAAAGTGAAAGTATAAACTTAGATTACACCAAATAATGACCCCATGATTATTTTGCTCACCATTTTGGATGAACACATTTACATCAGATGAAAAATAAGTAGAATCATGAAAATATCAATTAAAAACACCTCAAAATACATTCTCTTGTGACTATAATGTATATCTTTTTTTTTTTTGTATACAAGATCGAGGCTCGTGAAAGAGCTAACATTAATCACACAAAAAGACAAACCGACACACAAAACACAAAAAACAAGGGGAGCGGCAGACACGATGGGGAGAGAGGGGGAAGGGCACAAACACAACATTTGAGAGCAGGGATATCGGGAGGGCTTGGGGGGAGGTGGGAGAGGAATAAAACATATGAAGGACTCTGGGGTGAATTACCGGGGGTAGAAAAGATCAAGGTTTTGGATGGGGGAAGATAAGAGATGGTGGTGAACAGCTGTTTTAAAGACCTGGAGGGAGGGGTGGGATTGAAGGGAGTGGGGGAGTTTGTTCCAGAGGTGGGAGAAAAGGGGAATGAAAGAGTGAAGGTGAGCAGAGAGCCTAGACTTTGGCAGTTTAACCATAAGAGGGTTGCAGGCAGATCTTGTGCGACCTGAAGGAATATTGGGGGGACAGAGCCAGTCAGTCAAGTTTCATCTGAATCCGTCCATAACTTTTGCTAACAGACAAACAAACAGATAGACAGAGAAAAAGGTGTGTCAACATAACCTCCGTCCACCTTCGGTGGTAGAGCTAGTTACAGAAACCATCACATGTCTACATATATGGTGGCCAACAAAATTACAAGTTTGCTTTTCTTTGCAGGTTGGTGAGCAGTCGGTGACTTTTTAGCACCACTTTTAGATCATAATGTGTAATAAGAGAATCTTCCAAGAAAACAAGAATGACCGCACTGGTCACAAAATGTTACAAAATGCAGTAATAGGTAATTGGGAAATGTGCATTTAGAGCACTCTTAAAAGATGAGCAGCGGGATTGGGAAACACACATTTAACCCATAAAGCGTGACGGGCCATGACCATGGCTGAGACGTGTATGCAAATTAGTTCAAACTGAATTCAACCCAAAGGACCAATCATGACCTTTCTTACATTGTAGAATACTCGGGTAACTTATGAAATGTTGATTCTAATTGGTGGTGACAAGCCGATGACAAAAAAGCATTTCTGGCCTACTAACCAGTAAATCCAGCACTTTATGGGTTAATGCACTATTAAAAGATTAACTCATCTCATCGTGCATCCTGACTGGCTTGATTAAATCTTACATGTCATAGACGACATATGATTCGATTTTTTGGGGGTCCCTCATCGTGAACAATACTCGTCTTAGAAATATCAAAATTGAACACAACACCAACGTTTGAAAAACATATCAGGTGATTTCTACCGATATAAATCGATCAATAATATCTCGTGAGGAGAGCAAGATGCAGTTTCTCATAAAATATAGCCGTGAATGAACGATATAAAAACAGTATATACAAAAAAGGAAACTTGGTTCCACAAAAGAGACAAAAACTGTTTCTCAGGTTCAATGAAAAACAAAACGGGAAAGAAATCATCCACAACAACAACAACCAAAGAATACTTGACGAGCCCCGGAACGGAAGATTGTGGAACTGTAGGTATGAGAGAAGGGTTTCTGAAATAAGCATTTAGGAGTGAAAAGGGTTTGGGACTAAGCCTAGTGAAAACGAAGAGGAAGAGATTGTTATGAGGAAGAAGAAGAAAACGAATAAGAAGAGGAGGAGAAAGCAATGGCTGTGCCTAATAGAGGAGCAAGGAGAGAGGCCTTTTAAAATGCATTTTTAAATGCTTCTTCTGGTTTTTCACTGCCTTTTCAGTTTTTTTCGTTGTTTTTTTTCTGGTTTGCTTAACATGCGAAGAAGCACGTGACACATTTGTTTGCCCTGTTGCCCAAAACTGCTTCTCCAACAGCACCACTTTCTAAGAAAGCAAGCAGTGTAACCTGGTGTCAGGAAACCTCGAAGAAGAAACTGGGCTGTTGTTCTCCCTCCTCTAAAACCTGGTGGCACCTTGTTATGTCCATCCCTGGTGTATGCTCCCCCTCAAACACTTCCCTCACATCAAACGGCACCACAGATGACTCCACCCGTGAGAAGGCTGAAGTTTGTGTCCCCAATCCCTCTCTCTTTTTCTCTGCACCTATCCTTCCCAGTCATACCCAACAGCTTTTGGACTGTGCCTCATTTGTTCCAGAGAAGGTGGAGAAGTCTGTGGAAAACCTGGACTCTGATACGGTAACTGGACCAGATGGCATGAGTTCATGAGTCCTAAAAACCTGCTCTTGCACATCCTCTCTCTGCGCTGTTCACCCTATTTCAATTGCCAGACATGATCTTCCATCTGCTTGGAAGTCAGCCAAGATCACGGCATTACATAAAAGGTACGAAAACAGATTCCCTTAACTACCGACCAATTAGCACTTCCTTCGAATCATCACCATGGTCATGGACGCCACCATTGCAATTGACATAAAATAATTATTTTTGTCCAATGACCTCTTCTTATCTCATCGATTTGGATTTAGATCAGGTCACTCCACCTTGGACATATTGCTTCTCCTCCACCATAATTGATGGAGGCCCTGAATATCAGACATATCTCGAGCTTTCGATAAAGTGGTATCCCGCCTTGCTCTCCAAACTCTGGACATATCTAGAGCTTTCATTACAGTCTGGCATCCCACCTTGCTCTCCGAGTTGTCTGCATATGGCACCCAAGGTCAATGCCGCGCATGGCTTCCTAATTTCCTCTACTATCATAGCCAACGTGTGGATCTCAACGGAATCCTTTCTAATCCTTTCCCTGTTAAGCCTGGAGTCCCCAAAGGCAGTGTTCTCGGCAAATCGCTTTTCTAATCTTCATCAATGATCTCACGAACTAGAAAATTCTCATTATCTATTTGCTGATGACTCAATGCTCTGCTGTGGCATCCATCATCCATCTGAGAGACATGCTGCAGCTTCTTCCCTCTCTTCAAACAAAATCGCAAACTGGTCAAACACTTAGAAAATCCCCACACTCCCTCTCTCCCCTCTCTCCCATCTCTCCCCACTCTCCCCTCCCTCCCATCTCTCCCCACTCTCCTCATTCCTTTTAAGGAAGTTCAGTCACTAAAACTCGTGGGTCTCACTACCTGCCATGATCTCTCTTGGGAAAGCCACATTTCAAAACTGGCCTCCAAATCCAGTCGCCAACTGGGAATTTTCCATTGTGCAAAGTCCTTCTTGATGGAATACTGCTCTCTCCTCTGGGTTGGCACCCCTGCTTCACACAGAACTCAACTTGACACTGGAACACAAGGCCTTCAAGTTTATCGGAACGTCTCATGAAGCTGAGTCTATGGGCCAATTACTTCGCAATTGCTCATCGGTCATTGGTCTGTGTATATCTTCCGCCTCTTTTCTGATGTTGCACCTCCTGATCTGTGCTGTGTTCTCGCTCTTCCACGAGGAATGATTATGTATAAAAGATAAAGAAATAAATAATTGAAACAAATTGCTCCCGACAGTTCAGGAAGGAATTTGTAACTCGTTCATGGGGTCGGCCATAGCTTACCTAATCTTCACCATGGAAACCAATTATATGGGACTTCACTTTAACGTCCACCTGTAGAAAAAAAAAAAAAACCACCTTTAGAGGCCATTTTTCCCCGCAAGCGGGTGTTGGCCTTTTTCGGGAACTGTGGTTGTTGTTGTTTTTTCGGTCCCCTTTTTGAAGCAATGTTTTACGGCCGGATGCCCTTCCTGATGCCAACCCTTTTTGCCGCCTTTAACGACAAGCAGGGAATTACCAGTGAACTGGTACTCAAATTTGCCGACCTCGGAAGGTATGACAGGCTGAGTCAACCCCCCTGGCGTTATTTCAGCGATTGACCGGGATTCGAACCCAGGATCCTAGGATCCTAAGCCGGCACCCTAGCCGCCAGCCCAACACCAGGGTCACCAGGGTCACCAGGGTCCAACACCAGGGCCAGCAACACCAACGTCCACCTGTAGAAAGGCACACATATTGATGGTACGCTCTGCAGATGGAACACCATCAAGGCAGTTTATATGGGTCCATATTCAAACTCCAGCCAGAGAGCTCTGTAAAAAATGGTAATACAGGCTTAAATTAGGAGTGAAAAGGTAATATTCTTGGAACCATATAATTCCATGAAAATGTGCATCAGGGTTTTGTTTCAATTACAACAGGATAAATACCATTTGTTCATTCTTTTATTTTAGATGACATCAGACCTCATATATTCTCAATCTCTTCAATGAGGCGGGTCCATTCAGCCTGTTAGCCTTCCGAAGTTGGCAAAATGAGTGCCAGCAAGCTGGTAAGGGGGCATTGCACAGGCAGCACAGCTGCGCCCTGAGAAAATGATGCAGCCACACAACCACAGGCTGCATATACAACAACAACAACAACAACATGCATTTTAAGGCCATTTTCCCTGCTAGAGCGGGGGTTAGCCTTGCGGTCCCCATGACAATCTTCTCCATTTTGCCCTATTTTCTGCATCTCTCCTTGTTAACCCCCTTGCCCGCATTTCTTCTTCCACGGTCTTTAGCCAAGTCTTTCTCGGTCTTCCCCGTCCTCTACTTCCTTCTACATTAATTTCCATCACTCTTCTCAACCAGTCACTTTCATCCTTCCTCAACACATGACCAAACCATCTCAACCTGTTCCTCTTCACAGCATGAATCACAGGCAATATTCCCATCATCTTTCGCAATTCATCATTTGTCTTCCTCTCTCTCAACGATACTCCGCACATCCATCGAACCATTCGCATTTCCACCCTTTCCAGCCTTCGTTGCTGCTCTACGTTCATTACCCATGTCTCGCTCCCATAAATCATAACACTTCTTACACATGCAGCATACACCTTTCCCTTCAGCTTCAGTGACACTCTCCTCCTCATCAGCACGCCACTCAGTTCCTGAAACTTCTTCCATGCACATCTCACTCGAGCAACCGTTGCCGAGTCTGATCCACCTTCTCCATTCAGCATGTCTCCGAAGTAGCAAAATGTTTTCACACCTTCCAGCTTCACGCCGTCTCGAAGATCCAACTCAACATTTCCTCCATCTGCAGCTCCCTCTGTGCACACCTTACATTTGAATGTAGCTGCCACACTGGTAAATGACCCTCTCAGACCACTACATTTTTGATGAACCCACTCAGCGCACATTGTACATTGAATGGAGTTCACTCCAACACCCTTCCTGCACACAGCACACGGCCACTTCCCAGTTCTTTCCACCTCACCACATGCTTTACCACTTGCCATCACCTTCGTTTTTCCGATATTCACCTTCAGACCTTTTGTCTCCATACATTCCTTCCACTTGTTCATCTTTTCCTTCAGTCCATCCATACTTTCCGCAATCAACACCAGATCATCTGCATCCAACAACTCCCACGGTAAACCCTCCTTTACGTTCTGAGCCAGCACCTCCATCACAACTACAAATAGTAGTGGACTTAGTACCGACCCCTGATGCACTCCCACCTTCACCTCAAACTCACCACTGTTCCTGTCCTTCGTCCTTACAGCTGTGCGTGCTCTTTTGTACATTGCCATCACTACTCTGATCAACCATTCCTCCACTCCTAACTTCCTCAATGCCCATGTCAATACTTTGCGTGGAACCCTATCGAATGCTTTCTCCAGATCAACAAACCCAAAAAACAACTTCTTCCACTTCTCTATGTACTTCTCCTGCAACTGCCTCACAATGAAAAGCGCGTCTGTCGTTCCTCTTCCTGGCATAAATCCAAACTGCATTTCGTCGATCTTCACTTTCTTCCTTATCCTCCCCTCCAACACCCTTTCCAATACCTTCATTCCATGCTCCAATAACTTTATCGCTCGGTACGAGCCACACTCCAGAGGGTCACCTTTCCCCTTGTATAGAGGGACGAGGGTACTCAGTTCCCAAGCCACTGGAATGCGGCCTTCTTTCACCACCAGATTACAGATCTCTGTCATTCTCTTCACACCCCAATAGTCCTTGAGCCAACCGGCCATATTTTGAAGTGAATGCTCCGGCGGGGGGAGTAATTCTCATTATGATTTTCCATTAGACCAATGTCTCAAGTGTCAGAAAAGGTGTGATGGACATCTGAGAACGGTAGCTTAGTGCCCGGATGGACGCCATCTTTGAAACCACCCAGCTCGAAAATGCCCATTTGGTGGGGTACATTGTTGCACATGTATCTGGACTTCTATACTAGCTATCGATGTGCGGTTGACGACTAAATATACGTCCGATGTGTACCGTCTAAATAAAAAATAATATGAAGCATTTTGTTTTAGATTAATTATTATAAAAATCAATTATCGAAAAAAAATCATATATTTTTCAATATTTTATTATTAGACTTGTACTTTTTTTAGTGAAACAACACTGGTATGATTTTCCAAATTATGCATTGTGCTACACCGTTTATCTGTCTATAAAAATAACTCAAAAACTAAAACATATCATCCACCACGAGTTTACACAAAAAATATATGAAAAGGCATGCACTTTCCACAAACCGAAACTATGTCAGTTGGAATTTCCCGCCGATAAATCAACCCACAGAACCCAGTGCCGAAAGTGACGTCAGGCTATTCTATATCTATATTCTATATTCTATATCTCAGTCTGAGATTTGTTGCGGTGACCTGATTAATTTCTGAGGGGGGGGGGGGGGGGGTGGGTGGCTTAAGAACTAAAAGTGAACATGTTAGATGGCGCCACATACAACTCTATTATAGAGTTGTATTGTGGCGCCATCTAACATGTTCACTGACTTGGATGAGTATGTCTATGTAAGCTGGCGAGCTTTTCGGATATCGGAGTAATCTAACGTCAGTCTTTTTGTTCTTTCAGCTGAGATGGCCGGTGTCGAGGCGAAACGGGCGAAGATTGAACCTGAGTCCGGAACGTGCATCCTGTGCAGCAAGAAGTCGCCACTCTCTGAACTAAGCAAGGCAGCGGGCAACAGTTCTTGGAAGACATTGTGTGACGCAGCCGCAGTTAGAAACTTTTATCCAATTCTAAAGCTAGTCCAAGAAGGCGCAGTTGAACTTCCTAATATTCTAATATTATACCACAGGGCTTGTAGATCAGACTTCACTCACAAAAACCACCTAGCTACTTTGACCAATGCAGCTAGAAGTTCTTCAGTTGATACTGGCGATGCGGTGCGACGGCGATCATCACGGGAAGAGACAGGATCAACTTCAACGGTCTACGATGATAAATGCATTTTTTGCCAGCGTGCTTCAAAATTCATAAAAGGCAGTCGTACCCGTGAAACAGTTGTCTTGGCTGTTGAACTTCGAGCAGATAAGACAATAAGAGATGCTGCGACAGCTCGCAATGATGAGAGAGTTTTGGCATTGACTACACGAGATATGGTTGCAGCTGAGGCTCACTACCACTTCTCCTGCTATAGAAACTACACACGGCCCCAAAAACCTCAAGTAGAAACTGACATTGAAGATAATATCGAGAAAAAAGAAATGATACGATGTATATTCAATTTCATTCGCACTGACTTGTTCTTGAACCCGAGGATTGTTCCAATAGTTGATGTTGCAACAGATATCCTGTCTTCAGATACATTTTCAGTTGATGTTCGTGACTCCATCAAGAAGAATCTGCAGCGCACATTACAAAGAGAGTTTGGAGAATCGCTCATCTTCTTCAATGTGAAACACCGTGTATACTTGATGCCCGATAATCTGACAAAGCGAGAGATTGCTGCAGAGTGCGTAAACCTGAAAGCAGAAGTGAAAGCATTTGAACGAACGGACGGTGAAAGTAACATTGTGCGTGCAGCTACTTCACTGCGACACCAGATCAAAGATGCTCATTACAATGAACGTTGGCCGCCTCAGCCAGCAGAACTCACTTCAGATTACGTGAAGATACCAGATTCTCTTCGTGTATTTCTGCATACTTTGATTTGCGGGAGTGGGGGTAGCTCTGCACGTGCCGACACACTGGTATGGTCGATGGCTCAAGATATCATCAATGCTGTACACCGGGGTACCATCAGAACATCGAAGCATGTCCTACTTCCGTGGGTCATGAAAACGCTCACCGGTAATACAGAGGTCATCAGAATATTGAATCGACTCGGGCACGGATGTTCGTACACAGTTCTGGAAGAAATCGAGACAGCGCTATGCATAGACAAATTAGCAAGTGTGGAGAAAGATACAGTACCACTTCCGTCACATGTGCACCCTTCGGTCCCGACTGTATTAGCATTCGATAACATCGACAGGCTAGAGGAATCGCTGAGTGGTGGCGGAACATCGCATCGCGTCAACGGTATCATCGTCCAACCGAAGTCGCAGTCGTGTTTGCCGCCCCAACCTTCATCGGCAGTATCCAAAGCAGATAAGAAGCGATCTATCCCGTCATCCAGCGATTTAGTTCCAATATTCAGCAGTGGGAAACGAGAGGGCCTACCTGCAATCAAGCCTGCAGATCTTTCTGACACTCTTGCAGGCGCAACATCCCTTGCGCAGCGCCGAAATCACGTATGGATTATGACTCGCATGCTGGAACCATGCGACCAGACAATCAGTTCGTGGACTGGTTTCAACATCATGACTAGAGATCGTGTTCAGGTGACGGAAGATGTAGTTGGCTACCTGCCGACTATAAACGCGCCTGCCACAGATATGGCAACAGTGCAAGAAATCCTCAGAGAAGCTCTGAACATCATGTCATCACTTCAGCTTGAGCGTATACCGGTGGTGCTAGACCAGGCACTATTTGCTAAGGCGACCGAAATAGCATGGAAAGATGTCGATCGATATGGAAGAATCGTGCTCATGATGGGGAACTTCCATACCATCTGTAACTTCATGTCGAGCATTGGGAAAATGTTTGGAGATGCAGGCCTTCAGGATGTAGCTGTTGAGTCAGGAGTAATCGCTGAAGGTTCCATCAACAGGGTTCTGGAAGGCAAGCAATACAACCGTGCTGTGCGACTCCACAAGTTGATGTACGAGGCACTAATGCGCATCATTTGGAAGGGCTTCCAGGTGTGGATAGAAAGCAATCATCCTGACAAGGAACCCCAGATTCGAAGCACTGACCTCAAAATTCGCAGCATCAAGGAGGATGTTTGCCATGAGACTCTCGCTGCTGCTCTCGATGATGAACTGCCGGCGTCTCCTTGCTTGCAGCCAGACAAAGGAGAAACTGGTTGTGTTTCTGGCGGAGTCATGGAAACATGAAACAAATCGCGAAAAGCTAGGCAACAGAACACTGTATGTCACCTGTGGTGAAAAATGTCTGGTACTGACCCGCGATAGGTGGAAGTTGGTGCAAGCACTCGAATGTAGCCACGAGGAAGCAGACACGCGTATGTTTCTCCACGCAAAGCACGCCGCTACCCACTACAAGACGATCATCTTAGTGGCAGATGACACCGACGTTCTGATCATCAGTCTTCATCTCAGCAGAACCATCGATAGTCAGCTCTTCATCAGACGAGGAACAAAGGTTCGAGTCGGAATGATCGACGTTGGAAAGTTGGCTGCGGTATTGGGGTCTGGAGTTTGCAGTGCATTGCCAGGGCTTCATGCATGGAGCGGGTGTGACACTGTGAGTGCTCTGGCTAGCCAAGGAAAGATAAAGGCTTTGAAGCTTGTGCAAGCGAATGAGCTGTATCTTCAAGCATTCACAGATCTGGGATCTTCGTGGAATGTACCAACAGACGTCTTCAATAGCATTCAGGCCTTCACGTGTCAGCTGTACGCCAAGAACACGAAGATCGTCGGTGTTAATTCGCTCCGTTATCACATGTTCTGTGCAAAGAAGGGCCAGATCGAATCTGGACAATTGCCGCCTTGTGAAGACTCCTTGATGCAGCACACGCTTAGGGCCAACTATCAGGCGGCTATCTGGCGACGCAGTCTTGAAAACCTACCAGACGTCCCAACACCATCAGCAGGACATGGTTGGGAACTCGATGATGGCGGTTCGCTCACAATCCGATGGATGGCGGGTCTACCAGCTCCAGATGTCATCTTGAATCTCATTTCATGCACATGCAGAAGGACGTGTCGACCGTCAGATTGCTCCTGCATACTGAATGGGTTGAAGTGCACTGTTGTGTGTAAGCTGCAGGGATGCTCCAACATGGTGCAGGATGATGCTATCGTGGCTCAGGATGCCAATGACTCTGATGGCGACTCTGATGATTAACTTTGTGTGCACTGTATATTGTATAGCATATGTTGTTCTCTATTATAATGCAGGCCAAATTGCCTGAAAATCTTTATAGACAGATAAACGGTTTAGCAAAATGTATAATTTGGAAGATCATACCGGTGTTATTTGACTAAAACATGACATGTTCAATGATACCTCCGCTTGCTTATTAGGAATATACATCGTATGGTGTTAAAATCAGCTCCATACGTCTTCCCAAACTCTAGTAATGAATAATTAATATAATTGGCGGCCATTTTGAAATCCAAGATGGCCACCAAAGTGCAGATTTCCGATGTAACAATTTCCGCCTGCTTATTAGATATCGTATGGTGTTAAAATCCTCTCCGTACGACATTCCTAACTTGCGTTATCGTCAGAATAGATAATGCCAACGGCGGCCTAAGTCATTTTATGCCTCTTTACATTTATTTGTTGTAAACTCATGGTGGATGATATGTTTTAGTTTTTGAGTTATTTTTATAGACAGATAAACGGTGTAGCACAATGCATAATTTGGAAAATCATACCAGTGTTGTTTCACTAAAAAAAGTACAAGTCTAATAATAAAATATTGAAAAATATATGTTTTTTTTCGATAATTGATTTTTATAATAATTAATCTAAAACAAAATGCTTCATATTATTTTTTATTTAGACGGTACACATCGGACGTATATTTAGTCGTCAACCGCACATCGATAGCTAGTATAGAAGTCCAGATACACGTGCAACAATGTACCCCACCAAATGGGCATTTTCGAGCTGGGTGGTTTCAAAGATGGCGTCCATCCGGGCACTAAGCTACCGTTCTCAGATGTCCATCACACCTTTTCTGACACTTGAGACATTGGTCTAATGGAAAATCATAATGAGAATTACTCCCCCCGCCGGAGCATTACATTTGGTCTGGCTCAAGGACTACAACTTCCTGCTGCCTTCAACAAATCTCCCACAACTCCCGTCGTCCCTCCCGCTTTTCCACTCTTCATTGCTTTTATCGCTTCCTCAACTTCCTTCTCAGTTATCTTCTCTGCCGGTCCTAAAACTGGGTTACTCTCTATGTTGCCATCCCATTCATTCTCTGTATTCAACAGCATTTCCATATATCTTTTCCATCTTCCTTTAATTCCATCTGGGTCGACAACGATTTGTCCCACTTCATCCTTCAAGCAACTCACCCCCATCACATCACACCTCTCTTTCGCTATGTGCTTTGCAATCCTGAATACTGCTTTCTGACCCTCTTCCGAATCCAAGCGTTCTCCGAACATTTTCCTCCATGCCTCCTGCGCCTTTGCTACCTCTTTCTTTGCAGCCTTCCTGGCTGCCTGATAACTTTCATGCTCTGCTGTTTCTGCTCCCGTACCCTTCGCCTTCTGCCACTCCTTGAACTTTTTCCTCTTCTCGTCAATCCTCTTTCCAACTTCATCATCCCACCACGATGTTTCCGAGTGCCTCGGTGGTCCTTTTGTCCATGCACATACCTCACCAACGGCTCCCAACAGACTAGCTTTCATTGACATCCAACCACTTTCAAGCTCAACCACATCATCCTCGACCCTACTCAGCCTCTCTTTTAATGCTTCCCTTACTGTCACCTCTTTCAACCTCCACACCTTCATTCTCGGTTGGTACTTCACCCGCCGAGCTCTCCTCGCACCTTTCACCCTTATGTCGCAGACAACCAAGTGGTGCTGTGAAACAACCTCCTCCCCCGGGATCACCTTTGTGTCCCGGAGGTGCCCCCTATCTCGTCTACGCACCATCAGGTAGTCAACCGTTGTCGTCGACCCATCTGACGTGTATGTAACAAGCTTATTATCCTCTTTCTGGAACTGAGTATTACAAATCAACAAATCAGCTCCATCAGCAAACTCCAAAATCCTTTCACCTACTCCATTTCTCACACCATATCCGTAACCCCCATGAACTCCCTCAAAACCATGCATACTCCTTCCCACATGTCCATTCAGGTCTTCTCCCACCACAACAACTTCCTCATCTTTCACGTTTTCCATCAGCTTCTCTATCGCACACCAGAACTTGTCCTTCTCTTCATCGCTTCGACCAACCTGCGGAGCATATCCCGAGATGACGTTCACCAAGAGCTTTCCAATCATCATTTTCACCATCATCAACCGATCACTCACTCTAGTCACACTCAACACACTGTCTACAAACTCCTCAGAAAACAGGACACCAACACCATTCACGCCCTCCAAGCACCCTTGCCACACAAACTTGTATTTCTGTCCCTGCCTACCCTTCACCATTCTCACACCACTTCCCTTCCATCTCGTCTCCTGCACACAACATATGTCCACTCTTCTTCTGACCAATGCTTCCACCACTTCTCCTGATCTCCCTGTCATTGTCCCTACATTCCATGTCCCAAACCTCAGAAACCGATCTCCACTTCGGGCTGTACCCTGCCCATATGTAGTTGTAATTGTCATGGTTCTCTTTCTGAGGCAATGTTTTTATGGCCGGATGCCCTTCCTGACGCCAACCCTCTTAGTCGTCTCTTATGACACGCAGGGATACGGTGTACCTATTCTGACCAGGGTACACACTGGGAAACGTTTAAAACACGGAAATTCTGGGGGGGGGGGGGCGGGGGGGAGGCGGCGTCGGCATCACGGCTGCGGTTTAAACATATTCCAACAATATCCAAACAGAAACATGAAAACCATGAAAAACAATCTGGGAAAAGTCTCCAAGCGAGAACGTGGATTTGAGGAAGAACGAGCAGAGGCGGAAGTAAAACGAGATACAGGGGGCGGGGCACAAGTCGAGACGAGGAGGAGAGCGAACAAACACGTGTCCGGGAGGAGAGAAAGAATCAATATAGAATTCTTTGTCTGTTCGTTTGTCCTGTTCAAATAAAATTTTCAAAATAATAATAAAAAAACGCCGGACAAAGGGTAAGATGCCCGCGAGAGGCAGGGGGGAGAAAAGAAAATCAAAGAAACAAGCAAATACTATGAAGGAAAGAACTTACACTCACAAAACACCGACGGGGGGAAGGGAGCCCGGAAAGACCAGGCCGCGCACGACGCGCGAATAAAAAACGACCAATCACACACAAATCCGCAACAACCACAAAACTAAACAGAAACACACAACAACACACACACAACAAAACAACCAGCGGAAACCCGACAAAGACACGAATGGGAAAACACACAAACTTCGATGCCGTGGAGAGATCGTAGCAAGCCTCGTCGCCCGAGGGACCGGACGTCCGGTCTGCATATGAATAAATAACTAATAAACACCTGTTTTACACCTGCTTGAACATCATGAAAGATGCGCTGCTTATTCACATCTCTCAATCATGCAAGAATTATAAAAACAAATGTCTTTTACACAAAACATCTCATTTAATTTCAACACAAACGCAAAGACGAAACATCGGGGCAACACCCCTGGCGCTCACCTGGTAGAATAAACAGTATACTGCACTGACTGAAGGTATTTTAAACCAATTTCAATGTTTGCTGGAAGACAGGGCAGCAGGTAGAATCATCCGAACATAATCATCAGACTTTAAACAAACATCCATAAAAATAACTATTTTGGGGGGCAAACCCCCCTCCCCCAACCCCATATACCTCCTAAGACCCCAATTTTTCTAATGTCTTCATCAAACATTGGGTTTGACTTCTCTATTTGAGGAGGGGGGGGGGAGGGGTCAGGGGATTCATATTAATAATGGGTCTGTCCTCCAAAATTTCCGTTTGTTAGTGAAGCTACAGTGAACGTGAAATTACAAATGAAGTTTATGTTCATTATTTAATCACCCTTGGTTTTTGTTTCAGCCAAATTTTTCGCCCGACCCCTGCAGTGTGTGTGTGTGTGTGTGTGTGTGTGTGTGTGTGTGTGTGTGTGTGTGTGTGTGTGCGTGCGTGCGTGCGTGTGTGTGTGTGCGTGCATGCGTGCGTGCGTGTGTGTGTGTGCGTGTGTGTGCGTGCGTGCGTGCGTGTGTGTGTGTGTGTGTGCGTGTGTGTGTGTGCGTGTGTGTGTGTGCGTGCGTGTGTGTGCGTGTGTGTGCGTGCGTGCGTGTGTGTGTGTGTGTGTGTGTGTGTGCGTGTGTGTGTGTATGTGTGTGCGTGCGTGTGTGTGTGTGTGTGTGTGCCTGCGTGCGTGCGTGTGTGTGTGTGTGTGTGTGTGTGTGTGTGTTTTTACGGGCAGTAACCTTTTTACCATTTCAGTTTTGTCATCAAATTTTCAACAAAACGTTATGATGAGAATATGGAGAAGGCAAATTTATAATTTTGGTCAAAAGGTCAAAGGTCAGTATCACATAAAATTGTCAATTTTATTCTGATCGACCTGAAATTTTAAGAATTTGCATATTTGATCACAGAATTGGTTCACCAATCGAAAGCTAGAAACTGATTATTTTTTAGATCGAAAGCTGAAGGGTCAAGGCTGCATAAAATCATCAATTTTCATTTTGTAATTTGTTTTAAAACTTCATTATTTTGAGAAGGCAGAAGAAGAAGAGGACGACATCTGAATAAAAACAGATGTGGGGGCGGGCATTGCATTATCAGATGCTTTATCGTTTGACATGTTTACCAGCTACTGTAGCGGTTACCGCTGGATGCACACAATCGCCTTGCACCGGCCAGAACACGGCCAGACGCGCCTCTCCCGAGCATGCCCGGACTCACTGTTCCCGGGCACGCCCGAACCTCCCGGGCACGCCCGGTCTCGTCTTTCCCGGGCATGCCCGCTCTCGCCTTTCCAGGGCTCGCCCAGAGCGTCCGGGCATGCCCGCTATCGCCTTTCCAGGGCTCGCCCAGAGCGTCCGGGTATGCCCGCTATCGCCTTTCCAGGGCTCGCCCAGAGCGTCCGGGCATGCCCGCTATCGCCTTTCCAGGGCTCGCCCAGAGCGTCCGGGCATGCCCGCTATCGCCTTTCCAGTGCTCGTCCAGAGCGCCCGGGCACGCCCAGCCTCGACTTGCCAGGCCGCAGCCAAACACGCCCGGGCAGGTCCAGACTCGCCTTTCCAAGGCTCGCCCTTGACACCCGGGCATGCCCGGTATAGCTTTTGCCGGGCAAACTTCCCGACATAAATGTGTATATATATTGCTGCCCGATAAACGGGCTTGTCAGAATACCTGAGCTGTTTTGTTTCAATAAAGCAACTCGGACGAATTCCGTCTTTGGTCGCGTCAATTCTTTCGACTCGCGTTGGAGCGCAGTTCCTTCATTGGTGACCTACCGACATGGACACGGCAGTGACGCTTAAACTGCCTACCTTCTGGGAGGCTCACACGGCTGTTTGGTTTGCCCAGGCGGACTCCCAGTTCGCCCTGCGAGGCATCACCGCGGACGACACCCGCTTCCACCATGTTGTGGCAGCGCTCGGTTCCGCCACCGCGGCCCGCGCCTTGAGCCTCCTCGAGCACGCGCCGGCTGCTGACAAATACGACGCGCTGAAGACACTCCTCCTCGATGCTTTCGCCCTCTCACCGGCAGCACGCGCACGGCGCCTGCTCGCTCTGCCCGAGCTCGGCGACACGCGCCCGTCCGAGCGCATGGACTATATGCTCTCGTTGCTCGGTGAGCACTCTCCGGATTTTCTGTTCCGCGAGCTGTTCCTTCGCCAGCTGCCTCACCCGGTACGCCTCGCCCTGGCTGGCACGTTGATCACGGATTCCCGCGCCCTCGCCAGGGAAGCCGATAAGATCTCCTCGGCGGGCCAGCACATCGGCGCGGTTACCTGGAGCCCGCCGCCGTCCGAGACGACGCCCGAGCACCCTGCGCGGTTGGAGGCCGAACTGCCGGTGCAACTGGCGGCCGCCATGCCGCACCGCCCGCTTCCGACACGACGGCCGGGGCCTCCACCTGACCGGGCATGGTGTTATTACCACGCCAGGTTCGGACACAAGGCTCGGACGTGCCGGCCCCCGTGCACTTTCGGCAGGTCAGGAAACGGCCGGGCCGGCGTTCATTCCCAGCCATGAGCGCCGGCCACTCGGGCAACTTGCTGTTTATTCGGGACAAAGCGTCTGGGCGGCGTTTCCTGTGTGACACCGGCGCCCAACTGAGCGTCATACCCGCCTCCGAGCAGGACAGGCGGGACGCCGTTTGCGGCCCCTCTTTGGTCGCTGCTAATGGCTCGGCCATACGCACTTTCGGCCCACGCGTCGTCACCCTCTGCTTCGGCAGCCAGCGTTTTCAATGGACTTTTGTTACCGCCAGCGTCCCCGTGGCTTTGCTGGGCGCCGACTTCCTCTGCGCGCACGGGCTGCTGGTCGACGTCAAACGACATCGCCTTGTCCACGCCGAGACCTTCAGCTCCCTGGCGTGCACAATGAGCAGCTCCGCGCCGACCGAACTGGCGTGCGCCCTCCCGGCAGCGAACGAGTTCGCTCGCCTGCTCGCGGAATTCCCGGCCCTCACGCGGCCGACGTTTTCGGCTGTCGCGGTGCGGCACGGGATCGAGCACCACATACCCACTACGGGCCCGCTGGTCTACGCCAGTGCCCGCCGCCTCGACCCGGCCAAGCTCGCCGTGGCGAAGGCCGAGTTCGACGCGTTGGAGCACCTCGGCATCGTGCGGCGCTCCGATAGCGCGTGGGCCTCGCCACTGCACATCGTGCCAAAGCCGGGGGGTGGATGGCACCCGTGTGGCGACTACCGCCGTCTCAACGACGCTACCACCCCCGACAGGTACTCGATCCCGCATATTCAGGACTTTTCTGCCCGTTTGGCGGGACGGGTCATCTTTTCGAAAATTGACCTGATACGGGGCTACCACCAGGTACCTGTCCGGGCGGCCGACGTCCCAAAGACGGCCGTCATCACGCCGTTCGGCCTGTTCGAATTTTTGCGGATGCCGTTTGGCCTCAAGAACGCGGCCCAGGCGTTCCAGCGCTTGATGGACGGCGTGCTGCGTGACCTGCCGTTTCTTTTTGTCTATCTGGACGATATCCTCGTCGCCAGCACGTCCCGCACCGAGCACCTCCTCCACCTCTGAACACTGTTCGGTCGCCTCAGCGAGCACGGCTTAATTGTCAACCCGGTCAAATGCCACTTCGGCGCAACGACCGTTGACTTGGGCCACCGCATCACCAAGACCGGGGCCGTGCCGCTGCTGACCAAGGTCGAGGCCATCACCACGTTCCCGCGTCCCCGTTCCATCAAGGCCCTCCAAGAGTTCCTCGGCATGGTGAATTTTTATCACCGATTCGTGCCCCGCGCTGCTCAGCTCATGCGGCCCCTTTACGAGGCCCTCCGGGGCAAGCCGGCCAAGCATAACATTGTTTGGTCCGCGGCCATGGACGCGGCCTTCGCCAGCGCCAAACGGGCCCTTGCCGACGCAACGCTGCTGGCTCACCCGGTGCTCAACGCGCCCATCGCCCTCACTACGGACGCCTCCAACTACGCGGTGGGCGCCGTCCATGAGCAATGGGTGGACGGGGTTTGGCAGCCACTCACCCCTTTTTTCAGCCGGCAACTCCGGCCGAACGAGTTAAACTACAGCACGTTCGACCGCGAGCTGCTCGGGCTATTCCTGGCCGTTCGCCATTTCCGACACCTCCTGGAGGGCCGCCCGTTCACGGCTTTCGTCGACCACAAGCCGTTGGTCTACGCAATGGCTAAGGTCACGGAGCCGTGGTCGGCCCGCCAGCAGCGCCACCTCTCCGCCGTGTCGGAGTTCACCACGGACATCCGGCACGTCGCCGGCAAAGACAACGCCGTGGCCGACTGTCTTTCTCGGGCCAGCGCGAACGCGGTCCACCTCGGCGTGGACTTCGCGCTCATGGCGGCCGATCAGATCACCGACGCCTCGGTGCAGGCACTCCGTGCGGCGGACACGGGCCTCCGCCTGGCCGACATTCCCTTCGCGGGCACCGTCCTGCTCTGCGACGTCTCCCAGGGCCAGCCTCGCCCCATCGTGCCCATTTCCTGGCAGCGCCGCATCTTCACCTCCATCCACGGCCTTTCTCACCCAGGCCGGAAAGCTTCTCAGAAGCTGGTGTCGGCGTGTTTCGTCTGGCACGGCCTTCGACGAAACATCCGCGACTGGGCCAAGACCTGCACGGCCTGCCAGCGGGTCAAGGTCCACCGCCACACCCAGGCCCCACTGGCACCTTTCGCCGTGCCTGAACGGCATTTCGACCACGTCCACGTGGACCTGGTGGGTCCCCTGCCCCCCTCGCGGGGGTTCACCCACCTGCTCACCATGGTGGACAGGACCACCAGGTGGCCGGAGGCCGTGCCCCTCGCCTCCACCACCACCGCCGACGTGGCGCAGGCGTTCATCGCCACCTGGGTCGCGCGCTTCGGCGCACCAGCGGACATCTCGTCCGACTGCGGCCCACAGTTCACGTCTGAGCTTTGGGGCGCGGTCGCCCGTTCGTTGGGGGTCACGCTGCACCGCACCACGGCCTACCACCCCCAAGCCAACGGGTTGTGTGAGCGGTTTCACCGCTCCATGAAGGCCGCACTCATGGCCGGCCTTCAGGACGACGGTTGGGCCGACCGGCTGCCGTGGGTCCTTTTGGGCCTTCGCACGGCCCCCAAGGAAGACCTCCAGGCGTCCGCCGCCGAGCTCGTCTACGGCCAGCCGCTCCGCGTCCCGGGCGAATTCGTGCCCGACGCTACCAGTCCCTGGTCCGCCGCTCGCCAGTGCTCGGACCTCCAGGAGGCCGCCCGACGATTTGCCCCCGTGCCGACGTCCCGCCACGGTGGCCCCCAGTCCTACGTCCCCCCCGGCGCTTCGCACAGCGGAGTACGTCTTTGTGCGTCATGACGCGCACCGGGGGCCACTCCGGCCACCGTACGACGGGCCCTTCCGGGTCCTGCGACGGGGCGACAAGTCTTTCATCGTCGACTTCGGTGGCCGGCCGGACCGGATTTCTGTGGACCGCCTCAAACCGGCGCACATGGACGTCGACCGACCACCACGGTTGGCCCTTCCTCCGCGGCGAGGCCACCCCCCGTCCACAGTTCCCCCCGCTCGACCACCCACCACCACGTCAGACCCCTCCCCACGACCCTCCAGGGGTCGCTTCGGCCAGGTCATCCGGACCCCCCTTAAATTGACCCTGCCGGTGCAGGTCGATTCTGGAGGGGCGTGTGTAGCGGTTACCGCTGGATGCATACAATCGCCTTGCACCGGCCAGAACACGGCCAGACGCGCCTCTCCCGGGCATGCCCGGACTCACTGTTCCCGGGCACGCCCGAACCTCCCGGGCACGCCCGGTCTCGTCTTTCCTGGGCATGCCCGCTCTCGCCTTTCCAGGGCTCGCCCAGAGCGTCCGGGCATGCCTGCTATCGCCTTTCCAGGGCTTGCCCAGAGCGTCCGGGCATGCCTGCTATCGCCTTTCCAGGGCTCGCCCAGAGTGTCCGGGCATGCCCGCTATCGCCTTTCCAGGGCTCGCCCAGAGCGTCCGGGCATGCCTGCTATCGCCTTTCCAGGGCTCGCCCAGAGCGTCCGGGCATGCCCGCTATCGCCTTTCCAGGGCTCGCCCAGAGCGTCCGGGCATGCCCGCTATCGCCTTTCCAGTGCTCGTCCAGAGCGCCCGGGCACGCCCAGCCTCGACTTGCCAGGCCACAGCCAAACACGCCCGGGCAGGTCCAGACTCGCCTTTCCAAGGCTCGCCCTTGACACCCGGGCATGCCCGGTATAGCTTTTGCCGGGCAAACTTCCCGACATAAATGTGTATATATATTGCTGCCCGATAAACGGGCTTGTCAGAATACCTCAGCTGTTTTGTTTCAATAAAGCAACTCGGACGAATTCCGTCTTTGGTCGCGTCAATTCTTTCGACTCGCGTTGGAGCGCAGTTCCTTCACTACCACCAATATTACTATTAGCATCAGAACAAATTCTTAAGTGAAAAAGGAAATCGAGCACTTTGTGATTCATGTCTTCCCGGTGATACACGTACATAAACATTGTCTTAATATAAATACTGTTCTTACCTTAATGACTAATGTACAATCGTCTTTCCCTTCAGTTGGCGTAAACGTCAACAATGTCCTCTGGAATCTGCTTCACAGTTTGTTTGTTTGTTTTTTTTGTTGTTTTTTTTTTGTATACTCAATCGAGGCTCGTGAAAGAGCTAACATTTACTTCACAAACAAATCAACCAGACAAACAAAATATATAACAAGTACAAATACATTCAAAGTACACCGCCCCCCATGCCAAATAATTAAATATGCTGCAGCGCGGCATTGCCGGGGCGCCTCCGGCGCCCGGCAATACCGCAGTGCAGCTCATTGAGGCTGCATTGCGAGGGAGAGGTGTACACTAATTGATTGATTAATTGTAAAATTAAAATCAATAAAAGATTATCACAAAATATTTTCATAATCAATTGGCTAATCGCATAACTAAACCACTAGTGCTTCATCCGAAGATGTATCTTTCAGAAATTTAATTAAATAAGTCATTTATAAAAAATTAAATAATTAATTGATTACTCAATAAATAATTAATCGATTAATCAATAAATAATTAATAGATGAAATGATTAATCAATAAATCAAAAATATCCTTGATAGCCACATCACTTGGTCACTCATGTCCAAATATTAGCTTCCCAGCTCAAAAGGTGCCTGAGATATTGGCCAAATGAGAAAGAAAATAAATAAATGATTAATAATGAAAATAAATAAATAATAATCATAAAAAAATTAAATTATTAATCAATTTGGTCAGAGAACACATAAACTACCACCATTTCATCAGAATCTGTAACTTTAAAAAAAAAAAATTTTGGGTCATTGATCGAATAATTAAATAATTAATCGATTAATTGATTAATTAATAAATCAAAAATATCCTTTGCAGCCAAATCACCTGGTCATTGGCATGTCCAAATATCAGCCTCCTAACTCAAAAGGTGCCTGAGTTAATGGTCAGAAGAGAAAGGAAATTTAATTAATTAAATAAGTACTTAATTAATCGCTAATAATTAAATAACTCCTCAATTTATTGATTAATCAAAAAAAATATGTACCGTTTTTGACAAAGCACTTTCTCACTATTGTGCCGAAATTTCAGCTTCCTAGCTCAAAGGATGGCTGAGATATCGCCCGGACAACCAAGAAAGAAAACAAACAAACAAGAAAGAAAGAAACCAGAGAGAAAACTGAGTACTCTCTTTCAGCGTGCGTCACTGCCGAGCCCCCTTTGGTGCCCGGCAATGACGATTTGCAATGCCTGGAGATGGCATAGGAAAGGAGCGGTGCACAACAAACAAGAAAGAAAGAAAGAAACCAGAGTGAAAACTGAGTACTCTCTTTCAGCGTGCGTCACTGCCGAGCCCCCTTTGGTGCCCGGCAATGACGATTTGCAATGCCTGGAGATGGCATAGGAAAGGAGCGGTGTACAAAAAGAGGGAGCGGAAAACAAGATGGGGAGAGAAGGGGAAGCACACAAACACAACATTTGAGAGCAGGGAGATGTGTGGGAGGGAGAGGGCTTGGGGGGAGGAGGCGTGGGAAGTGGGGGGGGGAGGGAGAAGTATAAAACACAAGGACACCAAGGACTTCCAGGACAGAAGTTGGTATTTCAAAAAAGTGGAATTGGGGTGAAATTAGCGGGGGTAGAAAAGATCAAGGTTTTGGATGGGGGAGGATAAGAGATGGTGGTGAACAGCTGTTTTAAAGACCTGGAGGGTGGAGTGCGATTGAAGAGAGTGAGGGAGTTTGTTCCTGGGGTGGGAGAAAAGAGGAATGAAGGAGTGAAGGTGAGCAGTTAAATCGCCTTCTATGTGAAGTAGATCAGTGAAGAAAATCTGCCTTCGCCCAAGGTTGAGCTCAAACAGTTTCTAATCCGTCTCATTGCAGAAAATCTTCGGTCTGAAGTGGCTTCATTTGTGAAAAATCACAATTTTCAGAGTTAATCTGATTTGAAAAAGGATGCAGCCAATCACATCACTCTATGCAAATACTGTGAAACCTGCTGTGGCTGGGGGAAGAAATCCACGCACTTGGGTTCCGTTTCGCTTTGTTACTCACGTTTAAATATGGGATGTCTCATCTTTGTAAACTTCTGAAAAAAATGAAGGTGAGGGCATTGCCCCTCTCCCCTCCCCCAAACTCCGCCGGAGGGGGAAACCCCCAAGTAGACCCCTTCAGGTCCCGATTTGTTTTAATGCCATGAATAAACTTCGGTACATCACGGGTGATGAAGGATGTGGTGAAGTTTCATTGAAATAGTTTGTGTAGTTTTAGAGGAAAAAGGAAATTCCTATTTTGGGGGGAGGGGGAGGGGGCAAGTCTGGACCCACTTTGACCCCCGGTACACCTCGTTAGACTTCGATTTTCTTAGTACAGTGAACAAACTTTAGTCAACAACATAACAAGTATCATTTGTGCCAAATTTGGTTGCAATATTATCAGCGATTTCAGAGAAGACGTTTCAAGTGTTTACCGACTGATGGATTGATGGATTGACTGACTGACGGAATGACGTACTGACGGATTGATGGATTGACGGACTGATGGATTGATGGATTGATGGATTGACAATGACGGACTGATGGAATGACGGACTGACGGATTGACAGATTGATGGATTGACGGAATGACGGAATGACGGTTTGATGGAATAACGGACTGACGGATTGATGGAATGACGGACTGACGGATTGACGGACTGATGGATTGATGGATTGATGGATTGATGGATTGACGGAATGACGGACTGACGGATTGACAGACTGACGGAATGATGGATTGATGGAATGATGGATTGATGGAATGACGGACTGACGGATTGATGGATTGACAGAATGGCGGACTGACGGATTGATGGAATGACGGACTGATGGATTGATGGATTGACGGAATGATGGACTGACGGATTGATGGATTGACGGAATGACAGACTGACGGATTGATGGATTGATGGAATGACGGATTGACGGATTACGGATTACGGATTGATGGATTGACGGAATGACATGCAAGAATTATAAAATCATGCAACCGTATAATCCTCAACCGAGACCAAGGTGGTTGTGCTGCACCTTTACAAATACTCAGCAAATAAAATCTGTCCCCACCAGGTAGGATACATGGGGTGGACAAGATGGATATAGAACGAAAAACTAAGGAAGGAAAAAAATGGAGATTTTGAAGGAGGTGGGTTTGTGGCATGTGGGTGATTTTTGGGGCGGGGTGTGGGAGGAGAGTGGGGGTTAACGGGGGTATGGACGATCATTATGGTTTTGGATTGGGGATGATCTGAGATGGTGGTGCAGAGCTGTCTTCAAAGTCTGGAGGGAATAATGAGATTAAAGAGGATGTGGAAGTTGATTCCACAGGCGGCAAAAAAAATAAGAGGAACAAATGAGTGCAGATGAGAAGTCATCCTGTATTTATGGGAGTTTCACCAGGAGCGAGGAAACTCCCAAAAATTCCCATATTCACCACCACAACTTTCCTGCAATTACCAACCACCACTGTCCTACAACCACCAACCATCCCTTAAACTCAACCACGAAACATATGCCTTTCCTCCAACTACCACAACAACTTTCCTCCATTTACCAACCACCAACCACCCCTTTAACTCAACCACCAAACATATGCCTTTCCTCCAACTACCACCACAACTTTCCTCCATTTACCAACCACCCCTTAACTCAACCACCAAACCTTTGCCTTTCCTCCAACTACCACCACCAGTTAGACCCTTGAATCCTTGATCCCGATCAAGTTATTTCATGGAGAACGTGCTCTTCCTTATACTCATCGTTTTGCTCTGCGGAACGTCCTCACATCATCAAATGGACGTCATTTTAAACCTTTGAACATAATATACAATTTTAGAGATATTATCACAAAGTGAGACAAATTATTAACAAAATATGTTCAGTCTTACTTCGAGAAGAACAAGCACGTGAATGGAGGACACCTGAGCAGTGGGAAGCTGTTAGAAACAAACTACCCCAGGGATCGACGTCACCTGCACTCACCTGGTTTGAAGATTCAGACCTGTAGTTTCACTTTGAGAGACGATTACAAACGAGACGGCGAGTTTAACGTCCTGGTCGAAGATAAAAAAATAACAGAGGTGGCTCCTCAACCGATTGCGACTGAAACACACGTATTATTGGACATTGTGACATCACAATAACCGACGCTCGAGTAATGTTGTGACGTCGCATGAGCTTAAGAAATTGTTCCTTTGATACCAAAATAAATACTCGATTGAAATAATGTAACTTCGAAATCGCGGAAATGTTTTTTTTTTTAGGGGAGTTTTAAACTAATTAATCTCACGAAAAGTGCATTTTAAAAGTTCGTACATAATAAATAGATGAGCGTGATTGTTTCAGCCACGCCCAGCACAACTCCCGTTCCAGCACTGACGGGCTTGTTTGATACTTTAGCTGAAGAGGATAGTATGACCTGGGTGGAGATTCCAGTTAGCAAATAATGTAAGTATTAAATGTTTTTGAAGTACTCAAAGCTGCTTGTCACCATGGAAACGAAGATATTGCATTGAGACACAATATGGTTTATTCTTCGTGCTTTGAGTCAACAATGAACCAACCATACACTGCTTCAATCCAGGACCTTTACAGTCACGGCAAAGGGATTTCAGCGTTACGATTATATTTACTATATTATTAATATTAACGTTTGTATGATCTATATCATAATAATAGCGTAAGGACTCGACTTTGTTATCCCTTTTACGCCGCACCCAGTGACCCGATGCCCACGGCACTAATGGATTTACGATCTACGAACCGCGCTCTTTGTTTATCACGTACAGACACACTCGAAAAATCTGAATTAGCCGACGTTGGGGCCCAAAAGCATCCGATTAACTGCCGATACGACGCCATCTTACGACACCATCGTATTGGCGTCTGCTGGGCGAAGGCGAAGCAAGCCGTCCGCTGATTGGACAATCCAGAGCATGCATTTGTGCCGGTGTCGGCGATCGTTGTAAATATACGCACTCTTCATTCTCATCTTTCTTCCTAACTCTTACTCGGACAAGCAAATCCCCTATGCCATCCATAATGGTACACTCTATCCATACACCACATCCTCCCTTCCGTGGATGTTCCACGGGTTTTGGCTAGTTATTATGAAAACGATACTACTGTATTAAGAAATCTGGGCTAATTTGTCTGAAAAGCCTGATGGCAGGATGACCTGGCCCGAGGGGAAAACATGCGGGAAACTTCGGCAATTACCCTTTAGAACCCATTACAATTACCCTTTATAACCGATTACAATTACACTTTATAACCCATTACAATTACCCTTTAGAACAGATTACAATTACCCTTTAGAACCCATAACAATGATCCTTTAGAACCGATTACAATTACCCTTTAGAACCCACTACAATTACCCTTTAGAACAGATTACAATAACCCTTTAGAACCCATAACAATGATCCTTTAGAACCGATTACAATTACCCTTTAGAACCCTTTACAATTACCCTTCAGAACCGATTACAATTGCCCTTCAGAACCCATAAATTAAAAGAAACTTCCCTCAAACTTTACACCTGGAGATCAATTCACCTGTTGATTTGCGATGTGATTTGTCCTGAAATAATTCCGATGTTGCATCTCGCTCACATTTAAATTTCGACACGTTAACTCGGATCTCCCATATCCTGGAATTTAATTTGTGCATAAACATGCATCTCACATCATTTATTTGAAAACAATAATCTGATCCCATCTGATCATACCCAAGCTCTCGTGTCAATGCAATCACCAACCACACACGATCTACTATCCCTTGACAAGGCAGGTGATGCATCAAGGTGTGGGCCATCCCTCCGATGGACGTTAAAAAGGTGTCCCACCTGGACGTAAGATCCCACAGTGTTTTTCGTGAAGAGTAGGTGAGCTCTGGAACACATTTTGAAAACATCTTTAAACAAACTCAAAATTCCTGCCGTAACCTTCAAGGGGCACTGCATCGGCGGCACGGATCCTGGATTTAGGTAATTTCACAAGAAGGGGATTGATGCGGAGGACCGTGTGAGCCCTGCAGAAACATGGGGGGAGGAGGGGATGGGGCGTGGTTTAACAAATAAACTGACGCTCTGCTCGCAAAAATTTGGTTAGTGGGGCGTGGTTTAAAACCAGAAAGAACCAATCAACTCTGAGAACGTGAGGAGAGCAGGAGGGCAAAGAGAAGAAGAAGAAGAAGAAGTGGAAGAAGAAGAGCCCGTTTACCCAGCGTTACTATTCTTTCGTTTCTCGAGGGTTTTTAGGAGCTAAAATGACTTGACAACGTGGAACAGATAAATAATTTACTTCACTGTTTTTGGGGGGTTTTTTGTGTGCAGAGTCGAGGCTCGTGTAAGAGCGAACACATTTAACATGAAAACATGCATGGACACATAAAACATACAACAAAAGGGAGCGGGAGACAAGAGGGGAAGAGAGAGGAAAGCATACAAGCACAACAACAGTATAGAACAGGGATGACAGTAGATCTGTGCAAGGGAAAGGGCTGGTGGTGGGGAAGGGGGGGGGGGTGAGGTGAGGGGTAGAGGGGGGCAAGGGTACAAGGCATAAAGCAAAAGAACACTGCCAGGAATTTCAGGAAAGAAGTTGGGGATTTAAAGAGGTGGATTTGGGGTGTTTTAACGGTGGTAGAAAAGATCAATGTTTTGGATGGGGGAAGATAAGAGATGGTGGTGAACAGCTGTTTTAAAGACCTGTAGGGTGGAGTGGGATTGAACAGAATGGGGAGTTTGTTCCAGAGGCGGAAGAAAAGAGGCATGAAGGAGTGAAGGTGAGCGGAGAGTCTTGATTTTGGCAGTTTCACAAGAAGAGGGTTGCTGGCAGTTCTTGTGCGTCCTGCAGGAATATTTGGGGGAAAGAGCACATACAGAGCAAGGGGAGCTAGGCCGGAGAGGAAGGAGTCAGTGTAAGACAGAAAGTCGGTAGAAGACAGAAAGTCGGTAGAAGACAGACAGTCGGTAGAAGACAGAAAGTCGGTAGAAGACAGAAAGTCGGTAGAAGACAGAAAGTCGGTAGAAGACAGAAAGTCAGTGGAAAACAGAAAGTCGGTAGAAAACAGAAAGTCGGTCGAATACCAAGCGAGTGAAAGGCCCTCAAAATCTGCTTCATCACGGGAGATTCCATTGATTCTGAAAGCTTTGGTTTCAATCGCGGAAGCCGGGCTCGGTATGAGGCTGTAGCACCAGCCCAGAGGGGAGAGCAGTATTACATTGAAAGCCTTGTATGTGGTGAAGGGCTCAGAAGTTTCCAGAAAGGACTTCGCACGACGGAGGATGCATAGTTGGCAACTGGCTTTGAAGGCCAGCTTGGAAATGTGGTTTTCCCAGGAAAAATCATGGCAAGTAGTGAGACCCAAAAGCCTGAGTGACAGAACTTCTTCGAGAGAATTGTTGAGAAAGTAGATAGGAGGGTTTCCCAGATGGTCTTTTCAGAGAGACAATGTGAGACTGTGAGATTTGTCAGGATTGAATGTCATGTTCCATGTGTTTGACCAGTTCGTGATTTTGTCCAGGCCTGGAGAGAGTGAGGAGGCTGCTGCCTCCCAATCTGAGGGTTGAGATGTGGAGCGGCAGATCGTGGAATCATCAGCAAAGAGAAAGAGAGTATTTTCCAGAAAGTCGGGGAGATCATTAATGAAGACCAGAAAAAGCACTGGGCCCAGACCACTGCCTTGAGGAACTGCAGCCTGAACAGGAACGGGAGATGAGAGAATTCCATTTAGAGCCACATGTTGACTGCGACCAGAGAGGAAGTCTGCAAGCCATGCATGGAGGTTTTCTTGGATACCATAAGAGAAGAGTTCGGTGAGCAGGACAGGGTACCAGACCGTATCGAAGGCACGTGATATGTCAAGAAAGATAGCTCTGATTTCCTGTTTGGCATTGAGGACCTCCATCCATTGTTGAGGCAGCAGAAGCAGCATGTCCAGAGTAGAGTGACCTGGTCTGAAACCAAATTGATGATCAGAGATCAAGCCATGGGATCATGGATCCCATGACCTTGCTGATTATTGGGAGCAGGCTGATTGGTCTAAAGTTGGAAGGATCTGTTTTTGCACCTTTATGTGTAAAGCGGTATGTTGCCTGATTTCCAAGCATATGGCAGATGACCTTAATCAAAAGAGAGTGTGAAGAGATCAGAGAGAGGGTAAGATAGAGTGGCAGAGCAGGATTTTAGGACCCGTGGGCTGATGCCGTCTGGTCCAGTTGCAGAATCAGTCAAGGTTTGACAGAAACTTCTGCACCTTGTTGGGAAAGAAGGACACAGAGTCCAAGAACAGCTGGGTTCGACTGGGTAAGGTGGCTACAGAGAGAGACGGGTTTGGGACACGTGAGTGGAGGCAAACACAGAGTTGAGGCATTCATCTTTTTCACGTGAGGAGTCAGCTGTGTAGCCTTTTGAGGTAAGGGAAGGGATGGAGGAGGAACAAACACCAGTAACAGATTTGACCAGACACCACCAGGATTTGGAGGAGCGAGACAGGTTTAAGAGTTCAGTCTTGAGAGTTTGTGGGCCAATTACTTCCCAATCGCCTGCAGGTCATTGGTCTGTGTATATCTTCCGCCGCTTTTCTGATGTTGCACGTCCTGATCTGTGCTGTGTTCTAGCTCTTCCACGAGGAACGATTATATATAGAAGATAAAGAAATAAATAAATGAAACAAATTGCTCCCCACAGTTCAGGAAGGAATTTGTAAATCGTTCATGGGGTCGGCCATAGCTTACCTACTCTTCACCATGGAAACCAATTATATGGGACTTCAGTTTAACGTCCACCTGTAGGAAGGCACACATATTGATGGTACGCTCTGCAGATGGAACACCATCAAGGCAGTTTATATGGGTCCATATTCAAACTCCAGCCAGAGAGCTCTGTAAAAAATGGTAATACAGGTTTAAATTAGGAGTGAAAAGGTGATATTCTTGGAACCATATAATTCCATGAAAATGTGCATCAGGGTTTTGTTACAATTACAACAGGATAAATACCACTTGTTCATTCTTTTATTTTAGATGACGTCAGACCTCATATTTTCTCAATCTCTTCAATGAGGCGGGTCCATTCAGCCTGTCATCCTTCCGAGGTTGACAAAATGAGTGCCAGCAAGCTGGTAAGGGGGCATTGCACAAGCAGCACAGCTGCGCCCCGAGAAAATGATGCAGCCACACAGCCACAGGCTGCATATGAATAAATAAATAATAAACACCTGTTTTACACCTGCTTGAACATCATGAAAGATGCACTGCTTATTCACATCTCTCAATCATGCAAGAATTATAAAAACAAATGTCTTTTACACAAAACATCTCATTTAATTTCAACACAAACGGAAAGACGAAACATCGGGGCAACACCCCTGGCGCTCACCTGGTAGAATAAACAGTATACTGCACTGACTGAAGGTATTTTAAACCAATTTCAATGTTTGCTGGAAGACAGGGCAGCAGGTAGAATCATCCGAACATAATCATCAGACTTTAAACAAACATCCATAAAAATAACTATTTTGGGGGGCAAACCCCCCTCCCCCAACCCCATATACCTCCGAAGACCCCAATTTTTCTAATGTCTTCAGCAAACATTGGGTTTGACTTCTCTATTTGAGGAGGGGGGGGGAGGGGTCAGGGGATTCATATTAATAATGGGTCTGTCCTCCAAAATTTCCGTTTGTTCGTGAAGCTACAGTGAACGTGAAATTACAAATGAAGTTTATGTTCATTATTTAATCACCCTTGGTTTTTGTTTTAGCCAAATCTTTCGACAGACGAGTGCAGTGATCTCAATGATTAACTACGTATTTGTTGTGAGATTTAAAGAGGGGGCAGTTGCTGTGTCTGTTGGTTCGGGGAACCCCGTGATGGGGGAGAGGGGGGGGGGGTTAATGGAGGAAAGGTGCGCATGCGCAGAAGAGGGAGAATGCCGAATAAAGAAAAGCCTCTGGATTCTCGTTCCTGTTGCTGTTTACTGAATCGACGGACACTACAAGTCGACAACCAACTCCATTTCCTCCATTTACCAACCACGAACCACCCTCAAACTCAACAACCAAACATGTGCCTTTCCTCAAATTACTACCACAACTTTTCTCCATTTACCAATCACTAACCACCCTCAAACTCAACAACCAAACATGTGCCTTTTCTCCAACTACCACCACAACTTTTCTCCATTTACCAATCACTAACCACCCCTTAAACTCAACAACTAAACATATGCCTTTTCTCCCAACTACCACCACAACTTTCCTCCATTTACCAATCACTAACCACCCCTTAAACTCAACAACTAAACATATGCCTTTTCTCCCAACTACCACCACAACTTTACTCCATTTACCAACCGCTAACCACCCCTTAAACTCAACAACGAAACATATGCCTTTCCTTCATTTACCAATCACTAACCACCCCTTAAACTCAACCACCATTCATATGCCTTTTCTCCAACTACCACCACAACTTTCCTCCATTTACCAATCACTAACCACCCCTTAAACTCAACCACCATTCATATGCCTTTCCTCCAACTACCACCACAACCTTCCTCCATTTACCAATCACTAACCACCCCTGCAACTCAACAACTAAACATATGCCTTTCCTCCAACAACCACAACAACCTTCCTCCATTTACCAGCCACTAACCACCCCTTAAACTCAACCACCAAACATGTGCATTTCCTCCAACTACCACCACAACTTTCCTCCATTTACCAATCACTAACCACCCCTGCAACTCAACAACTAAACATATGCCTTTCCTCCAACAACCACAACAACTTTACTCCATTTATCAACCACCAACCACTCCTTAAACTCAACCACTAAACATATGCCTTTCCTCCAACTACCACCACAACTTTCCTCCATTTACCAACCACCAACCACCCCTTTAACTCAACCACCAAACCTTTGCCTTTCCTCCAACTACCACCACCAGTTAGACCCTTGAATCCTTGATCCCGATCAAGTTATTTCATGGAGAACGTGCTCTTCCTTATACTCATCGTTTTGCTCTGCGGAACGTCCTCACATCATCAAATGGACGTCATTTTAAACCTTTGAACATAAAATACAATTTTAGAGATATTATCACAAAGTGCGACAAATTATGAACAAAACATGATCAATCTTACTTCGAGAAGAACAAGCACGTGAATGGAGGACAACTGAGCAGTGTGAATCTCTGCTAAAAACAAACTACCCCAGGGATCGACGTCACCTGCACTCACCTGGTTTGAAGATTCCGACCTGTAGTTTCACTTTGAGAGACGATTACAAACGAGACGGCGAGTTTAACGTCCTGGTCGAAGGTAAACAATAACAGAAGTGGCTCCTCAACCGATTGCAACCGAAACACACGTATTATTGGACATTGTGACATCACAATAACCGACGCTTGACTATAGTTGTGACGTCACATGAGCTTAAGAAATTGTTCCTTTGATACCAAAATAAACACTCAATTGGAAATATATGACTTGGAAATCGCGGGATGTTTTTTTTTTTTTTAGTGGAGTTTTTAACTATTTAATGTCACGAAAAGTGCATTTAAAACGTTCGTACATAATAAATAGATGAGCGTGATTGTTTCAGCCACGCCCAGCACAACTCCCGTTCCAGCATTGACGGGCTTGTTTGATACTTTAGCTGAAGAGGATAGTATGACCTGGGTGGAGATTCCAGTTAGCAAATAATGAAATGTTTTTGAAGTACTCAAAGCCGTTTGTCACCATGGAAACGAAGATATTGCATTGAGACACAATATGGTTTATTCTTCGTGCTTTGAGGCAACAATGAAACAACCATACACTGCTTCAATCCAGGACCTTTACAGTCACGGCAAAGGGATTTCAGCGTTATGATTATATTTACTATATTATTAATACTATCAGAAGTACCCGGCATTGCCGGGTGGGGGAGGGGAGGGGAACGGGGGGGAGGGGAGAAGAGGGGGGGAGGGGAGAGGAGGGTTGGGGGGGAAGGGGGGAAGGGGGAAAAGGGAGGGGGAGGGGGAAAAGGGAGGGGGAGGGGGAAAAGGGAGGGGGAGGGGGAAAATGGAGGGTGAGGGGAGAAGGGGTAGGGTGGAGGGGGAAGGGAGGACGGAGGGGGAAGGGGGAGGGAAGGGGATGGCCAGTCAACAATGACGTTGTTCTCATGGTCGGAGAGCAGCACAACAATCGCGACATCGTCCTGCATCTTCGCAACAGCACGAAGCGGATTTTGGAGACTCACCGATCCTGTGACGCCCTCCAGTACCGGCGTTGCTGGGCGGGGGAAGGGAGACCCGTACATTTCACACATTACAACATCACACACACACAAACTGTGTTTTATGTTCAATGGTCTGGCGGCGGGGATGGAACATCATGTGATCGCTCTGAGCGAATCAGCGCGCTGCTCTGCCACCAGGTCAGATTCCGTGTATAATATTCCTCGCTGAAATGCGCTGAGGTAAATATGAATAAAAAATATGGATCTCATCAAATATTTTTAGGTCGGCCATGTCCTTCCCAGGCTCAATGGCCATGTCTGTGCCAAGTATCAAGTACGTGAGCCTCTCCGTTTCGGAGTCTTTCGGTTACATTACACACACATAAACTGTGTTTTATACATATAGATTAACGTTTGTATTATTATTATGAAAACGATACGACTGTATAAAGAAATCTGGGCTAATTTGTCTGAAGAAGCCTGATGGCAGGATGACCTGGCCCGAGGGAAAAAACATGCGGGAAACTTCGGCAATTACCCTTTAGAACCCATTACAATTACCCTTTACAATTACCCTTTGGAACCCATTACAATTACACTTTGGAACCCCTTACAATTCTCCTTTAGAATTGCCCTTTAGAACCCATTACAATTACCCTTTAGAACCGATTACAATTACCCTTTAGAACCCCTTACAATTCTCCTTTAGAATTGCCCTTTAGAACCCATTACAATTACCCTTTAGAACCGATTACAATTACCCTTTAGAACCCATTACAAATACCCTTTAGAACCCATTACAATTACCCTTCAGAACAGATTACAATTACCCTTTAGAACCCATTACAATTACCCTTTAGAACCCTTTACAATTACCCTTTAGAACCCATAAATTAAAAGAAACTTCCCTCAAACTTTACACCTGGAGATCAATTCACCTGTTGATTTGCGATGTGATTTGTCCTGAAATAATTCCGATGTTGCATCTCGCTCACATTTAAATTTCGACACGTTAACTCGGATCTCCCATATCCTGGAATTTAATTTGTGCACAAACATGCATCTCACATCATTTATTTGAAAACAATAATCTGATCCCATCTGATCATACCCAAGCTCTCGTGTCAATGCAATCACCAACCACACACGATCTACTCTCCCTTGACAAGGCAGGTGATGCATCAAGGTGTGTGCCATCCCTCCGATGGACGTTAAAAAGGTGTCCCACCTGGACTTAAGATCCCACAGTGTTTTTCGTGAAGAGTAGGTGAGCCATGGAACAAATTATGAAAACATCTTGAAACAAATTCAAAATTCCTGCCCTCACCTTCAAGGGGCACTGCATCGGCGGCACGGATCCTGGATTTAGGTGATTTCACAAGAAGGGGATTGATGCCGGAGGACCGTGTGAGCCCTGCAGAAACATGGGGAGAGGAGGGGATGGGGCGTGGTTTAACAAACAAACTGGCACTCTGCTCGCAAAAAATTGGTTAGTGGGGCGTGGTTAAAACCAGAAAGAACCAATCAACTGAGTACGTCAGGAGAGCAGGAGGGCAAAGAGATGAAGAAGAGTAAGAAACGCCCGTTTACCCAGCGTTACTATTCTTTCATTTCTCGAGGGTTTTTAGGAGCTAAAATGACTTGACAACGTGGAACAGATAAATAATTTACTTCACTGTTTTTGGGGGGTTTTTGTATGCAGAGTCGAGGCTCGTGTAAGAGCGAACACATTTAACATGAAAACATGCATGGACACATAAAACATACAACAAAAGGGAGCGGGAGACAAGAGGGGAAGAGAGAGGAAAGCATACAAGCACAACAACAGTATAGAACAGGGATGTCAGTAGATCTGTGGAAGTGAGAGGGCTGGTGCTGGGGAGTGGGGAAAGGGGGGGTGAGAGGGGTAGAGGGGGGCAAGGGTACAAGGCATAAAACAAAAGAACACTACCACCAATTTCAGGAAAGAAGTTGGGGATTCAAAGAGGTGGATTTGGGGTGTTTCGACGGTGGCAGAAAAGATCAATGTTTTGGATGGGGGAAGATAAGAGATGGTGGTGAACAGATGTTTTAAAGACCTGGAGAGAGGAGTGGGATTGAAGAGTGTGTGGGAGTTTGTTCCAGAGGCGGAAGAAAAGAGGCATGAAGGAGTGAAGGTGAGCGGAGAGTCTTGATTTTGGCAGTTTCACCAGAAGAGGGTTGCTGGCAGTTCTTGTGCGTCCTGCAGGAATATTTGGGGGAAAGAGCACATACAGAGCAAGGGGAGCTAGGCCGGAGAGGAGTCAGTATAAGACAGAAAGTCGGTAGAAGACAGAAAGTCGGTCGAAGCCAGAAAGTCGGTAGAAGACAGAAAGTCGGTAGAAGACAGAAAGTCGGTAGAAGACAGAAAGTCCGTAGAAGACAGAGAGAGTGAAAGGCCCTCAAAATCTGCTTTATCATGGGAGATTCCAATGTTTCTGAGAGCTTTGGTTTCAACAGCGTGAAGCCGGGCTAGGTAAGAGGCAGGAGCACCAGCCCAGAGGGGAGAGCTGTATTACATTGAGCTGCTGATGAAAGCCTTGTGTGTGGTGAGGGGCTCAGAAGTGTCCATAAAGGACTTCGCACGACGGAGGATGCATCGTCGGCGACTGGCTTTGGAGGCCACCTTGGAAATGTGGTTTTCCCAGGAAAGATCATGGCAGATAGTGAGACCCAAAAGCTTGAGTGACAGAACTTCTTCGAGAGTATTGTTGAGAAAGTAGATGGGAGGGTTTCCCAGACGGTCTTTTCAGAGAGACGAAGTGAGACTTTGAGATTTGTCAGGATTTAATGTCATGTTCCCCGTGTTTGACCAGTTCGTGATTTTGTCCAGGCCTGCAGAGAGTGAGGAGGCTGCAGACTGCCGATCTGAGGGATGAGGAATGGAGCGGCAGAAAGTGGGGTCATCAGCAAAGAGATAGAGAGTATTTTCCAGAGAGTCGGGGAGATCATTAATGAAGACCAGAAAAAGCAATGGGCCCAGACCACTGCCTTGAGGAACTGCAGCCTGGACAGGAACGGGAGATGAGAGAATTCCATTTGGAGCCACATGTTGACTGCGACCAGAGAGGAAGTCTGCAAGCCATGCGTGGAGGTTTTCATGGATACCATAAGAGAAGAGTTCGGTGAGCAGGACAGGGTACCAGACCGTATCGAAGGCACGTGATATGTCAAGAAAGATAGCTCTGATTTCCTGTTTGGCATTGAGGACCTCCATCCATTGTTGAGACAGTGGAAGCAGCATGTCCAGAGTCGAGTGACCTGTTCTGAATCCAAATTGATGATCCGAGATCAAGCCATTGGAGAAGAGGAAAGATTTAATCTCAGAAGCAATGATTAATTCCATGACCTTGCTGATTATTGGGAGCAGGATGATTCGTCTGTAGTTGCAAGGATCTGTTTTTGCACATTTTTTGTGTAAAGTGGTAATGTTGGCTGATTTCCAAGCAGATGGCAGATGACCTTAATCAAAAGAGAGTGTGATTAGATCAGAGAGAGTGTAAGATAGAGTGGCAGAGCAGGATTTTAGGACCCGTGGGCTGATGCCGTCTGGTCCAGTTGCAGAAACAGAGTCAAGGTTTGACAGAAACTTCTCCACCTTGTCGGGAAAGAAGGACACAGGGTCCAGGAACAGCTGGGTTCGACTGGGTAAGGTGGCTACAGAGAGAGACGGGTTTGGGACACATGAGTCGAGGCAAACACGGAGTTGAGGCATTTGGGTTTTTTCACGTGAGGAGTCAGCTGTGTAGCCTTTCGAGGTAAGGGAAGGGATGGAGGAGGAACAAACACCAGAAACAGATTTGACCAAACACCACCAGGATTTGGAGGAGGGAGACAGGTTTAAGAGTTCAGTCTTGAGAGTTTGTGGGCCAATTACTTCCCAATCGCCTGCAGGTCATTTGTCTCTGTTTCTCTTCCGCCACTTTTCTGATGTTGCGCCTCCTGATCTGTGCTGTGTTCTGGCTCTTCCACGAGGCATGATTATATATAAATGATAAAGAAATTAATAAATGAAACAAATTGCTCCCCACAGTTCAGGAAGGAATTTGTAAATCGTTCATGGGGTCGGCCATAGCTTACCTACTCTTCACCATGGAAACCAATTATATGGGACTTCAGTTTAACATCCACCTGAAGGAAGGCACACATATTGATGCTTCGCTCCACAGATGGAACACCATCAAGGCAATTTATATCTGCGTCCACATTCAAACTCAAGCCAGAGAGCTCTGTAAAAAATGGTAATACAGGCTTAAATTAGGAGTGAAAAGGTAATAATCTTGGAACCATATATACTCTAGTAGCTCATGGTGGTTGAGTATGCACTTTATTGTACAGACCTAAACTCTTCAGGAATCCACTAATTGAAGGTCCAGGAACAATATTTGGTTGGTAACACATTTGCCACTGACGGCGAAATAGCTGAAATGGCCATACCCCTTTTTGGGCCACGACCCCTTTTTTGCCGTGACTGTATCTACAGAACCGTTGGACCTAGGAGGTTGCCCGACCACTCAAAATTTGCGCAATGGCCACATTATGGGGGGTCAGTAATACATTTTCATATCCAAAAGTCAATGGTTTTTAAGATAATTGCCAAAAACCGATTTCAACATGTTACGAACTACAATTGTATGATACCACCAAGGCCACAACATTATATGACACTTATACCTTTTGCATCATCCTATTTTGGAATTTACTTATTTGGATTTCTACACTTTTCGCCTTTACTACAGCCACAAAACGTGACACATTTAATGTTCCTGTCTCTGCAAGTGCACGTTTTGGTACTCATACATGCTCTTGGGCATTTGCATGGAGGAGGCAGGTCATCGGGCCTGCACGATACTGGCAGTATCACTGGTGTTATGCCAACGTCCGTTGCTTCATACCCATACTGGAGTGGATCTGGTTTGGTGACGGCAGGAGTTGGGGCTTGCAACCACATCTTACACTGAAGAAATGCTCGCTTTATGTGTTCTCGTAGCGTTGATGAACAGCACACAAGCTGGTTGAAGTCCAGTTCTTTCTTGGAGTTGTGGTACTGCTCCCATCGATATTCATCGAAAGTGGAACAGTCGGTCTTCTTTAATCCAGACACAAGGAACTTTTCAGCATTGCTTGTTATCTGTGGTGACAGTTCTTCTACACCAAACCCTTCCAGTAGGGAGAGATCGATGGATGCTTTCAGGCCAGACAGCTTTGGACCCACCTTGCTGGTACTGTCGCAACCGCTGAGAGCATGAATGGCTGGGAGACACGACACCAAACCGTTGTCCAGTTGATCAACCAACATGTGGACTGGTACAGTTTTCTTTGTTTTCCGGTTACCAAGCTTCACGTACAGCTTTTGTAGTTGCCAGGTTGTGTTGAAGTGGAAGATGAGGTTGACAAAGACATCTGTGTCAGGCGAGTCGACCAAGACTGATTGAACCCCGTGTTTCACAACACCATCATTAATATGGAACATGATTCTGTCGTCGGCTTCTTCTTGGTTGCTTGAGAGCTCTGCGATCTGTGTTTCAGTGCCAGCTAACAGTTTCCTGCATTCACCCCCATATACTCCTCCAAAGAATATTTCCTTGTCCGACTCGACATTCTGCAGCATCCACTTGAAGACATACTCCTGCAACCGAACTTTGTTCAACATTGAGCTCCAGAACATATCAAGATCGACAGGGAGTTTCTGATTGTCAGACCCAATGGTGATTGTGATTTGTTCTGAGGAACTTCGCTGTGCCCGTTCCATTTGCTTGATTGATGATTTTTGATAAACATCAAAAATAATGTCTATTCTTGTGGACACGGAGCCTGTAGCAAGAATCCTGTTGGAAAGCCTCTCAGCCAATTCCCCGAATGTGTGAAGGCCCATCTTTTTCATCGGTAGTTTACGCACAAGTGCCATGAAGTCCACTATTGTCATCTGAGCAGTTTAAGTCAATTGTGGCTGCCTGGTTTGATCGCTCGATATTTTCAAACAATGCATCAACTTGTCTTTTATACTTTAGCACGTACTGTAGGAAGCAGTTCGCATGATAGAAGATATCTGCAGCAAACACATCACCAGCTGTATCCAGAAAAGCACATCTGGTCTTAACTTCATCCTTATAAAAGTTTAAAGCATCTACGAACAATGCTGCTCGGTTGGACTCCGATATGCGATACAACACCCGGTTCCTATTACCACTACTCTCTCTTGCTCTGTCACAGATTACACACTTCCTTTCTACGTCTTTGCTACCGGAACTCTTTCGTCTTTTGGGGGCCTTATATCTGTCACTGCTTTCTCCCTCTTCAACCTCCATAGGTTCTGGCTCACTATTGGTTTTTACTGATCTCTTCGACTTCAGAATGTAAGTGGAATAACAGGCTTTTGGCTTTTGATGGTACTTGAATGTGTTGCTGCACATGTTTATTCTTGAGATGACGAAAGAATCATCCAATTGTTGTGCTGCCATCCGGATTATGGCACGACCATCATCAGTTCCTGAAAAAAGTTTCAGCATGAGTAAAATCTATATGGCCAACTGCTGATCTTGTAGCACTTCATGTATATACATACAATTCACATAAAACTTGTAAACTGAATCCAAACTGGAGATTATGGTAAAATTTACCTGTTAACGTTTTCGCTGATGCAGTGTTGCATATAACGCATACAGTCCCATCGTAAACTGCTTCGTCTGCTGGGCTTGATAACACTGAAGTTTCCTGTACAAAATATTTTTGATTAATTAATGATATGGAACAAATATTGTTTCAGATTGATTTAATGTGCATATAATAAATGCAACTATTATTTAAAAACTTACCATGTTTTAGTCACAGCAAGCAGGGATCGAAAGTAGAATTACTTGCCATCAGAGAACACTTTAACACTTCACCTAAACACCTTCACCTAAGAACAGAGGAGAAAGAGTTAAATTGCCTGTAATCTAGGCCTCTTCGGCCTCTACTTGCTTCTCGGTGCGACGCCATGTTGTTTTATGGGATACCGCTGCCTGCATGCAGGCTCAACGACAAAACACCCATGACCGGAATTTCTAGCCATGTCTAGACTCTAGTCTAGACTCTAGACTAAATTCTAGTCTAGACTCTAGTCTAGACTCTAGTCTTGACTCTAGTCTAGACTCTAGTCTAGTCTAGACTCTTCAGGAATCAAGTAATTGAACAATAGGAACAGGAACAGGAACAATTACGAATAATATTGTAGTTCGTAACATGTTGAAATCGGTTTTTGGCAATTATCTTAAAAACCATTGACTTTTGGATATGAAAATGTATTACTGACCCCCCATAATGTGGCCATTGCGCAAATTTTGAGTGGTCGGGCAACCTCCTAGGTCCAACGGTTCTGTAGATACAGTCACGGCAAAAAAGGGGGCGTGGCCCAAAAAGGGGTGTGGCCATTTCAGCTATTTCGCCGTCAGTGGCAAATGTGTTACCAACCAAATATTGTTCCTGGACCTTCAATTAGTGGATTCCTGAAGAGTTTAGGTCTGTACAATAAAGTGCATACTCAATCACCATGAGCTACTCTAGTAATACACTACCGGTAAAAAGTTTTAGAACGTCTCAATTTTTTCAGTTTTTATTGAACTTTACGCAGTTTAATGTCTCATGTCTCTGAAATTAAGCATAGAACAAATAAACAATTGGAGATAAAAAACAAAATCATAGAATCATTTTGTTTCACAAAATTTAATTTAAATTTTTGACTCTGCAAAGTAGCCACCTTTTGCAGATATAACCGCCCAACACACTCATGGCATTCTTTCTGCAATGGAAATCAAATATTGTTCGGCTAGTTCTTCCCAACACTGTTGCAGAAGTTCCCACAAATGTGTTGCACTTGTAGGTTGCTTTGCTTTCACCCTTCTGTCCAGTTCATCCCAAACCAGCTCGATGGTCTGGAGACTGTGCTGACCATTCCATGATTTGAAGCCTCCCGTCTTGTTCTTTTCCTCGAAGGTAGTTTTGACATAGCCTGGAGGTGTGTTTAGGGTCATTATCTTGCTGTGGGATGAACCCCTGACCAACTAGGTGTATACCAGAGGGTATTGCATGGCGCTGCAAAATGCTGTGGTAGCCCTTTTGGTTCAGGGTGCCAGTCACTCTGTGCAAGTCGCTGACTCTGGATCCAGCAAAAGAGCTCCAGACCATCACGCTTCCTCCTCCATGCTTGGCATTTGGTGTCACACACTGAGGAACCCTTTCACCAACTCGACGGCGGACAAAAACCCTGCGTGATGAACCAAAGATTTCAAATTTTGATTTATCGGTCCATAAGACCTTCTTCCATTCTTCAGTTGTCCATTGGCGGTGCATCATGGCCCAGGCAAGACTCTTTTTCTTATTTTGTCAACTTCGATACATCACGGGTGATGAAGGTTGTGGTGAAGTTTCATTGAAATAGTTTGTGTAGTTTCAGAGGAAAAAGGAAATTCCTATTTTTTCCAAAAAAATTCCCAAACCATCTCTCTCTGTACCACCTTTCCCAGGGGAATCCAGCTGCTGCTGGACTCTGTGTCTTTCTCTCCTGACAAGGTGGAGAAGTTTTGTCAAACCTCGACTCTGATTCTGCAACTGGACCAGACGGCATCAGCCCATGGGTCCTAAAATCCTGCTCTTCCGCTCGATCTCACCCTCTCTCTGTTCTTTTCACCCTCTCTTTTGCTCACGGTCATCTGCCATCTGCTTGGAAATCAGCTAACATTACCGCTTTACACTAAAAGGGCAAAAACATATCCTTGCAACTACAAACCAATCAGCCTGCTCTCAATAAACAGAAAGGTCATGGAATAAATCATTTCTTTGGATATCAAATCCTTCCTCTTCTCCAATGGCTTGATCTTGGATCATCTACTCTGGACATGCTGCTTCTGCTGTCTCAACAATGGATGGAGGTCCTCAATGCGAAACAGGAAATTAGAGTTGTCTCCCTTGACATATCACGTGCCTTCGATACGGTCTGGCACCCGGCTCTGCTCACCAAACTCTCCTCCGATGGTATCCATGGAAATCTCCACGCATGGCTGGCGGACTTCCTCTCTGGTCGTAGTCAACATGTGGCCCTGAATGGGTTTCTCTCATCTCCTCTTCCTGTTCAGGCTGGAGTTCCCAAAGGCAGTGTTCTGGGCCCTGTGCTTTTTCTGGTCTTCATCAATGATCTCTCTGACTCTCTGGAAAATACTTTCTATCTCTTTGCTGATGACTCCATTCTCTGCCACTCCATACCTCATCCCTCAGATCGGCAGTCTGCAGCATCATCACTCTCTGCAGACCTGGACAAAATCACAGACTGGTCAAACAAGTGGAACATGTCTTTCAATCCTGACAAATCTCACATTCTCACTATGTCTCTTCGAAAAGACCGACTGGACAACACTCCCCTCTACTTTCTGAAGAATCATCTCCAAGAAGTTCTGTCACTCAAACTTTTGGGTCTCACTATCTGCCATGATCTTTCTTGGGAAAACCACATTTCCAAGCTGGCCTCCAAAGCCAGTCGCCGACTGGGCATCCTCGTGCGTCGTGCAAATTCCTTCCTTGGCACACCTGAGCTCCTCACCACATACAAGGCTTTCATCCGCAGCTCAATGGAATACTGTTCTCCCCTCTGGGCTGGTGCTCCTTCCTCACACCTACCTTGGCTTCACGCTGTTGAAGACTTTACACATCACGCTTCACCTCTGCCACCTCCCCCCCCTCTTCCCATGCGTCATCCCCCCAAGTCCCCTAACTCCCACAGATCTCCCAATGTCCCTACTCTCCATCTTGTCTCACGCTCCCTTTATCATATGTTTTATGTTTTATGTGTGTTTTGTCAGTTTGTCTTTTTGTGATCAATGTTCCCTCTTACACGAGCCTCGATCTTGTGTGCAAAAAATAATAATAAATAAATAAAAATTCACCTCTATCTCCAATGCATCCAGGTACCTATGTAATACCAATTTAAACCTATCTACCCCCTCCACTGCCACCACCCTTCCGGAGAGACCATTCTGTGCATTAACCACTCTCCGACCCGTTCCTCTCCGTTATCTGGGCGTGATAACCCACCTTCTCTCTGTGAAGAACACCGTGTGATATTTAACGTCCACCAGCGAATCCTGGCAGACAGGAAACAGGTTGATGGAGTCGCTACATTGGTGTTCCCTAGTATTTGGTAAATGGAAGAGCTACTCACCACCTGCTACTTACTGCCTGCCGAAGTGGTCTCACTCATTGTCTGGCTCTGCTCTCCCCTCCCAGTGCACCTGCTACTTACTGCCTGCCGAGGTGGTCTCACTCATTGTTTGGCTCTGCCCTACCCTGCCTGTGCACCTGCTACTTACTGCCTGCCGAGGTGGTCTCACTCATTGTCTGGCTCTGCCCTTCCCTGCCTGTGCACCTGCTACTTACTGCTGTCATGTATGCAGTGCAAATATTCACCGTTGTATCCCTACACCGGGACCGGGTGGTATCCCTATGCCAGACCTCGGATGGCGCTGCTGTGAATCGGGCCTTGATCGGCAGAGTGAATAAACGCGTACGACAATTGATCGCAGTTTGTCGAGATACCTTACATGGCGACGAGGATAAACATCTAGACCATGACTTCTTTCGGCCATATCGATGAATTCGACCCTCATGAGGGGGATTTTGACACGTATTCTGAGCGGTTGTCTTTCTACTTCGAGGCGAACGGCATCGCGACCGAAGGCCGGATGAAGGCCGTCTTCCTGTCCGTTTGCGGAGGTGAGACGTTCACACTTGTTAAAAACCTGATTCGGCCTCGGACAATCCAGGAGCTCACGTATGCAGAGCTCAAGGCCGCTTTGGAGGAACATTGCAACCCATCTCCTTCAGTCATCCTGTGTCGGTTTAATTTTTACATGTGCAGACAGCAGCAAGGTCAGTCGATCGCAGACTTCATTGCACACCTCAAAAAACTGTCACATCTGTGTGAGTTTGGGGACACGATCGATGACATGCTTCGTGATTTGCTGGTGGTTGGCATGTCCGATGACCGCACTCGTAGACGCCTGCTTGCTGAGAGAAGACTGACGTTCCAAAATGCCAGAGACACCGCCATTTCCATGGAAAGTGCTGAACGCAACGCTACAAGCATCGGTGCCACTCGCTCATCTGGTACCAGCCCTGCTGTGAATCGGTTGGATCATGTTCAGCCAAAACGTTGGAACAAGGCTCCTCGTCAGAAGCCAGTGCAGTCTCAAACCCACAACAACTGTTTTCGGTGCAACGGAAAGCACCCTCCGGAGACGTGTCGGTTCAAAGATACCACCTGCCATTTCTGTTCGAAAACTGGCCATATTGCTCCAGCTTGCATCACTCGCAAATCGGGAAAAGGAAAAGCTGCTGACAAGATTCATCAGTTTATCGGTTTGGAGGAACCCGAGCTTGACCAGGTGAGCTCTGTTTCCGACAACTCAGAATCGTATGACCTGCTTCATATTGATTCTCACCATAGGCGGGACCCTCTTCTTGCCAATGTTGTCGTCAACAATCGACCATTGCAAATGGAGGTCGACACTGGTGCGGCCGTCTCGCTCATCAGCCATGCTGTTTTCACAAACCTGTGGAGTGATGCTGACCGACCCCATCTGAAACCTACTACCTATGGACTCCACCTATACAGGTGTGAAGATTGTTCCCTGCGGTACATGTGACGTCACGGTGGGCTACGATAACCATGAGTTTCACCTACCCCTGATCTTCATTCCTGGAAAGGGCCCTTCCTTACTCGGCAGGAACTGGTTGAGCATAATTCGACTGAAGTGGGAAAGCATTCATCAACTCCGGGCAGCCAACGTTTCTCCTACCGCAGCATACACACTCAAAAATGTGCTGGATACGTACCCGGATGTCTTCAAGGATGAGCTTGGAACCTTGAAAGGACATACGGCTAAACTCAGGGTTGACCGGGATGCCAATCCTATATTTTGCAGGGCTCGCCCAGTCCCTTTCGCCCTGCGTGAGCGGATTGACAAGGAACTGGATCATCTTGAAAATCTGGGGATCATCGAGCAAATCCAGTATGCCGAATGGGCGGCGCCCATCGTTCCGGTCATAAAATCGGACCAGTCCATCCGCATATGTGGAGATTATAAAATGACCGTGAACAGGTGTTCTTCATTGGATAAATATCCAATCCCGAGGATCGAAGACCTCTATGCTCGTCTCACGGGAGGCAAGACTTTTACGAAACTCGATCTCAAATCTGCCTATCTACAGCTCTGCTTGGACGAGAATTCGAAACAGTATCTTACCATCAACACGCATCGTGGGTTGTACAGGTACCACCGACTTAGTTTTGGAGTGAAATATGCACCTGGAATTTATCAGCGTGTCATGGACAGTTTGTTTGCCGCCGAACGCAACGTCGTTTGTCACCAGGATGATATTCTGGTTACTGGTCGTACGGACGCGGAACATCTACAGAACCTGGAGAGAGTTCTGAAGAAGATTTCGGACTCCGGCCTACGTTTGCGTCGAGACAAGTGCAAGTTTATGGTGCCATCAGTCACGTACCTGGGTCATACGATTGATGCCGAGGGTCTACACCCGACAGATGAGAAAGTCCGAGCTATCAAGGATGCTCCTGCTCCACGAGATGTGACCGAATTGAAGTCATACCTCGGTTTGCTTCAGTTCTATGGTCGTTACATCCCGAATGTGACCGACGTTTTGGGCCCCCTTTATCGGCTTTTGAGGAAAGGAGTCTCCTGGAGCTGGGGGTTTACTGAACAATCAGCATTCCAGACCTCTAAGGATCTGCTCAAATCGTCCAATGTTCTCGTTCATTTTGATCCAGAGAAGGATCTTGTGCTGACATGCGATGCCTGTCGGTATGGAGCGGGGAGTGTATTATCACACGTGATGCCTGACGGTACGGAAAGACCGGTTGCATTTGCATCCAGAACGTTGTCCCCGGCAGAGAAAAACTATTCCCAACTTGACAAGGAAGGATTGGGAATCGTTTTCGGTGTCGGCAAATTTCGCCAGTACCTTCTTGGACATCATTTCACGATTCGCACTGATCACAAGCCGCTGATCAGTCTGTTTGGTCCAACTAAGGCGACATCTGACACACTACCGCCCAGGATCATCCGCTGGTCCCTGTTTCTCGCTGCTTATGACTACACCATATGTTATAAGCCCGGTTCGTCTATCACAAATGCAGATGCCATGAGTCGGTTACCCCTTCCAGAATCCGTTGATGATTCGCCTACACCAGGATCCATTATCGCACTGATGGATCATCTGGAAGATTGTGCTGTCAATTCCGGCCAGATCCGCACTCATACTCGACGAGACCCCGTTCTGTCCAGAACTGTCCAGGCTGTACAGCTTGGATGGCATTTGCTACCTGAGGGTGACCCAGATTTTGCGGCTTTTAAAGCACGTAAAAACGAACTCAGCGTGGAAAATGGTTGCCTACTCTGGGGATGTCGTGTCGTGATCCTGAAAAATCTGCGTTCCAGGGTCATGGATGAAATCCATGACTGTCACCCCGGGATTGTGAAGATGAAGTCACTCGCCAGAAACTATGTGTGGTGGCCGAATCTTGATGCTGATATCGAACATCATGTTCGACATTGTTACCCCTGCCAGAGCACCCGGAATACACCTGCGAAAGCGCCACTGCATCCCTGGGAATGGCCCAGCGAACCGTGGCATCGCCTACATCTCGATTATGCCGGGCCTATTAACGGCAGCATGATTCTAATAATTACGGACGCGCACACAAAATGGATTGATGCATATGTGACGCGTGGTACTACGTCAGCCATTGTCATCGAAAGACTCAGACGCTGTTTCGCCACTCATGGTCTGCCCAGGATGATCGTGAGTGATAACGGTTCGTGTTTTTCCAGTACCGAGTTTGCCAAGTTCACACGTCGGAACGGCATCAAACATAAGTTTGTCAGCCCACATCACCAGGCTTCAAATGGCTTGGCCGAACGATCCGTAGGAATCATCAAATCCGGATTGCAGAAACTTCAGGAGGGAACCCTGGAAACAAAGCTGTCTCGTCTCCTGTTCAAATACCGTATCACGCCACAATCAACAACCGGTGCAGCTCCGTCTGAGTTATTGATGAAACTGTAGCGGCTACCGCTGGGTTTTCACAATCGCCTTGCACCTATCAAGGACGCGGAGCGATCACCATGCCGGGCTCGTCCAGGACGCCCGGGCAGGCCCGCGCTCAACTTGCCAGGCCTCGGTCGGGACGCCCGGGCATTCCCGGGCATGCCCGGGCAGGTTCGCCCTCAACTTGCCAGGCCGCAGCCAGGACGCTCGGCCACGCCCCCTCTCGCCTTTCCTGTGCAAACGCTCCGGGATAATGTGTGTATGTATATTGCTGCCCGATAAACGGGCTTTTCAGAGTACCTGAGTGTTTTGTTTGAATAAAGCAACTCGGAGGAATTCCAGCTTTTTGTTGCGTCCATTCTTCCGATCGACGTGGGAGCCCGAGCTCCTTCATTGGTGACCTACCGACATGGACACGGCAGTGGCCCTTAAACTGCCTACCTTCTGGGTGGCTCACGCGGTGGTTTGGTTCGCACAGGCGGACTCCCTGTTCGCCCTGCGAGGCATCACGGCCGACGACACCCGCTTCCACCATGTGGTAGCAGCGCTCGGTTCAGCCACCGCGGCCCGCGCCCTGAGCCTCCTTGAGAGCCCGCCAGCCGCTGACAAATACGGCGCAATTAAAAAGCTCCTCCTCGACGCTTTCGCCCTCCCATCGGCGGAACGCGCACGGCGCCTGCTCGACCTGCCCGAGCTCGGCGACACGCGCTCTTCCGTGCGAATGGACTACATGCTTTCGCTGCTCGGCGAGCACTCTCCGGCATTCCTGTTCCGGGAGCTGTTGGTCTCTCCGTCAGCTGCCTAGCCCGGTACGCCTCGCCCTGGCAAGCACGACGATCACGGATCCCCGTGCCCTTGCCAGGGAAGCCGACAAGATCTCCGCCGCAGGCCAGCGCATCGCAGCAGCGACCTGGGGCCCACCGCCGTCCGACGCAACACCCATGGCGCCCGAGCACCCGGCACGGTCGACGACCGAACTGCCGACGCAATTGGCGGCCGCTACACCGAGCCGACCACCTCCAGCACGACGACCGGGGCCTCCAGCTGACCAAGCGTGGTGTTACTATCATGCCAGGTTCGGACAGAAGGCCCGGACATGCCGACCCCCGTGCACCTTCGGCAGGCCGGGAAACGGCCGGGCCGGCGTTCATTACCAGCCATGAGCGCCGGCCACACGGGCAACTTACTGTTCATCATGGATAAAGCGTCCGGACGGCGCTTCCTGTGCGACACCGGCGCCCAACTGAGCGTCATACCCGCCTCTGACCAGGACAGGCAGTCCGCGGTTTGCGGCCCCTCCTTGGTTGCGGCCAACGGATCGGCCATCCGCACCTTCAGCCCGCGCAACGTCACCCTCTGCTTCGGCGGCCAACGCTTTGCTTGGACGTTTGTAACCGCAAACGTGCCCATGGCTCTGCTAGGCGCCGACTTCCTCCGCACACACGGACTGCTGGTGGACGTCCAACGGCGTCGTTTAATCAACGCCGAAACCTTCAGCTCCCTGGTATGCACATTGAGCAGTTCAGTGCCGACCGAGCTGGCATGCGCCCTCCCGGCGGCGAACGAGTTTGCTCGCCTGCTCACGGAGTTCCCGGCCCTCACGCGGCCGACGTTTTCGGCGGTCGCAGTACGGCATGGGATCGAGCACCACATACCAACCACGGGCCCGCCGGTCTACGCCAGAGCCCGCCGCCTCGACCCAGCCAAGCTCGCTGTGGCCAAAGCCGAGTTCGACGCTTTAGAACACCTCGGCATCGTGCGGCACTCCGATAGCGCGTGGGCTTCGCCACTACACATGGTCCCAAAGCCAGGGGGCGGCTGGCGCCCATGTGGCGACTACCGCCGCCTTAACGACGCTACCACCCCCGACAGGTATCCGATCCCGCACATCCAAGACTTCTCCGCTCGTCTGGCGGGACGGGTCATTTTTTCGAAAATTGATCTCATACGGGGATATCACCAGGTACCTGTCAGAGCGGCCGACGTCCCTAAAACGGCAGTCATCACGCCGTTCGGCTTATTCGAATTCTTACGGATGCCGTTTGGTCTCAAGAACGCGGCTCAGGCGTTCCAGCGCTTGATGGACGGCGTGCTGCGTGACCTGCCGTTCCTTTTCGTTTACCTGGACGACATCCTCGTCGCCAGCACGTCCCGGGCCGAGCACCTCCTCCACCTCCGAACACTGTTCGGGCACCTCAGCGAGCACGGCCTCATCGTCCACCCGGCCAAATGCCACTTCGGCATGACGGCCGTTGATTTTTTGGGCCACCACATCACCAAGAACGGGGCCGTGCCGCTGCCAACCAAGGTCGAGGCCATCACCACGTTCCCGCGTCCCCGCACCATAAAGGCCCTGCAGGAATTCCTGGGAATGGTGAATTTTTATCACCGCTTCGTGCCCCGCGCTGCTCAACTCATGCGGCCCCTCTACGAAGCCCTCCGGGGCAAGCCGGCCAAGCACGACATTGCCTGGTCCGCAGCAATGGACGCGGCCTTCCAAAGCTCAAAGCGGGCCCTCGCCAACGCAACACTGCTCGCTCACCCGGTGCTCAACGCTCCCATCGCCCTCACCACGGATGCCTCCGACTACGCGGTGGGCGCCGTACATGAGCAATGGGTGAACGGGGTTTGGCAGCCACTCGCTTTTTTCAGCCGGCAGCTCCAGCCGCACGAGCTCAAATACAGCACGTTTGACCGTGAGCTCCTCGGTCTACACCTGGCCATCCGCCATTTCCGCCACCTCCTGGAGGGCCGACCTTTCACGGTGTTCGTCGACCACAAGCCGTTGGTTTACGCAATGGCCAAGGTCACGGAGCCGTGGTCGGCCCGCCAACAGCGCCACCTCCCCGCCATGTCGGAGTTTACCACGGACATCCGGCACGTCGCCGGCAAAAACAACGCCGTGGCCGACTGTCTTTCCCGGGCCAGCGCGAACGCGGTCCACCTGGGCGTGGACTTCGCGCTTATGGCGGCGGACCAAACCACCGACACCACGGTGCAAGCCCTCCGGGCGGCGGACACGGGCCTCCGCCTGGCCGACATCCCCTTCGCCGACACTGTCCTGCTCTGCGACGTCTCCCAAGGCCAGCCTCGCCCCATCGTGCCCGTCACCTGGCAACGCCGCATCTTCGCCTCCCTCCACGGCCTTTCCCACCCGGGCCGGAAAGCTTCCCAGAAGCTGGTGTCGGCGCGATTCGTCTGGCACGGCCTTCGTCGGGACGTCCGCGATTGGACCAGCACCTGCACAGCCTGCCAACGGGCCAAGGTCCACCGACACACCCAGGCCCCGCTGGCACCTTTCACCATGCCCGAACGACGTTTCGACCACGTCAACGTGGATCTGGTGGGCCCCCTCCCCCCGTCACGGGGGTTCACACACCTGCTCACCATGGTGGACAGGGCCACCAGGTGGCCGGAGGCCGTTCCCCTCGTCTCCACCACCACCGCCGATGTGGCGCAGGCTTTCATCGCCACCTGGGTCGCCCGCTTCGGCGCACCGGCGGACATCTCGTCAGACCGCGGACCACAGTTCACCTCCGAGCTGTGGGACGCGGTCGCCCGCAACCTGGGGGTCAAGCTCCACCATACTATGGCCTACCACGCCCAAGCAAACGGGTTGTGCGAGCGATTCCACCGCTCCATGAAGGCCGCGCTCATGGCCGGCCTTCAAGATGGCGGTTGGGCCGACCGGCTGCCGTGGGTCCTTTTGGGCCTCCGCACGGCCCCCAAGGAGGACCTCCAGGCATCCACCGCCGAGCTTGTCTTCGGCCAGGCGCTACGCGTCCCGGGCGAATTCGTGCCCGACGCTACCAGTCCCTGGTCCGCAGCTCACCAGCGCTCGGACCTCCAGGAGGCCGCCCGACGGTTTGCCCCCGTGCCAACATCCCACCACGGTGACCCCCAGTCCTACGTCCCCCCAGCACTTCGCACAGCGGAGTATGTTTTTGTGCGTCACGACGCACATCGGGGGCCACTCCGGCCGCCGTACGACGGGCCCTTCCGGGTCCTGCGACGGGACGACAAGTCGTTCGTCATCGACATCGGCGGCAGGTCGGACCGGATTGCGGTGGACCGCCTCAAGCCGGCGCACGTGGACGTCGACCAACCACCACGGGTGGCCCTTCCGCCGCGGCGAGGCCGCCCCCCATCCACGGTGCCACCCACTAGACCGCCCACCACCACACCGGACCCCCCCCCCCCACGACCCACCAGGGATCGCTTCGGCCGGGTCATCAGGACCCCCCTCAAATTGACCCTGCCGGTGCAAGTCGATTCTGGGGGGACGTGTGTAGCGGCTACCGCTGGGTTTTCACAATCGCCTTGCACCTATCAAGGACGCGGAGCGATCACCATGTCGGGCTCGTCCAGGACGCCCGGGCAGGCTCGTCCTCAACTTGCCAGGCCGCAGCCAGGACGCTCGGCCACGCCCCCTCTCGCCTTTCCTGGGCAAACGCTCCAGGATAATGTGTGTATATATATTGCTGCCCGATAAACGGGCTTTTCAGAGTACCTGAGTGTTTTGTTTGAATAAAGCAACTCGGACGAATTCCAGCTTTTTGTCGCGTCCATTCTTCCGATCGACGTGGGAGCCCGAGCTCCTTCAAAACGACACTTGAGATCGACACTTGACAATCTCAAACCAGACATATCATCAAATGTTTATCAGAGCCAGCTTAATCAAAAGTTGGTGCACGATAAGACGTCCAACAGTCGATGTATCAACATTGGAGATCCAGTGTTTGCCCGAAATTTTGGTGCAGGTGCGACGTGGCTACCGGGGGACATCATCGAGAAGCCAGGTCCACTGTCCTGTGTGATTCGCCTGCAGGACGGCCGCGAAATTCGTCGACATCAGGACCACATAACCTACCGTCACTGTGAGTCGATGGAGCCTGTAGCATCGTCACAGTCAGGACAACAGTTCGACCCGCCACTGCCGGAGATCGTCGTGGTCGCTCCAGCCGGCTCGGATGCCCCGAAAACCTCTGCAAACGCTACACCCTTCATGGAGACCAAAGGAATCACCTCGGACTCTGTATCCACTGGTACACCGCGACGCTCAATGCGTGAGAGAAAAGCACCCGACCGGTTGAATCTTTGAAGATGTTTTTTTTTCACGTTGACACATATTTTCACATGTTTTGGAAATGTTGCTTTTGAAATGTCAATTCTGGAAACTAGCACGTATTGCTCGTGGTAATTTTGGACTTAAAGGGGAGGATGTCATGTATGCAGTGCAAATATTCACCGTTGTATCCCTACACCGGGACCGGGTTGGATCCCTACGCCAGACCTCGGATGGCGCTGCTGTGAATCGGGCCTTGATCGGCAGAGTGAATAAACGCGTACGACAATTGATCGCAGTTTGTCGAGATACCTTACACTGCCTGCCGAGGTGGTCTCACTCATTGTCTGGCGCTGCCCTACCCTACCAGTGCAAGTACTCGCACCAACTGCAAATGTCGTAATCACTCACCTTGCTTCTCCCCGGCACCTCTTTATACTCTCACTCGCGTCCACTTACCTGCCTTTAATGGAAGCATCCGAGAGATGTACGTTTGGTGTGCAATGGCCCCTTTTAGAATCCACCGAAGAACCCAATGGGTGTTACCGCCATAATAGGTGTATTCAGCGAAGGGCCCTTGGATACCTGGAACGTTGGGCTAACAGCATTTTCAGTCCTCGAGTGATCCTTCAGGGCAATTCTTCCATCTCACCTCACCGAGCATCGTCTCCAATACTGATCCAATTGCCTTTCTCTCTTTGCTGCTTCCTCCTTGATCGTGGGTGTTTAGGCCTTGCATCTGTGAAAACACCGAAGACAAACAGCTTTTGAGGAACAAATGGTTTCTCCACTTACGTAAATGCACCAAGCATTACTGCTTAATATTTTCACTTACATGAGACCTTTAGGAGTAGCCATCATTATTTATTTTATGTCAAATAAGAGATTCCATATAAACTCGAGTCCTTTATGGAAAATGCATCACAGCATAGACAAAGCCTTGTCCGAGCAAAAGGGAAACGAAACTGGAATTTCAAAGGGATCATTACTAGATCAGATCGTGATCGATTATTTACCTCCGACACCAAAGGTGGATGGAGGTTATGTTTTCACACCTGTCTGTCTGTTTGTCCGTTTGTTTGTGGACAAGATATCTCAAAAAGTTGTGGACCGATTCTCACGAAATTTGGCAGAGACGTAGTGTATGTGACAAGGACGAACTGATTAGATTTTGGTGAAGATCCGGATTCGGATCCGGCTACTTTAATTTTAAAAGTGATGACGTCACCATTGGAAGATAGGGCCAAAAACGATACATAGCAGGATATCTCAAAAAGATGTGGACGGATTTGGACGAAACTCGGTGGGCCAGTTGTGTGTGTGACAAGGAAGAATCGATTCCATTTTGGTGAAGAGCTGAATATGGATTCTGATATGCGAATTTTTTTTTTTTTTAATGATTCTTCACCATTGGGAGGTCGGGCTGAAAACCATACATAGCAGGATATCTCAAAACGTTATGGATGAATTTGGACGAAACTTGTTGGACAGGTTGGGTGTCTGACAAGGAAGAATCGATTCAATTTTGATGAAGATCCGGATCCTGATCCAGCTCGTAGAATTTTTAAGTGATTCTTCACCATTGAGTGGTATGGACAACCAGGCGGATGTATGCTCTCCACTGAGTGCCGTTCTAGTTGTACACCGCTCCTTTCCTATGCCATCTCCAGGCATTGCAAATCGTCATTGCCTGGCACCAAAGGGGGCTCGGCAGTGACGCACGCTGAAAGAGAGTACTCAGTTTTCACTCTGGTTGTTTGTTTTCTTGCTTTCTTTCTTGTTTGTTTGTCCGGACGATATCTCAGCCATCCTTTGAGCTAGGAAGCTGAAATTTCGGCACAGTAGTGAGCAAGTCCTTTTTCAAAAACGGTATTTTTATCTTGCCAAAACGAAGTTTTTGCAAGATGTATTAGTCAGCTTGTATGTTTGTTATCTTGCCAAAACGAAGCTTTTGCAAGATGTATTAGTCAGCTTGTATGTTTGTTTGTTTGTTATCTTGCCAAAACGAAGCTTTTGCAAGATGTATTAGTCAGCTTGTATGTTTGTTTTTTTGTTTGTTTTTTTGTTTTTTTGTTTGTGGTTAATCATTTTTTTTCACGTTTAGATCACTCTGTAGACCACAGTTATTATTGGAAACTCCTGTAACTTCGCATATCAGAGTCCTATAGAGATACCCTTCAGCACACAAAATTTTGAAGGTCAAGGTCAAAGGTCAAGGTCACTTTGTGGTCAATCATGGAGGTCGACGAAACCCTTATTTTTTGAGTAACTTTGATCGGATCGTCTCCAAACTTCATGGGAATCTAGTATATGGTCCGGCGCTCAGCTGATTAGTTTTTGGTGGCGATCGGCCTTGACCTTCATGGTTAGCGCTGGAGGTCGAAAATTATTGACCCCAAGGTCAAATTACGAAACCCTTATTTTTTGAGTAACTTTGATCTTATGATCTCCAAACTTGGTGGGTATATAGGGTGTGGTATGGCGCTCAGTTGATTATTTTTTGGTGTCGATCGGCCTTGACCTTCAAGGTCATTTTGAAGGTCATTCAATTTTGACCAAAAGGTAAAATTTTCAAGTTTCAGTTACCATATCGAGTAGTACCTCAAATTGAAGCCCTTGTTGAGTGCTTTCCAAACATATAACTAGTTTGACAATGTGACGTCATTTGACGGCGTTATGACGAAAAAACTGCACTTTTCATGTATATTGTATTGCTTTAGTTCGCATTGTTTAGGTCACTCTGTAGAGCACAGTTCCCTTTGGAAACTCTTGTAAGTTCGCATATCAGAGTCTTTTAGAGATACCCTTTAGCACACAAAATTATGAAGGTCAAGGTCAAAGGTCAAGGTCACTTTGCGGCCAATCATGGAGGTCAACTAAACCCTTATGTTTGGAGTATTGTTAGTCGAATCAGCTCGAAACTTTACAATATTGTAGTATATGGTCTAGTGCACAGCTGATCAGTTTTTGGTGGCGAACGGCCTTGACGTTCATGGTTAGCGCTGAGGTCGAAAATATATCGAAAATTTTCAAATATTCACCTCAGTGTTCACCTCAGTTCACCTCAGTGTGACCTGAAGCAAGTCACTCATGTTCACATTTTGGCAAGATACGGTTCACCCTGTGGGTGACATATGTTTATTTCTTTTTTTGTTTGTGGTTAATCATTTTTTTTCACGTTTAGATCACTCTGTAGACCACAGTTATTATTGGAAACTCCTGTAACTTCGCATATCAGAGTCCTATAGAGATACCCTTCAGCACACAAAATTTTGAAGGTCAAGGTCAAAGGTCAAGGTCACTTTGCGGTCAATCATGGAGGTCAACGAAACCCTTATTTTTTGAGTAACTTTGATCGGATCGTCTCCAAACTTCATGGGAATCTAGTATATGGTCCGGCGCTCAGCTGATTAGTTTTTGGTGGCGATCGGCCTTGACCTTCATGGTTAGCGCTGGAGGTCGAAAATTATTGACCCCAAGGTCAAATTACGAAACCCTTATTTTTTGAGTAACTTTGATCTTATGATCTCCAAACTTGGTGGGTATATAGGGTGTGGTATGGCGCTCAGTTGATTATTTTTTGGTGTCGATCGGCCTTGACCTTCAAGGTCATTTTGAAGGTCATTCAATTTTGACCAAAAGGTAAAATTTTCAAGTTTCAGTTACCATATCGAGTAGTACCTCAAATTGAAGCCCTTGTTGAGTGCTTTCCAAACATATAACTAGTTTGACAATGTGACGTCATTTGACGGCGTTATGACGAAAAAACTGCACTTTTCATGTATATTGTATTGCTTTAGTTCGCATTGTTTAGGTCACTCTGTAGAGCACAGTTCCCTTTGGAAACTCTTGTAAGTTCGCATATCAGAGTCTTTTAGAGATACCCTTTAGCACACAAAATTATGAAGGTCAAGGTCAAAGGTCAAGGTCACTTTGCGGCCAATCATGGAGGTCAACTAAACCCTTATGTTTGGAGTATTGTTAGTCGAATCAGCTCGAAACTTTACAATATTGTAGTATATGGTCTAGTGCACAGCTGATCAGTTTTTGGTGGCGAACGGCCTTGACGTTCATGGTTAGCGCTGAGGTCGAAAATATATCGAAAATTTTCAAATATTCACCTCAGTGTTCACCTCAGTTCACCTCAGTGTGACCTGAAGCAAGTCACTCATGTTCACATTTTGGCAAGATACGGTTCACCCTGTGGGTGACATATGTTTATTTTTTTTTTTGTTTGTGGTTAATCATTTTTTTTCACGTTTAGATCACTCTGTAGACCACAGTTATTATTGGAAACTCCTGTAACTTCGCATATCAGAGTCCTATAGAGATACCCTTCAGCACACAAAATTTTGAAGGTCAAGGTCAAAGGTCAAGGTCACTTTGCGGTCAATCATGGAGGTCAACGAAACCCTTATTTTTTGAGTAACTTTGATCGGATCGTCTCCAAACTTCATGGGAATCTAGTATATGGTCCGGCGCTCAGCTGATTAGTTTTTGGTGGCGATCGGCCTTGACCTTCATGGTTAGCGCTGGAGGTCGAAAATTATTGACCCCAAGGTCAAATTACGAAACCCTTATTTTTTGAGTAACTTTGATCTTATGATCTCCAAACTTGGTGGGTATATAGGGTGTGGTATGGCGCTCAGTTGATTAGTTTTTGGTGTCGATCGGCCTTGACCTTCAAGGTCATTTTGAAGGTCATTCAATTTTGACCAAAAGGTAAAATTTTCAAGTTTCAGTTACCATATCGAGTAGTACCTCAAATTGAAGCCCTTGTTGAGTGCTTTCCAAACATATAACTAGTTTGACAATGTGACGTCATTTGACGTCGTTATGACGAAAAAACTGCACTTTTCATGTATATTGTATTGCTTTAGTTCGCATTGTTTAGGTCACTCTGTAGAGCACAGTTCCCTTTGGAAACTCTTGTAAGTTCGCATATCAGAGTCTTTTAGAGATAGCCGCTCCAGACATTCCTCAAAGAGTCGCTTCTAGTGGATAGCAGTTCTGTTCACCTCAGTGTGACCTGAAGCAAGTCACTCATGTTCACATTTTGGCAAGATACGGTTCACCCTGTGGGTGATTTTTATTTGTTTGTTATCTTGCCAAAACGAAGTTTTTGCAAGATGTATTAGTCAGCTTGTATGTTTGTTTGTTTGTTTTTTTTTTTGTTTGTGGTTAATCATTTTTTTTCACGTTTAGATCACTCTGTAGACCACAGTTATTATTGGAAACTCCTGTAACTTCGCATATCAGAGTCCTATAGAGATACCCTTCAGCACACAAAATTTTGAAGGTCAAGGTCAAAGGTCAAGGTCACTTTGCGGTCAATCATGGAGGTCAACGAAACCCTTATTTTTTGAGTAACTTTGATCGGATCGTCTCCAAACTTCATGGGAATCTAGTATATGGTCCGGCGCTCAGCTGATTAGTTTTTGGTGGCGATCGGCCTTGACCTTCATGGTTAGCACTGGAGGTCGAAAATTATTGACCCCAAGGTCAAATTACGAAACCCTTATTTTTTGAGTAACTTTGATCTTATGATCTCCAAACTTGGTGGGTATATAGGGTGTGGTATGGCGCTCAGTTGATTAGTTTTTGGTGTCGATCGGCCTTGACCTTCAAGGTCATTTTGAAGGTCATTCAATTTTGACCAAAAGGTAAAATTTTCAAGTTTCAGTTACCATATCGAGTAGTACCTCAAATTGAAGCCCTTGTTGAGTGCTTTCCAAACATATAACTAGTTTGACAATGTGACGTCATTTGACGGCGTTATGACGAAAAAACTGCACTTTTCATGTATATTGTATTGCTTTAGTTCGCATTGTTTAGGTCACTCTGTAGAGCACAGTTCCCTTTGGAAACTCTTGTAAGTTCGCATATCAGAGTCTTTTAGAGATAGCCGCTCCAGACATTCCTCAAAGAGTCGCTTCTAGTGGATAGCAGTTCTGTTCACCTCAGTGTGACCTGAAGCAAGTCACTCATGTTCACATTTTGGCAAGATACGGTTCACCCTGTGGGTGATTTTTATTTTTTTGTTTGTGGTTAATCATTTTTTTTTCACGTTTAGATCACTCTGTAGACCACAGTTATTATTGGAAACTCCTGTAACTTCGCATATCAGAGTCCTATAGAGATACCCTTCAGCACACAAAATTTTGAAGGTCAAGGTCAAAGGTCAAGGTCACTTTGTGGTCAATCATGGAGGTCGACGAAACACTAATTTTTTGAGTAACTTTGATCGGATCGTCTCCAAACTTCATGGGAATCTAGTATATGGTCCGGCGCTCAGCTGATTAGTTTTTGGTGGCGATCGGCCTTGACCTTCATGGTTAGCGCTGGAGGTCGAAAATTATTGACCCCAAGGTCAAATTTTGAAATCGTAGGTACCATATCGAGTAATACCTCATATGAATGCCCTTGATGAGTGCTTCCCAGATCTGTAAACAGTTTGACGCTATGACGTCATTTGATGACGTCATGACGAAAAAACGGAATTTTCACATTTTGGCAAGATACGGTTCACCCTGTGGGTGATTTTTATTGGTTTTTTGATTAATCAATTAATTGAGGAGTTATTTAATTATTAGCGATTAATTAAGTACTTATTTAATTAATTAAATTTCCTTTCTCTTCTGACCATTAACTCAGGCACCTTTTGAGTTAGGAAGCTGATATTTGGACATGCCAATGACCAGGTGATTTGGCTGCAAAGGTTATTTTTGATTTATTAATTAATCAATCATTTTAATCGATTAATTATTTAATTATTCGATTAATGACTAAAAAATTTTTTTTTTTAAAGTTACAGATTCTGATGAAATGGTCACAGAACTTGGTTATTAATCAATTCGGTCACAGAACACATAAACCACTAGGTTTATGTGTTCTGTGACCGAATTGATGAATAATTTAATTTTTTAATGATTATTATTTATTTCTTTTCATTATATTAATCATTTATTTATTTTCTTTCTCATTTGGCCAATATCTCAGGCACCTTTTGAGCTCGGAAGCTAATATTTGGACATGACAGTGACCAAGTGATGTGGCTATCAACGATATTTTTGATTTATTGATTAATCATTTAATCGATTAATTATTTATTGATTAATCAATTAATTATTTAATTTTTTATTAATGACTTATTTAATTAAATTCCTAAAAGATAAATCTTCGGATGAAGCACCTGTGGTTTAGTTATGCTATTAGCCAATTGATTAAGAAAATATTTTGTGATAATCTTTTATTGATTTTAATTATACAATTAATCAATCAATTAGTGTGCACCTCTCCCTCCCAATGCAGCCTCTATGAGGTGCACTGCGGTATTGCCGGGCGCCGGAGGCGCCTCGGCAATGCCGCGCTGTAGCATATTTAATTATTTGGCATGGGGGCGGTGTACTTTGAATGTATGTGTACTAGTTTTATTTTGTGTCGATCCTTATCTGAAAAGCTTCATTGGATTTTCTTAAAGTCACGTTTAAATCTTTTGCAGGGACTCTTTGATTACCTTCGCAAAAGCGGAAGGTTATGTTTTGATCGCTGTGTATTTATTTGTATGTCTGTGTGTGTGTATGTTAATCGCATAACTCAAAAAGTATTCAACCGAATTGCATGAAATTTGGTGGGATGATTGGTTATTATACGGGACACATTTGATTAGATTTTGGGAAACAGATTTGCTCAAATTCTGACTATTTTTAACTCGATCGTATTTCACTCAAAGTTATGAGCGACTGAAGAAGAAGATGTCCATCCAGGACGTCATCACTATAACGCGATCTCCCGCGATCATTTCAACCTCAAAAAAAATTATAATTGCAGATTTGACAATAGATGAGGCATATTAACAAACGAATGAAACAGATTTGCTCAAATTCTGACTATTTTTAACTCGATCGTATTTCACTCAAAGTTATGCGCGACTGAAGAAGAAGATGTCCATCCAGGACGTCATCACTATAACGCAATCTCCCGCGATCATTTCAACCTCAAAAAAAATTATAATTGCAGATTTGTCAAGAGATGAGGCATATTAACAAACGAATGAAACAGATTTGCTCAAATTCTGACTATTTTTAACTCGATCGTATTTCACTCAAAGTTATGAGCGACTGAAGAAGAGGATGTCCATCCAAGACGTCATCACTATAACGCGATCTCCCGCAATCATTTCAACCTCAAATGAAATTCAAATTGCAGATTTGTCAATCGGGGAGGCATATTAACAGACGAATGAAACAGATTTGCTCAAATTCTGATTTTTAAAAATCGATCGCATTTCACATAAAGTTTCACATCGCATACACTCCCATGCCAAGTACAGAACAGTAGCTGCGGCGAAGGTATGCGCTCTACCGAGTGCCCGGATTCTAGTTGGCTATGAAACTCATCCATTGTAAAAAAAAAAAAAAAATTGAACACAAAAGTCAAGGCTCGTGGAAAAGCTAGAAGAAAGAACAGCTCAGTGGAAAGTGGGGAAACATGCCAACTACAGGGAAGAGGGACACTTGGAGGGAGAATGGAGAGTGAGGGGAAGAATGAGAGAGTAAGGCGAGAAAGACACAGGGCGTGAACAAACTGAGACTTAAAGAACAAGGAAGGGGCTGAAAGAACAGGAAGAGAAAACTGTGATGGTAGAGCAATGAGAAAACTAAATATATGTGATCACAAAGCGATCGACAAGGGTAACCATCCCCCGGCTTAACCTTGGCCCACGATCCAATGATGGCATATTTTCTTCGGACCGTCATTTCACCTTAACCTTCAACATTTAGGGATAGAGTATAAATTAAGAAAATATCCAGAAAACTTAACATCATGAAAATCGGAGGAATATTAGTGAAGTTATGATCAAAAAGGTGTTTTTGTTAATGAGGTCACAATCCATAGGTCAAAGGCACTAATTGCACAACTTTAGTGCAGGTACACTATTATGATGCAAGAACATATTAGAAGGCCTAGTGGTCTTTGGGATTTCATATTGGCAAAATTGAACGATGACAAAAACTTGCTTTTTTCAGAAACCATTTGACCTTGACCTTTAACTCAGAGGGGGGTGATGTTAATTAAGCGCAAAATCACCTTTCTGTAGGCTGTATAGGGAGGGCAATATTGTCCCGATTGGGCGCAGCTCAGTCGAGTTATGATGAAAAATGTTAAAATGCCTATAATTGGGACATGACAAACATTATTTCAAAGTTAAAAAAATTATGTCAAACCCACACACTTTTCATTCCCATTATTGATGCAAATTTTCAATCTGAAAGTCCCAGCCGGATCCGAGATACAGCTCGGATATTGACAGAAAAAAAGGGAGAAAAAGCAAAATGGTGGTTTAATATTCCTACGGGTTTAAAGCCTTGACCTTTAACCCAGGGGGTATGATGTAAATTAATTGTAAATAGGACTTGCTCTGGGCTATCTAGAGGGCAATTTTGATGTGATCGTGCAAACCGTATTCAAGTTTTGGTGAAAATGTTAATAAATGTCTAGAATTTGGGCATGACGTTAACCCCTCATGGTTTTTATTCCCATTATTGATGCAAAATTTCATTCCAAAAGCCCTCATACATTGGCAGAAAAAAAGGGGGAAAAAAACCTGAATGGGGGTTTCATATCCGAGGGATGAAAGACCTTGACCTTTAACCTGGAGAGAGAGCGATTTCGTTCTAATCAGACAAAACTCAGCAAGTTACGGTGAAAATGTCAAAATATCTACAATTAGGCTATGTCTTTAAAATTAGGTCAAAGTCAAAACAACAAACATGTCAATTGCAAAATTTCATTCCAAATGTCCCAGTAGGCTCTGAGATGCAGCTCGGAAATTGATACAGCTTGGAAATTCAGATTTTTTTGGAATGAGCCAGGTGCATATTTGGATTTTTTTTTTAATGTTAGTTTTGTACTCCCATAGCAGCATCATTTTCCTATTAAATAAATAAAAAATATCTGCAATACCGCACTTTTTAAAGGACATATTCCATCGCAGATTGCTTGGTGCGCATGGGCAGAAACCCCTCGCAACAAAGTCATCAGGGCCGCCTGGACATATTTCATGCATGCCAATAAGGATTGTAGAATGAAACGACTTTAAAAAAATATTTTAAAGATGCTGAAAATACTTGTAAACGTACCTGCTAAAAAGATGTGCATCTGCAAAATGAAACTGTTGGAGAACTTCTTGATCAATTCGTCGAAAAAGTTGGTATCTTGCAGTGCGTATTGCAAAAACTCCAGAAGATATGGGTCCGTGATAGGCCAGAGGTTTGTACATGGGCGTTCTAGCCAAACCTTCGTGTTTCTTAACACAGATGGGAAAATCATATCTGAGGAACGTCGATGTACAGGGCAAATTTTAAATAATGGTATTTAGTATTAGTCATGTTTGGGAGGAGTTATATGGGCTATGAGTGCTGTTATAAATAAATAAATATACACTATATATACATTTTTATGGCGTAGCCCATTGGGCAGAGCCGTCTAGAACAGTGTTTATCCATCCATATGTATGTATGTATGTATGTATGTATGTATGTATGTATGTATGTATGTCCCCTCAAACTTATACCAATCAGAGCTGATAATCTGGTCACATGACAGGGTGATGTGATTACGTCTGATGTCATTATGGCGGTGTGGCGGCTGACTCTCCACACACCGCCATTTTGATTTTTTGATTTTATTATTTTATTTATGTAGGAGGCTCCAGGCACAGACTAAGTAGTCCTCATCGAGGCCAGGCCTAAATAAAAGAGCTGCATTGATAGAAAAGTGAAGAAGGAGAGAATAGTCTAAGAGTTTTTGAGAAAGCAGAAAATCTGCTTTTTGAAAAGGGGAAGATCGTAAGTGTTTGGGTAGAGTGCATGTCGGTATTGGTAGAGTGGATACCTCCACCAGGCTGAATAGTTTACGTTTTGTATCCCATTGATAGGTCACATCTGGATGCGACATGAACCAAAATCTGATAGGCTTGTTCTTGTTACTTACCCAACTCATCCAACTTTGTGGCATAATTCGAGTGGGTCGAGTTTTGAGGTCAGATTGGGAGAGTTTATAAGTCGGATGACTTTGGATTAAATTCTCTCCAGTAAGTATGTGGAGCTAGAACCTCCCCAGATGTGAGAGCCATACTCTATACAAGGACGAATCAATCCTTTATATAGTTGAAGCAACTGTTGAGAGGAGAAGAATCTTAATAATCAGAACAGGACTCTTAGTTTCTTCGAGGCAGACTTAGCTATTTGTGTAATGTGTGGATTCCAGGATAAATTTAGTTAGTTAGGGTAAGAGTTAGGGTAATACCTAGTAGGTTTATTGAATCACATGGTGTAATTGTTTATTGAATCACTTATGCATCAGGAACAAGATAATTGGTTTCGGGTCATTTGCTGGCACAATTAGGCTGCTCATGGTTGAGGTTTCCATAGGGTTTCCGTAAATCTCACAGGATTGTGAGTCTGACAGGCGACTATGATGGGCCATGACATGTACAGTCATGTGAAAAAGTAAGTACACCCCATGTAAAGTTTTGACTTTTTCAACATATTTCAACATACAGCTATTTGATCTTCATTTCAACAATATTGATAGATAAAGGTGATATAATACAACAAATATCATGAAACATTTACATTTTGTAGTCCATTGTATAATTTAAATAAACATAAATGCAAGTTTCGCATGTGGAAAAAGTAAGTACACCCCATGAAATGTTTTTTAAAATCTTTTTAACATATGTGGACATATCAATATTTGATCTTCATTTAAACAGTATCTATAGATAAAGGTGATCTAATTGAACAAAAAACAATGAACGATTGACTTTGCAATAATGTATTCAACAAAAAATTGTTTCACAGCATGCACAGCTCGTTTCAAATCCCCCCACAACATCTCGATGGGATTTAGATCCAGGCTTTGACTTGGCCATTCCTGAACCCTCCATTTCTTTCTTTTCAGCCATTCCTTGGTGGATTTACTGGTATGTTTAGGGTCATTGTCATGTTGCAAGGTCCACCTTCGGTTGAGCTTCAACTTTCTGACAGATGGCCTCACATTATCCTCAAGCACCCTCTGGTACAATGAAGAATTCATAGTGGATTCTAGGATGGTGAGCTGCCCAGGCCCTGATGCAGCAAATCTGCCGCAAACCATAATATTTCCACCACCATGCTTTACAGTTGCTATCGGGTTCTTGTGGTCAAATGCTGTCTTTGGTTTTCGCCAAACATGTCTTCTGGTACTGTGGCCAAATAGCTCTATCTTTGACTCATCTGTCCAGAGCACATTGTTCCAGAAGTGCTGGTCTTTGCCTCGGTGTTCATTGGCAAACTTTAGTCTTGCCCTGATGTTCTTTCTGGACAGCAAAGGCTTCCTCCTGGCACACCTCCCATGTAGATCAAATTTGTGCAGCCTCTTTCTAATGGTTGACTCGTGCACTTTGACATCAACAGTGGCAAGAGCTACCTGTAGGTCCTGTGATGACATTCTGGGGTTCTTAGAGACTTCTTTCAGCATCTTGCTGTCTGCTCTCGGGCTGAACTTGCTGGGGCGGCCTGGCCTGATCAAGTTGGCAGTTGTTTGGAATCTTCTCCACTTGTCGATGATCTTCCAGACAGTCAAATGATTGATTTCAAATTGTTTGGAGATCTTTTTAAATCCCTTCCCAGACTCGTAGGCATCTATAACCTTCTTTCTGAAGGCCTCAGAGAGCTCTTTTGATCTAGGCATGGTGACGCCGCACACTTCAACAACAAAGAGCAAACCAAACGAAATGTCTGAGGTTTAAATAAGACAGGTTCCTCCAAGATCCTCTCTTACGATGTTCTAATCATTTGCACCTGAGCTGGTGCACCCGATTCTAATTTTAGGTATTTGAAGTAGTGATAAATGTAGGGGTGTACTTACTTTTTCCACATGCGAAATTTGCATTTATGTTTATTTAAATTATACAATGGACTACAAAATGTAAATGTTTCATGATATTTGTTATATTATATCACCTTTATCTATCAATATTGTTGAAATGAAGATCAAATAGCTGTATGTTGAAATATGTTGAAAAAGTCAAAACTTTACATGGGGTGTACTTACTTTTTCACATGACTGTAGGAGCCATACTGTTGTTTCGGTCATGGTTTCTGTGTTTGGTGAGGGAAGGGTTAAGGAATTGTGGTGGGGGGTGGGGGCGGGATGAGGAGGAGATTTGTCGGCTTGGATTGGGGAGGGGATTGAAGTCTTCGGTTTGAAAGGGGGAGGTTGAAGACTTGCAGTTGGGAGGCGGAGGTTTGGAGGTAGGTGAGGACTTGAAGTCACATTTAACATTGTGTGGATGTTCTGTGGGTCTCTGTTAGGTATTATATTGTTGCGGTTTTGTGTTTTTACAATAAAGGTTAATTTCCCCTCATAGTTTAGTTACACTACAACATGTATCCTCGTTTAAGCTCAGTTATTTCGTAGTAAATGTAAGCGTAGACCTTTCCTGTGTTTAGAACAAGGAGAGTTAGAACAAGGAGTTGTTGAGTAGAACAAGGAGAGTTAGGTCCTTTACGATGCCTCAATGCTTTGGGTTTTGGCACAAAATCAAGATTGAACAAGTCAATCAAGGCCGAACGAAGGGCGGGGCTAGAGGAGTGGGAGTGACCGGTAAGCACGAGCCGCCAATCAGGGCTCGAGGGTAGTGACTTACCACTGCGGCAAAAGGCGGGGTTTGGAACATTCGATGCGGGCTAGGGCGGGGGCAATATAACCCTGTGCCCAGAGCCCCCACCTCAGTTATGAGGGGAGATGCGCTGAGACAAGTTATGAGTTGGGATGCACGGTGTTGAATTGAGTTCTGAGATGTGCGCAGGGCAAGCCAGCGAGTTATGATTGTGGAGCGCTCAGATGTGAGTTGAGCTGGAGGCAGATCCCCGCCTAAGTTGAGTTCTCAGTTGAGCTGGAGTCAGATCCCCGAGGAGTGCAGACGAGTTGCGCTGTGTCAGTTACGAGAGTGAAAGCGCGCAGTTGTATTAATCGCGCTGTGAAGGACAGCCATTCCGGGCCAGAGACGCGCATATTTTCCTGCCTGCCTGCCTTTGCTGAGATACGCGCCGCGAGGATTTTCCCGCCTGCCTGCCTGTCTTCGCCGGGACACGTGCTGTGACCGCCAGAGGGCCATGCTGGTTGAGCTGTTCCTGGACGACCAAAGCCGGCGCGTTCAGTGCATGAACATTTCTTCCTTCATCTCCTTGTGTGTGTAAGTGGGCCCATTGTCTGGGGAAATAAGTAAGACTGCTTAAGACTGCCCTGTGTCTCTTCTTCTTCTTCTACCAGTGTACATTGTGTAAATAATAATTAAACCTGTTCTTCCTTTGATTCGACCGTTTCGTCCCTTCCATCATTGACTGAGCGTGGTATGAATTATATCGCTCTGATCGGGTTCCAATAGCAAGGTAACAGCACGGACCACGTGGTACTCCATCTGCTCGGGTGTACTCAATTACGCGTGGTTCATGCGAGACTCAATCCCCGCTTCCGCGGCGGCGTGGGTACTTAGTTACGTGCGAAAATTGTCCCAAGACCCTTTCCCACATCTGACCGGAAGTGGCGACTCAGTCTCCGGTTCAAAGACCCAAGGAGAACAAGGGGCTTAATCTCCCCTTGGTAAGGGAACGGGCTTCGTAAAACCGTAACAATATATATAATAGGCTAATGCTGTCTTTCCCCTACCTCCGTCCCCCCTCCAGCCCCCCAAAAGGCAGGAAATGCTCCACAGAGAGAAAACAATAATAGTTCAAAGCTGCCTCCAATTAATCCAAACGTACGGGAAAATTATAATGTAAAAGCCAAAGTTGTACACAATAGATTATCATACATATAAGGTGCAGATAGTGTAACCTGTGGAATTCAGAACTTCCCTGGTAGGTGAATTGGATGTGGAGGGGCAGTCTCCGGGCCTCAATGGTCTCCCAATGTGACGCTCTCAGAATTCCTTTTGTGAGGGTATGGCAAGGATTGTTTTCCAAACTTCTGTTGTTGACATTATCATCGTCAACGACAATATTGATCTTTGAAACACTTTGAAACAGTTTGACATTGAAACATTTCGTGCAAAGATAACCAAATATTTGCTGATGACTCCACTCTCTGCCACTCCATTCCTCATCCTTCAGATCGGCAGTCTGCAGCCTTCTCACTCTCTGCAGACCTGGACAAAATCACAGACTGGTCAAACAAGTGGAACATGTCTTTCAATCCTGACAAATCTCACACTCTTACGATGTCTCTCTGAAAAGACCATCTGGGAAACCCTCCCATCTACTTTCTCAACAATTCTCTTGAAGAAGTTCTGTCACTCAAGCTTTTGGGTCTCACTATCTGCCATGATCTTTCCTGGGAAAAACACATTTCCAAAATGGCCTCCAAAGCCATTTGCCGACTGGGCATCCTCTGTCGTGCGAAGTCCTTCTTTGGCACACCTGAGCTCCTCACCACATACAAGGCTTTCATCCGTAGCTCAATGGAATACTGTTCTCCCCTCTGGGCTGGTGCTCCCGCCTCACACCTAGCTCGGCTTCACGCTGTTGAAACCAAAGCTTTCAGAATCATTGGAATCTCCTGCGATGAAGTTAACTCCGAGGGCCTTTCACTCACTCACCGCAGGCAGGTTGGTGGTCTTTCTGTCTTCTACCGACTCCTCTCTGGCCTTGCTCCCCCAGCTCTCTCTGTGTTTTGTCCCCCAAATATTCCTACAGGTCGCACAAGATCTGCCTGCAACCCTCTTATGGTTAAACTGCCAAAATCAAGACTCTCTGCTCACCTTCACTCTTTCATTCCCCTTTTCTCCTGCCTCTGGAACAAACTCCCTCACTCTCTTCCATCCCACTCCTCCCTCCAGGTCTTTAAAACGGCTGTCCACCACCATCTCTTATCTTCCCCCATCCAAAACCTTGATCTTGTCATAAGTTTTATGTTTTAGTTTGTCTTTTTTGTGATCAATGTTAGCTCTTACATGAGCCTCGACCTTGTATCCAAAAAAAAAGAAGAAAAAAAAGCATCAGCAGTGTGATGAGGGATATGTCGGCCAACACATGGTATGAAGTGGATTACCACTTGGATTTGCTCATTTCCACTAAAGGTGCACACGTTGAGGTATACTGAAGAAAAAAAGAAAGTTTATGAATTTGTTGACAAAATGCAAAAAACCACATCATTGTATCTCTTCTATTTGGTTGTAATAAGATTTTAAAACCGGAACAAGACTTTGTAGACAACAAAAGCCAAAAAATACCTTCCATGGTAAATCCATGGTAAGCTTACCCAATCAAATATTTTGAATAAATCAATAAGTAGTGAAACGTATTTTACTCTCTTCTTTCCTTTAAGTGCCAGGTGGATGCGACTCATGACATTCATTTGTTTAACTCTTTCAATCTGCCCAATAATTTAAAACGGCTTCCTTTTTTTCTCTATCGTGGTATTTTTACCATGGGTTTCTGCTAGTAAATGATTATTGTGCACAGTATTTTTTCTTATAAATTCCTCCCCCGTGCAATTATCGTCTCTTATTAAATACACTCTGGCTCGGGGGTAAATTCTGGCTGTGGTGGCTGCTTCATTGTGTTTTTTAAAGACCCATGAAGGGATTAATTGGCTGCGGTCCACACCGCTAGTAAAACAGCATCACATGGCTCAGGTTGCTCGGCCTGAATTGGATCCAGACTCCAGTCACGTGATGCCTCCCGGCACAACACTGCGCTGCTTTGGGACTTCCAATTCGCATGGTATCGTGGCTCCGGCGAGGTCTTCCAAGCGGTTGACTATTGTGGTCGCTTTTTCTTTTCTTTTTTGTATACAAGATCGAGGCTCTTGAAAGAGCGAACATTAATTGCACAAAAAGTCAAACCGACACATAAAACATATAATAAGGGGAGCAGAAGACAAGATGGGGAGAGAGTGGGAAGGACACAAACACAACATTTGAGAACAGGGACATCGAGAGATCTGTGGGAGGGAGAGGGCTTGGGGGGAGGTGGGAGAAGTATAAAACATATGGACATTGCAAGGACTTCCAGGAAAGAATTTGGAATTTCAAACAAAGTGGATCTTGGGTGAATTACCGGGGGTAGCAAAGATCAAGGTTTTGGATGGGGGAAGATAAGAGATGGTGGTGGACAGCCGTTTTCAAGACCTGGAGGGAGGAGTGGGATGGAAGAGAGTGGGGGAGTTTGTTCCAGAGGCGGGAGAAAATAGGAGTTAAGGAGTGAAGGTGAGCAGAGAGTCTTGATGCTGGCAGTTTAACCATAAGAGTTTAACCATAAGTTACCATAACCATAAGTTTAACCATTTAACCTCCCTCAAAACCTATCTGTATCACAAGTCTTTCAAAGTCTAAGTCCTGTTTTCCCTTTGGTTTGAGGTGGGACAGAGATCGAGAGTTTGTCTGTGTGCGTGTGCGGGGGAGGGAGGGGAGGAGGAGGGGAGAGTACACATCTGTGGGTTTTGAATGGGGAGGGAGAGGAATAGGGCAAGAGTGAAGGTGTGTCTGTGTGTGTGTATGTTTGTGTGTGCGTGTGCGGTGTGTGTGCGTTCGCATGATAATGTAAAGCGCCACGAGGGTCGTTAATTCTGCTTGATGGGGCTATATAAGACTCCTTTATTATTATTATAATTATTATTAAGATGGTTGCTGGCAGATCTTGTGCGACCTGTAGGAATATTAGGGGGACAGAGCACAGAGAGAGCTGGGGGAGCAAGGCCGGAGAGGAGTCGGTAGAAGACGGAAAGACCACCAACCTGCCTGCGGTGAGTGAGTGAAAGGCCCTCGGAGATAGCTTCATCGTGGGAGATTCCAATGATTCTGAACGCTTTGGTTTCAACAGCTTTCACGATATTTCTCCCTTACTTTTTTACTTTTCTCATATTAATGTTTCTCAATTGAATCTATCTCCTAGCAACATCCCCTCCTCCTCAATTCCCTCCTTTTAGTACGTAATATGTGTATATGGGCTCTGTGAGCCTGCAGACAATCAATCCTTCCTCACTTGATCCAGGGTGAGCCTTTTGATTCCCAGGTCCGATTTGTAGCACTCTTGAGGTTCGAATCTCCACGCGAGCCACGTGCTGTAACCAGTGGTCCAGCACGCACCCCGCGATGCTGTTCAAGGCAGCGGAACCGAGGCGGAAATGGCGTTAATGAGAGAAGTAAATGAGGCGTGCAGACGATCCTGGCTGGTGAGGCAGAAGCATGCGGCCCATTTGGCTCATATTTATTTATTCTATTTTGTACAGTGCCTTCTGAAAATATTCACACCCCTTGACTTTTTCACATTTTGGTGTGTTACAGCCTGAATATAAAATGGGTTAATTTGAGATTTTTTTTGTCACCGATCCATACAAAATACCTCATAATGACAATGTGAAAACATGTTTTTAGAAATTTTTACAAAATAATTAAAAATGAAATAACGAAATATCTGATTACCATAAGTGTTCAGCCCCTTGAGACAATACCTCGTAGAAGTCCCTTTGGCAGCGATTACAGCTTCGAGTCTTCTTGGGTGTGTATGCATCAGCTTCTTTGGGGAGTTTGTGTGGGTGTGTATGCTTTGGGGAGTTTGTGTGGTTGTGTATGCTTTGGGGAGTTTGTGTGGGTGTGTATGCTTTGGGGAGTTTGTGTGGTTGTGTATGCTTTGGGGAGTTTGTGTGGGTGTGTATGCTTTGGGGAGTTTGTGTGGTTGTGTATGCTTTGGGGAGTTTGTGTGGGTGTGTATGCTTTGGGGAGTTTGTGTGGGTGTGTATGCTTTGGGGAGTTTGTGTGGGTGTGTATGCTTTGGGGAGTTTGTGTGGGTGTGTATGCTTTGGGGAGTTTGTGTGGGTGTGTATGCTTTGGGGAGTTTGTGTGGGTGTGTATGCTTTGGGGAGTTTGTGTGGGTGTGTATGCTTTGGGGAGTTTGTGTGGTTGTGTATGCTTTGGGGAGTTTGTGTGGTTGTGTATGCTTTGGGGAGTTTGTGTGGGTGTGTATGCTTTGGGGAGTTTGTGTGGGTGTGTATGCTTTGGGGAGTTTGTGTGGGTGTGTATGCTTTGGGGAGTTTGTGTGGGTGTGTATGCTTTGGGGAGTTTGTGTGGTTGTGTATGCTTTGGGGAGTTTGTGTGGGTGTGTATGCTTTGGGGAGTTTGTGTGGGTGTGTATGCTTTGGGGAGTTTGTGTGGGTGTGTATGCTTTGGGGAGTTTGTGTGGGTGTGTATGCTTTGGGGAGTTTGTGTGGGTGTGTATGCTTTGGGGAGTTTGTGTGGGTGTGTATGCTTTGGGGAGTTTGTGTGGTTGTGTATGCTTTGGGGAGTTTGTGTGGGTGTGTATGCTTTGGGGAGTTTGTGTGGTTGTGTATGCTTTGGGGAGTTTGTGTGGGTGTGTATGCTTTGGGGAGTTTGTGTGGTTGTGTATGCTTTGGGGAGTTTGTGTGGTTGTGTATGCTTTGGGGAGTTTGTGTGGGTGTGTATGCTTTGGGGAGTTTGTGTGGGTGTGTGTGCTTTGGGGAGTTTGTGTGGGTGTGTATGCTTTGGGGAGTTTGTGTGGGTGTGTATGCTTTGGGGAGTTTGTGTGGGTGTGTATGCTTTGGGGAGTTTGTGTGGGTGTGTATGCTTTGGGGAGTTTGTGTGGGTGTGTATGCTTTGGGGAGTTTGTGTGGGTGTGTATGCTTTGGGGAGTTTGTGTGCTTGTGTATGCTTTGGGGAGTTTGTGTGGGTGTGTATGCTTTGGGGAGTTTGTGTGGGTGTGTATGCTTTGGGGAGTTTGTGTGGGTGTGTATGCTTTGGGGAGTTTGTGTGGGTGTGTATGCTTTGGGGAGTTTGTGTGGGTGTGTATGCTTTGGGGAGTTTGTGTGGGTGTGTATGCTTTGGGGAGTTTGTGTGGGTGTGTGTGCTTTGGGGAGTTTGTGTGGGTGTGTATGCTTTGGGGAGTTTGTGTGGGTGTGTATGCTTTGGGGAGTTTGTGTGGTTGTGTATGCTTTGGGGAGTTTGTGTGGTTGTGTATGCTTTGGGGAGTTTGTGTGGGTGTGTATGCTTTGGGGAGTTTGTGTGGTTGTGTATGCTTTGGGGAGTTTGTGTGGTTGTGTATGCTTTGGGGAGTTTGTGTGGGTGTGTATGCTTTGGGGAGTTTGTGTGGGTGTGTATGCTTTGGGGAGTTTGTGTGGGTGTGTATGCTTTGGGGAGTTTGTGTGGGTGTGTATGCTTTGGGGAGTTTGTGTGGGTGTGTATGCTTTGGGGAGTTTGTGTGCTTGTGTATGCTTTGGGGAGTTTGTGTGGGTGTGTATGCTTTGGGGAGTTTGTGTGGGTGTGTATGCTTTGGGGAGTTTGTGTGGGTGTGTATGCTTTGGGGAGTTTGTGTGGTTGTGTATGCTTTGGGGAGTTTGTGTGGTTGTGTATGCTTTGGGGAGTTTGTGTGGGTGTGTATGCTTTGGGGAGTTTGTGTGGGTGTGTATGCTTTGGGGAGTTTCTCTCATTCTTCCTTGTAGATTTGCTCGAGCTCTGTCAAGTTGGATGGGGAGCGTCGGTGAGCAGCAATCTTCAAGTCTTTCCACAGATTCTCAATGCAATTCAAGTTTGGTCTTTGGCTGGAACACTCAAGGACTTTCACGTTCTTGTTCTGAAGCCATTCCAATGCTGCTTTGGCTGTATGTGCTTCTGGTCATTGTCCTTTCGGAACATAAATCTTCACCGCAGTCTAAGGACTTTTGCACTCTGAAGCAGGTTCTCCTCAAGGATTTGACTGTAATTAGCTCCATTAATTGTTCCCTCTATTCTTACAAGTTTCCCATTCCCTGCCAATCAAAAGCATCCCCATAGCATGATGCTGCCACCACCACGCTTCACGGTAGGTGGGGATGGTGTTAGATGGGTGATGAGCTGTGCTCAGTTTCCGCCAGATGTAGAGCTTTGCACTCAGGCCAAATAGTTCAGTTTTCATCTCATCAGACCACAGAAACCTTTGCCTCATGCTCTCTGAGTCTGAGTCTTTCATGTGCCTTTTTGCAAACGCCAGTCGTGCTTTCATGTGCCTTTTTCTCAGGAGCCTCTGTCTGGCCACTCTCCCATAAAGCCTAGATTTGTGAAGTGCTGCAAAGACTGGTGTCCTTCTGGCAGGTTCTCCCATATCAGCAAAGGAACTCTGTAGTCTCCTCCCTGACCAATGTCCTTGCCCGGATGCTCAGACTCCAGGAAGATTTTTTCCATTTCCTAATGATGGAGCTCACTGTGCTCTTGGGAACTTTGCACACTCTAGAAATTGTTTTTTACCCTTCCCCCGATTTAAGCCTCTTCACAATTCTATCTCAGTGTTCTACGGACAGTCCCTTGGACTTCATGGTATAATTTCTGCTCTGACATGCACTATCAACTGTGGGACCTCGTATAGAAAGGTTTCTTTCTAAATCACGTCCAATCAATTGAATTGGCCACAGGTGGACTCCAATCAAGTTGTGGAGACATCTCAAGGATGATCGAAGGAAATTGGGTGCACCTGAGCTCAATTTGGAGTGTAAGTTTGGAGTGCAAAGGGGTTAAATACTCTTAGACTCGAGACATTTCAGCTTTTCATTTATAATGATTATGGTGACAATATGGTGTATTTTGTTGCAATTGCAATTCTAAACGTGTTCTTGAGCCTCTTCTACTCGACAAGGCTGCATTTGAGGCTTGTAAGATAATTGTTACGTTGTTGGCCTAGTGGTAACCTGGTGAGGTCACTTGAACTGGTATTTTTTTTTCCAGGCTCTATAAAGCTCATAGTGGAGCTGCCGCATTCACATCTCGCACACATGGACATACAGACGAATACACGGGACAAAACGCAGAACTTTTTGGATGAGGTAAACGCAGCTGCTGAGCTGAGGGGAAATGGCGCCACTTCCCAGGGCATTCTGGGTACTAACGACGTCATAACAATGGCGGCGCCTTTCCCACCGCACTCAGCCTGGAATTTCCTTGAGGAATTTCCTTTTCCCCATGTATGCCAACTATGGTTGTTTGTCCATGTTCCTATTCTTCTTCTGCTTTCGTATGCGGCATAGGGTTGTGGGGGTCGCATCATTGGCTGGGGGTGCAGCAGTGCTGCTGATGCAATGCCCTCTCTGCAGGTTGGGGAAGGAATTTGGAATTTCATCATGTTACTCATGCTCTTCACGAAGGACACCAAGGGATCTCTAACGTCCACCAACGAATGCCGACAGATAGGATTCCCAGTTTAATGCCCATCCGAGAGACAGCAGACGTATTGATGAATCACCCTGCATATGAAACACCAGGATGACAGTTTATAGCTGAGTCGGCTGGCCCCCATTAGAGCATTTAAATTGCATCAGATGTAGCAATAAATGTGAATTGTTGCTCCCAGCTTGCCGGCTCGACGACAGAAGATGCCGTTTGCATTTTTGCCACCACCATCCCTATGCAGTTTAGAATCCTGTTCGGGCACAGGCAACTTGCTGGTCATTTTAAATGCTGAATCTCAAGAAAGAAAGCAGCACGCACCATTTTTATGTCTTTGGTATCACTTGGCCGGGGTTTGAACCCCTGATCTCCCAGACTCGGAGAGGATGGCCTAACTGTTACACCTCCGAGTCAATTCCCAATGTTTTGGATTAAAACCTTCCTGAACTTCTATTTAATTCCAACAAAATAATGGTGTCCTTCCCTTATTTCGACAAAAGGGTGGTGTCCTTCCCTTTCCTATGTCCTCTCTCACTTCTTTGCGTAACGTCACCAAAACTCCGTCGACACGATTAACAATGTGCTACCACCTACAGTACCTGCGACATCAAAATTTACTTCAAACTCCTTTTATTCTATTTGGCCCAGTCGAAAGTAGTCTTTTCCCAAAGCGTTCACCATGCTTGATGATGTCACAGAATTCTGGTGCTTCAAACCCAACCATCATGGCGTTGTTGCTCTTGGCATCTACTTTTATTCTGTACGTCGTAGGATTGTTGTTGTTGTTATTTCACCTCCCATCCTATCAAATCCCATACCATCCCATATCCAGGGATATCCGCTTGCATGTGCATATTTTTTCTCCTTAAATCGATATGGACACCACAGAATCTGGCTTCAATTGTTAGGCACATCACACCATCGGTTGTGGCTAATCATACTCAAAAGTTCATGAGCAGCATTAAAAATCCTCATTAAGTTGCAATGCATCAGTTGTGCTAATGGGTGTGCTAATGATATAGAAACCATCCTAATGGATGATACGTTGAGATCGGAACGAGTGAATAGGGATTTTTATGTTGTCCTATCCATAAAGTTAAAAAGTGAAATTCAACAATCCGGGCGAAGATTCAGGAACCTTGAAGTTGTAGCAAGTAAAAACTGTGCGTTCAATCTATCTGGAGGCCCTCTCTCCGATGGACAGCTGGGCCCGGCCAAATGTTAGCATTAGCTTGTGGACGTTATGATCCCAAAACAGGTGTCTCTCAACAAAGAGTCGCCCAATACTGTTCATGAATCCTTCAACAGCACGTGCATTGTTTACACCTGTGTCAGTCCATATATAGTCCACATAAAATCCATATATCATCAAAATTCACAAATTGCTTAAAAAGAATTAATTTCAGCATAGAGTTTGCGACATGTTTTAAGTTTGGGTTTTGTGATGCCCAATTTTTTCCCTCCAGATGAACCATCTTTGGAATAATAATTAAGCTCGCAGTGAGTAGGCGTCCATATTTTTATCGAAGGGTAGTCGTTGCAGTTTTTCAGCTCCCCAATGAAGCGGGTGTTTCTCGGCTTTGTGGTGGTACGATGAGAGAAGTGTCTGTGGTGTCCTACTGAAAAACACCAGACGGTAAATTATTTAAACTACAAGGTAACTACTCTTGGCTTGGCCCTGTGGAGCTGAGTAAACTAAGAAACAACCGGACGGCTATCCCTTGACATATTCCGAGCTGTTGTGACGGCCATAACAGTTGAGTTGACAAAATGTTATGGAGGACGTTCAGGTCAGAAAGCACGTAAACGTCTCATTACTGAACCAGAGGTCAATAGAAAATCCACTTAAAGAACCGAAACAGATTGACAGCAAAGGACTACAAGGTGGGTTTTATGACTTTGTGTCGTTTATTACCCTGCGCTCGCGAAGCAAAAAGCGGGGTTAAGCATTCAGGTACGTACGTGTGCCGTGTGCCGTATGTGTCTGCATTAAAAAAATTAATATTCTCGGCAACCGTTGGTCCGATTGACATAAAATTTTCACCATAGGAGGGCCTCCTCCTGTAGAATATTTTAATGATTATTATGACGTCATAGGTCACGTGATACAGGCGCCATCTTGGAAAAACTTCGCACCTCTATATCTCTGAAACCACTCCATGGAAAAAAATGAGACCTGGCTCATTGTCAAGTACTCCCCACGGGGAATAAGACATGATGATGTCATCAGTGCCTTCGTTATGACGTCATAATTCGACAAGTGCAACACTTATCCGATCTTTTTTTTTTTTTCCAGCAACTGTTGGTCTGACGGACACGACATTTTTACCATAGGAGCGCCTCCTTCTGTAGAATATTTTAACGATGATCATGACGTCATACGTCATGTGGTACAGGCGCCATCTTGGAAAAACCGAAAAATGTTGCACCTCTATATCTCCAAAACGACTGCATGGAAAAAATTGAAACATGGCTCATTGTAAAGAACTCCATATGGGGAATAGTTGTTAACGATGACGTCATTGGTGCCATAATTATGACGTCATAATTCGACAGGGACAATGCTTAGTCTGATCAGTTTGAAATGTATTGAGCGTGATATATGCAACAATTATATTAGAGAATATAAATTTATGATGTCATAGCTCATGTGGTCTGGCAGCCATGTTGGATCAAAGAAAAAAAAATGTTCAAAAACAGAAGAGTTGGCTCGCAACAAGTTGACTGCACAGGGTAAGTATTCTATGAATACCATCTATGTGTTTTATGAATACCATGTGTTTTATACTTCTCCCACCCCCTCCCCCCCCTTCCCACGCCTCCTGCCCCCAAGCCCTCTCCCTCCCACACTTCTCCCTGCTCTCAAATGTTGTGGTTGTGTGCTTCCCCTTCTCTCCCCATCTTGTCTGCCGCTCCCTCTTTTTGTATATTTTGTTTGTCTGGTTGATTTGTTTGTGAAATAAATGTTAGCTCTTTCACGAGCCTCGATTCAGTATACAAAAAAAAAAAAAATCTAGTTTCCTTATTTTTTTCTCCTTTCCCCTCTCGCATCATCTAATATATTCGCAAACAATATTAACTTGTCATCATCGACCAAATCGAATTGCTTGTTGTCATTGCTTCAACTCCTCGGAATGAAGGATTTCCTTAAAAGCGCAGCATCCTTACGCTATTTATTTATTTATTTTTAAGAAAATCGCTTTACTCAAACCCGAAATTCCCAAATGCTGTAGGATCTGAAATGCTCGATATAAATGGCACCTTGCACATCCGTGGCACTGACAAACGGTTGTTATGTCACTATTGTGGGCCTGTTGTCAACCGCTGAATGTTGTGTTATCTCCTCTGTGGCCCACAAGCCTTCGGGCCTCGTCGGTGACTGCCTGTCTTTTTTAGGAGTAGCCTTAATTAGTATACAGTGTTTTTAGTGTTTTTTACACAAAAAAGTAAAAGAAGTGTTTTTACAATTTTATTGCATTCTATTGCACTATCAGATACTGTGATGAAGAGTGAAGAATGTCTGCATGTGTTCAATTGGGATGGAGGTTGGGTGCTCTGCCATCTTGAAAGTCCGAAGTAAAGAGCAGGGCATGGAGAAGCCAGAAAATGGGTTCCGCATGCGGGAGAAGAAAGTTGTGCATGAATGGTTGAGATTCGCCATGGATGATCTTGAGAAAGAAGTACTTCTGATTAAAAATTTTATGACTCGTGCAAAACCTCAGGAATATGATGCACAAGGACCAGTTTCACCAACATTCATAATCCAGATTGTATGATGTGGAAGGGTTTATATGATGTAAGAATCATCGTAAAAAAAATCTTAAAAACCACTCACGAACTCCCTCGCTGATGTAAATGTTTAGTACTTAATATGTGGGCTGGAAAGCTAGAGTTTTGTGTACTGATTAACTGGAAGCGACAATTCCAGGAAAAGAATCACATATCTGTCAGTAAATATCCGTAAACGGCCGTTGGTCGGCGATCGGACCCTCACTCACGATCACGGAGGATCACGTGACCAAAGACGGGCACATTATGTGATCTTGCACAGGTACGGTACGATCGCTCCCCAATAAAGCGGGTGCTTCTCGGCTTTGTGGTGGTATGATGAGAGAAGTGCCTGGGTTTTTGTCATTTCTGGACCATGTATTGCAAGGTGGGTGCAAAGTTGTAAACCTTCATCTTTACGTGTGGTGTACAACAGTAAGAAGTTGTGAACATTTATGGTTTACAGACATTGTACAAGACATACTTTAAGTACACATATTACATGTTTATATGCAGTATACATTCCGACCTTTGTTTCACGATCTCTTCAGGAGATGGAACGGAGACTTACCAGGTCTCAAAGGGTGTGTGTGTGTGTGTGTGTGTGTGTGTGTGTGTGTGTGTGTGTGTGTGTGTGCAATTTGTAGTACAGGTAGACTGTTGTTGACTGTTATTTCCACACGTGGGAGGGTTGCAGGAGATAGAACATGGAGACCTATCAAGTAGAACGCAAACATAAGGCCCTATATTAGACAATCATCGATGTACAAATGAGTTTGCCCCTGGCGAAGTTCCAAATCCGAATCCAGATACGATCATTTTTTTTATAATTTAAGTGATTCTTCACCATTGAGAGATGGAGCAAAAAACGATATTTACCAAGATATCTCAAAAAGTCGTGAACGGATTGTAAAAAAAACTTGGTGGATGAGTTGGTTCAGTGACGAGAGCAATGTGAATAGATTTTGGTTCAGGTCCGAATCCAGATCCGGCCTATCAGTGGGATAGAAAACGTAAACTGTTCAGCCTGGCGGAGGTATGCTCTCGTTCTAGTTTTCATGTCTGCACTCGGATTCCCCCCAGTATCCGCTTGCAGTCTGTAAGCAAGACCCACTGGTAGATGATATATCTCACAAGTGGGATGCATCTCATAAAGTTTCCAGCAATCCCATCCTAATGAAACCCCATACTTGTTAAAAAATTCCAAAATCCAGGCCCTACTCTTTCCTCTGTTCTTCTTCTTCTTTCGTATGCAGCACATGGCTGAGGGTAGCATCATTTTTATGGGGACACACCTCTGCTGTGTCTGGCCAGAGTGCTGGTGATAGGACACGTCCTCTTCGCGAAGGACACCGTGGGATCTTTAACGTCCACCAACTAACGACACACACCCAGTTTAACGTCCATCCGACACACATTGATAAATCACCCTACCTGTGAAGCACCTGGACGACAGTTTATAGCTGGATAAGGACTCGAAGCCTAAGGCCAAATGCTCACCTTCATTCCTTTGTTTCTTTCATCTCCTGCTTGTGGAACCTCCTTCCTCAGTCTGTTCAATCACACTTTCTTTCCCTACAGGGTTTCGAGTTGGCAGTAATGCACCACCTGAGGTCATCTTGTTTCTACTCTCATTAACCTTCTCCTACCTCTCCGCATCTACTTGCAGGTCGCTACGTTTCCTTCCCCCTCTGCTCTCTCCAATCCCAGCTGTTCATTCATCCCCTCGTTGCATCCATGTGTGCCATGCTGTCAGTGTGTTACCTGCTACCATCTGTCACTTCACGACTCCCTGAGCCTCCTATTTGTGTGTATATGTTAAACAACCCACAAAGGTGTGTTATACACATTACGTTTGTAGGTTCTAGTCCAATATGGACTCAGGTTCCATTTCCAGGTGAATTTTGAAACGCCTGACGTCTATAAGTTATCAACTCCCTTTTTAAACCGACCGACTGTTCTTCCTGCATTCCTCGAAGGAAAAGGAAGATCCCAGCCATCTTGCGAAGAGTCTTTCTTTTCTTTATCGTCTGACTCGTGATTATTTATTTCCCACCACAACTTCAACCAAACCTCAACATGTCTACAGTCCCCTTTAACATCTTGTATGCACCTATAAGCCTGGTGATGGCTTATTGGTTAACTTCTTAAAGTGTATGGAGTCCTCCCTGGGGCACCCTCTCGTTGACTCGATTTGCGTTGAGGAGGGTAGATACTTGTATCGATTAAAATGAGCAGCTCTGCGAGATGTCTCGATTTACGGTGTTTTTAGATGGATTTTTTTCAACCTACAGAAAGATAAACCGATTTGAAGGTATTCAAATCCCGTGATCAAAACTTTGGGCTGCATGTATGGGCAGGTGAGGGGAGTATGACAAAAACACTCGAAATGGCCGCTAGAGATACCTCTACATTCTTCGATTCTCCGTTGTTGTTTTTTAATATTAAAAAGACAGGGAGAGGGGGGGGGGGGTGGGGGGTAAAATATTTCTCTCTGAAATTTGACCAAGTTTCTTGGGGGGTCAAATATTTCACTCTCTGAAATTTGACCTAAAGTTTTTTGGGGGGTCAAATATTACTCTGAAATTTGACCTCGTTTTTGGGGGTCAAATATTTCCCTCTGAAACTTGACCTCAAGTTTTTTGGGGGGGGTCAAATATTTCTCTCTCTGAAATTTGACCTCGTTTTTGGGGGTCAAATATTTCTCTCTCTGAAATTTGACCAAGGTTTTTGGGGGGGGGGTCAAATATTTCTCTCTCTGAAATTTGACCAAGTTTTTTTTCCATGAACCAAACTTTGGGTGGCGAATTGGATGGAAATTAGTGGGTGAGCATCAGTTTTACGTATTTTTTGGCTATATCTGAAAAGCTCGAATATATAGCTTTTTGAAATTACGATTTGGCTTTAGATAGAGCTTTAGGTGGTTGGCTTTAGAAGTTTAGATCTTAGGGTCAAGTTCAAGCCCCTGTCATGCCGTTAAAATAACACCAGGTGGGTTTACTCAGCCTGTCACATTTCCGAGGTTTCGGCAAAATGAGTACCAGCGCATCGGTAATAGGGGGGCGCTGCATCAGTGGCACAGCTGCTCCTCCAGAAAAAGATGCAGCCAACAGCCACAGTCTGCATACGAAGCACCACCACCATGCACCTATAATGTACCTACCCACCTCTCGTTCTTTTCTCTTCGTTCAAAAACGACGAGAATCCTCCTTCCTCAAGAATATCTGAAACACCCTGCAAAGATGCTTCTGCTGTGGGTGTCTGTAAATGGGGGGAAAACCCCCAGATTTGGCATTCGTTGGACCCTCATCCCATTAATGGGAATGCAAGTGAGACTGTGAGATGGCGTCGATGTCACCCTCCGGACACGTTTATAGTTTCTTTGTCGACGTTATATTGCAGCAGGAGGTTCGACTTGACGGCGAATTACCTGTTTGCGTCACGTGTGTGACGTCATGTTCCTCCTTGTAACCTGTCGCTTTATTTTACCTGGATAACATTATTATGGCTCAACAGCCTGGTTGGTTAATTGATCATGGAGATTTGAATAAACCATGAGGAAGGATCTTTTTAATGAGGACATTAATGAGAGTTTATTATTAATTCACATTATTACTTGCAAAATCTAAGAATTTTCAAGTATGTTGGTTTGTCTTGTGCGTTATTCTGTCTGTCAATCGTCTGCAGGTCACAATTTTAAACCGGTCTTCACGAAACTTCACCAGATGGTAGAGGCGGTCATAAGAAAGAAGCCTATTGATTTTGAGGTCAAAGGTCAGCTTGTGGTCGAATTTCTAAAATTATCATTTTTCATCTGATTGACTGATGGAGCTGATTTGTTGATTTGTAATACTCAGTTCCAGAAAGAGGATAATAAGCTTGTTACATATACGTCAGGTGGGTCGACGACAACCGTTGACTACCTGCTGGTGCGTAGGTGAGATAGGAGGCACCTCCGGGACACAAAGGTGATCCCGGGGGAGGAGGCTGTTTCACAGCACCACTTGGTTGTCTGCGACATAAGGGTGAAAGGTGCGAGGAGAGCTCGGCGGGTGAAGTACCAACCGAGAATGAAGGTGTGGAGGTTGAAAGAGGTGACAGTGAGGGAGGCATTAAAAGAGAGGCGGAATATGGTAGAGGGTGATGTGTTTGAGCTTGAAAGTGGTTGGATCTCGATGAAAGATAGTCTGTTGGGAGCCGTTGGTGAGGTATGTGGATGGACAAAAGAACCACCGAGGCACTCGGAAACATGGTGGTGGGATGATGAAGTTGGAAAGAGGATTGACGAGAAGAGGAAGAAGTTCAAGCAGTGGCAGAAGGCGAAGGGTACGGGAGCAGAAACAGCAGAGCATGAAAGTTATAAGGCAGCGAAGAAGGCTGCAAAGAAAGAGGCAGCAAAGGCGCAGGAGGCATGGAGGAAAATGTTCGGAGAACGCTTGGATTCGGAAGAGGGTCAGAAAGCAGTATTCAGGATTGCAAAGCAGATAGCGAAAGAGAGGTGTGATGTGATGGGGGTGAGTTGCTTGAAGGATGAAGTGGGACAAATCGTTGTCGACCCAGATGGAATTAAAGGAAGATGGAAAAGATATATGGAAATGCTGTTGAATACAAAGAATGAATGGGATGGCAACATAGAGAGTAACCCAGTTTTAGGACCGGCAGAGAAGATAACCGAGAAGGAAGTTGAGGAAGCGATAAAAGCAATGAAGAGTAGAAAAGCGGGAGGGCGAACGGGAGTTGTGGGAGATATGTTGAAGGCAGCGGGAAATTGGGGTGTGAAGAGAATGGCAGAGATCTGCAATCTGGTGGTGAAAGCAGGCCGCATTCCAGTGGATTGGGAACTGAGTACCTTCGTCCCTCTATACAAGGGGAAAGGTGACCCTCTGGGCTGTGGCTCGTATCGAGCGATAAAGTTATTGGAGCATGGAATGAAGGTATTGGAAAGGGTGTTGGAGAGGAGGATAAGGAAGAAAGTGAAGATTGACGAAATGCAGTTTGGATTTATGCCAGGAAGAGGAACGACAGACGCGCTTTTTATTGTGAGGCAGTTGCAGGAGAAGTATATGGAGAAGAGGAAGAAGTTGTTTCTTGGGTTTGTTGATCTGGAGAAAGCATTCGATAGGGTCCACGTGAAGTAGTGACATGGGCATTGAGGAAGTTAGGAGTGGAGGAATGGTTGATCAGAGTAGTGATGGCAATGCACAAAAGAGCGCGCACAGCTGTAAGGACGAAGGACGGGAACAGTGGTGAGTTTGAGGTGAAGGTGGGAGTGCATCACGGGTCGGTACTAAGTCCACTACTATTTGTAGCTGTCATGGAGGTGCTGGCTCAGAACGTAAAGGAGGGTTTACCGTGGGAGTTGTTGTATGCAGATGATCTGGTGTTGATTGCAGAAAGTATGGATGGACTGAATGAGAAGATGAAGATGTGGAAGGAATGTATGGAGACAAAAGGTCTGAAGGTGAATATCGGAAAAACGAAGGTGATGGCAAGTGGTAAAGAATGTGGTGAGGTGGAAAGAACTGGGAAGTGGCCGTGTGCTGTGTGCAGGAAGGGTGTCGGAGTGAATTTTTTTTTTTTTTTTTTTGTATACAAGATCGAGGCTCGTGAAAGAGCTAACATTAATCACACAAAAAAAAAAACCGACACACAAAACACAAAAAACAAGGGGAGCGGCAGACACGATGGGGAGAGAGGGGGAAGGACACAAACACAACATTTGAGAGCAGGGACATCGGGAGGACTTGGGGGGAGGTGGGAGAGGAATAAAACATATGAACACTGCAAGGACTCTGGGGTGAATTACCGGGGGTAGAAAAGATCAAGGTTTTCGATGGGGGAAGATAAGAGATGGTGGTGAACAGCTGTTTTAAAGACCTGGAGGGAGGAGTGGGATTGAAGGGAGTGGGGGAGTTTGTTCCAGAGGCGGGAGAAAAGGGGAATGAAAGAGTGAAGGTGAGCAGAGAGCCTAAACTTTGGCGGTTTAACCATAAGAGGGTTGCAGGCAGATCTTGTGCGACCTGAAGGAATATTGGGGGACAGAGCACAGAGAGAGCTGGGGGAGCAAGGCCGGAGAGGAGTCGGTAGAAGACAGAAAGACCACCAACCTGCCTGCGGTGAGTGAGTGAAAGGCCCTCGGAGTTGACTACATCGCAGGAGATTCCAATGATTCTGATTCCAATTCATTCCATTCAATGTCCAATGTGCGCTGAGTGGGTTCATCAAAAATGTAGTGGTCTGAGAGGGTCATTTACCATTGTGGCAGCTACATTCAAATGTAAGGTGTGCACAGAGGGAGCTGCAGATGGAGGAAATGTTGAGTTGGATCTTGGAGATGGTATAAAGCTGGAAGGTGTGAAAACATTTTGTTACCAAGGAGACATGCTGAATGGAGAAGGTGGATCAGACTCGGCAACGGTTGCTCGAGTGAGATGTGCATGGAAGAAGTTTCGGGAACTGAGTGGCGTGCTGACGAGGAGGGGAGTGTCGTTGAAGCTGAAGGGAAAGGTGTATGCTGCATGTGTGAGAAGTGTTATGATTTATGGGAGCGGACATGGGTAAGGAACGTAGAGCAGCAACGAAGGTTGGAAAGGGTGGAAATGCGAATGGTTCGATGGATGTGCGGAGTATTGTTGAGAGAGAGGAAGACAAATGATGAATTGTGAAAGATGATGGGAATAGAGCCTGTGATGGATGCTGTGAAGAGAAACAGGTTGAGTTGGTTTGGTCATGTGTTGAGGAAGGATGAAAGTGACTGGTTGAGAAGAGTGATGGAAATGAATGTAGAAGGAAGTAGCGGACGCCGGACGGGGAAGACCGAGAAAGACTTGGCTAAAGATGGTCGAAGAAGAAATGCGGGCAAGGGGGTTAACAAGGGGAGATGCAGAAAATAGGGCAAAACGGAGAACATTGTCATGGGGACCGCAAGGCTAACCCCCGCTCTTTTTTTTTTTTTTTTTTTTTTTTTTGTATACAAGATCGTGAAAGAGCGAACATTAATCACACAGAAAGACAAACAGACACACAAAACAAATAACATCGGGAGCGGTAGACAAGATGGGGAGAGAGGGGGAAGGACACAAACACAACATTTGAGAGCAGGGACCGAGAGACATGGAGACATCGAGAGAACTGTGGGAGGGAGAGGGCTTTGGGGGGAAGGCATGGGAAGGGGGGGGGGGGGGTGGGAGAGGTATAAAACGTATGGACACTGCCAAGACTTCCAGGAAAGAAGTTGGAATTTCAAACAAGGTGGATCTGGGGTGAATTAGTGGGGGTAGAAAAGATCAAGGTTTTGGATGGGGGAAGATAAGAGATGGTGGTGAACAGCTGTTTTGAAGACCTGGAGGGAGGAGTGTGATTGAAGTGAGTATGGGAGTTTGTTCCAGAGGCGGGAGAAAAGAGGAATGAAAGAGTGAAGGTGAGCAGAGAGCCGAGATTTCGGCAGTTTAACCATCAGAGGGTGGCTGGCAGATCTTGTGCGACCTGTAGGAATATTTGGGGGACAGAGCACAGAGAGAGCTGGGGGAGCAAGGCCGGAGAGGAGTCGGTAGAAGACAGAAAGACCACCTACCTGCCTGCGGTGAGTGAGTGAAAGGCCGTCAGAGATAGCTTCATTGCGGGAGATTCCAATGATTCTGAAAGCTTTGGATTCAACAGCGTGAAGCCGAGCCAGGTGTGAGGCAGGAGCACCAGCCCATAGGGGAGAACAGTATTCCATTGAGCTGCGGCTGAAAGCCTTGTATGTGGTGAGGAGCTCAGGTGTGCCTAGGAAGGACTTCGTACGACGGAGGATGCCCAGTCGGCGACTGGCTTTGGAGGCCAGCTTGGAAATGTGGTTTTCCCAAGAAAGATCATGGCAGATGGTGAGACCCAAAAGCTTGAGCGACAGAACTTCTTGGAGAGGATTGTTGAGAAAGTAGATGGGAGGGTTGTCCAGTCGATCTTTTCGGAGAGACATAGTAAGAGTGTGAGATTTGTCAGGATTGAAAGACATGTTCCACATGTTTGACCAGTCTGTGATTTTGTCCAGGTCTTCAGAGAGTGAGGAGGCTGCAGACTGCCGATCTGAGGGAAGAGGAATGGAGCGGCAGAGAGTGGAGTCATCAGCAAAGAGATACAGAGGATTTTCCAGAGAGTCGGAGAGATCATTGATAAAGACCAGAAAAAGCACAGGGTTTACCGTGGGAGTTGAATGCCTGCTGTTGAATGTTGAATGTTGAATTCGACGGCTACTTCCCCGACCAAGAGCAATACCCAGCATGGGTGCGGCAGCCATTTACTTTCGACGCTGCAACGGTAGATGTCAATGACCAATACCTCGACGACCTCATCGAACTTCAGCCAGACTCAACAACAGCTCTTCGGCACAACAATGCTCTCAACGTTTTGATGCTGCCAAATGCAAGGGTATCCTCACATCGCTAAAATTGCCCTTGAGATCCTCACACCGTTCATTACAACGTATCTCTGCGAGCATGCGTATTCGAAACTGGTGGACATTAAAACAAAGAAAGGATGCAGGCTTGCATGTGAAAATGATTTCAGGGTGGCCCTTTCCAAAACAAAACCACGCATTTCCCAGATCGCCTCCCGAAAAGAAGAACAGAAAACGCATTAAGATGCAATGATTGATTAATTGATTAAGATGATTGATTAATTAATGATTAATTAAGATGCAAATGAGTTCGACAGCACATTCAAGATGGCGACGGCGCGTTCTGGGGGTGAAGCTCAAGTGGTGAAGTCAGAAACCTTTCAACACAACCTTCTTCAGACATCCAAGGATTTTTTGAGCAATGATCATATGAAGCAGGAACCGTGTGATTCTCAACCCATGGAGCCAAGCAAACGTGCTCAGCTGCTCGAAGATTTGATTGTGAAAGTGAAGGTTGAATCGGACTTTGAAGATTTTTCAACGTCTCAAGAGAAAGGTGAAGCTCAAGTTGTGAAATCAGAAACTTTTCAACACAACCTTCTTCAGACATCCAAGGCTTATTTGACCAATGATCATGTGAAGCAGGAACCGTGTGATTCTCCACCCATGGAGCCCAGCAAACGTGCTCAGCTGCTCGAAGGTCGCACAGGATCTGCCAGTGACCCTCTTCTGGTGAAATTGCCAAAATCAAGTCTCTCTGCTCACGTTCACTCCTTCATTCCTCTTTACTCACGCCTCTGGAACAAACTCCCTCTCTCTTCAATCCCACTCCTCCCTCCAGGCCTTTGAAACAGCTGTTCATCACCCACCATCTCTTATCTTCCCCCATCTAAAACCTTGATCTCTTCTACCCCCGTTAATTCACCCCAAATCCACTTTTTCTTTGAAATACCCACTTTTTTCTTTCCTGGAAGTTCCAGCAGTGTCCAAGTGTTTTATACTTTCCTACCCCCCCCTCCCCTCCCCCCCACCTTCCCATGCCTCCTCCCCCAAAGCCCTCTCCCTCCCACAGATCTTCCGTTGTCCCTGTTATCTGCTGTTGTACTTGTGTGCTTCCCTCTCTCTCTCTCCTATCTTGTTTCCCGTTCCCTTTTTTGCATGTTTTGTCTGTCCTTTTGTTTATGTTTTTTGTGTGATTGATGTTAGCTCTTCCACGAGCTTCGATGTTGTAGACAAAAAACAAAAAAAATCTTCTTAATTTTTTGGTCAAATTTGAGGGGTTCCGCGAGTGTTCGGTGGGTTTCGTTAGGGTTCGGCGCCTTTAAAAAGGTTAAGAACCACTGGTGTAGGAGGAGGTTCGACGAGCACACGTGTAAATCGCCGCAGCAACTGTTTGCGACTGAATCTCGCTCTGCCAGTAATGACTGGAAAGTGGTGTGGGCGGTGGTAGTTGGTACAACAAAGTATCTAGTCCACCATTGGATGCACTCCTTCAATGTACAAACCTCATATCGATGTTTGCATACAAGATAGCACCCAACTATTTGTTATGCCTATATGCGGGGGATCACTAAGGCTCGTGGAAGAACTTTTAATGAATGAAGAACACAGAACTTGAACTTTTATCTGGCAAATCAACTGCAACTCTGCAAACGTCAATTAGTCTCACGTTGGGAGATTGTTGTAACGCCTGTGTCTCTCTGTCCACGTCTCCAAGTATATATTTTCTCTTTAATTATTTTTCTCTGCAACCACTTGTACGATCGATGCGAAACTTTAAATATTGGAGCGACTCCCCATGGAGAATCATTTATTGATGACTGACATCACATGGTATGGCAGCCCTATTGGATTAAAGGAAATAATTTCAACATCTTCTCCGAAACTGCTCAACGGAAAAAATTAAAATTTGGCGTATGTCATAAACTCCCCATGGGGTATTTTGGGTGGTAACGGTGACGTCATCAGTAAAATGGTATTCCAACCATAATTGGTTGAAGCAAAATCCTAATCTGAAAAATCTAAAACGTCATATATTTTGATCTACGAGCCGACGTGAGTGAATAATTCAATTTATGATGCCATCGGTCACGTGGTCTGGTGGCCATATTGGATTGAGAATAAAAATGGAAAAGAATCTTCTTCGCCAGAACCGTTTAACAGATCGACGCGAAACTGCATACATATGATCGACGAGCCATGAGGAATCGAGTATGAAATATATTTTTTCGTATTCATCTTCATTGATGCAATTTAGCCTTAATGTGCACAAAATTGGTCGTTAAATATCATAATAATCAATCAATAATCAAAAAAGCCACGGATAATGGAAATGTATGTGACATACTAGGGTGCATGGATGATACAGGTCACAGGAGGTGTATAGGCAACTATAGCAGTGGCCCATAATAGTTGCGTGTTCAGTTAACGATGTTCAGTTTTTGTTGAGAATACCACGTGGTACTTTCCCAATGCGGTGGCTCAGTTCCAGCAGGTGGGATCAAGATGCAACTCCACCTGAATAATTTTTTTATGATAATTATGATGTCATACGTCACGTGGTTCGGCCGCCATCTTGGAAAAATCGAAAAAATTTCCACCTCCATCTCCGAAAGCGCTGAATAGAAAAAATTGAGACATGGCTCATTGTAAAGAACTCTCCATGGGGAATAAAATATGTTAATGATGATGTCATAGGTGCCTCCATTATGACGTCATAATTCGACAAGTACAAAACTTCATCCGATCAAGATTAAATTTCTTGAGCATAATCTAGGAATAAATTAGTTTAGAAAAAAACTAATGATGACGTCATCGGTCAGGTGGTTCGGCCGCCATATTTGTTTTAACACAAACGCCTTAAAAACCACTGAAAATACATCCTGGCGAGGGTTTCCAATTTCTGATTGCTCTTTCTTCTTTAATTTGAGGAACCTTTGGGTTCGAGTGAAGTTGCCAGATGCTCCGTGATGCTGCACCCAAGCTGAGCGCAAATCCAGGGCGGCGGTTTACAGTCGAATCTGCGCGGCCGGTGTGCGGTGCCACTGAGTTATCTGTTCGTGAATCGCGGTCACGGGCATTAGTTTAACGGCGTGTAATTGAGTAATGTTTTCTTATGATTTCGTGCCGTGCGGCGCATCCATGCACGGAGATTCAAATGGCGCAGCACGCGGCAAACCATGGAACACATGGAGACACACAACGTGCGCACATCGATCTGTACGAACCGTGCGCTCGTCGTGTTTTATTAGCGATGAGTTGCACGTGGCATGCCGTTGCCTGCGGATATGCAAGGGCGTGCTCATGGCCAAGACCATTAAGCGTTAACCTCCCACCAATTGCCCCGACTCCCAACCAACCTCCGAGCCCTTCGCGGACGGACGGGCGAGATGGAATCCATTTGTGAGGATCTTCCGACGAGCGTCTTTCATTCCGTTCCGAACGCTGCGATAAGCCGAGGCGTGAGCTAATTTAACCCGGCGGTTATAATAGAAGGGTCGAGCGGGAACCTTGCGGCGATTCTGGAATTTGCGGGACCGCAGAGACGGCCTAATAAAACGATAAGCGCCTCACGCCGGACCTGGTGGAATACACCCACGGACGGCTATGTGTATAACTGTGATTTAGCGGCTCCGCATCGACGCACTTAGGCGGCACTCAAACGCTAAGTGAATTAGAGAGACGGCTAAGTGCGCTCTGTATGGCTCCCAGCGCGACCCGGTCCATACAATCATGGCTCCTCTCTCTCCGCGCACGATCCACACCTCGCCCGGCATGCGGGCCGAGCTAGTCCCAGATGCGTCGCCGCGTTGTTGTTTTGTCTCTCTTTTTGATTGGATGTACGCCTCGTTCGAAGGTTGTGGAGAGCTTCTGGGATTGATTGGTCGAAACCTCGATGATGGACGCGGTGCCCAGATGATGATCCGGATGGTCATTGAACCGTCATAGATGTGACATGACGACGATGATGGTCAAACATGGCGATCGAAACGAGGATGGTGTCTGTGTGGCACTCCGGTCATTGAAGACCGAGATTTAGGGGATTCGATTTTTATTTAACCAACTTAGCATGGCCACAAATATACAAACACTACATGACCAAAAGTATGTGGACACCCGAACATCACACATCTCATTGCAAAATCATAGGCTTTAATATGGAGTTGGTCCCCCCTCAGCCCCCCCCCCCCTCCCCCTTTGCTGCTATAACAGCCTCCACTCTTCTGGGAAGGCTTTCTACGAGATGTTGGAACGTTGCTGCGAGGATATGCTTCCATTCAGCCACAAGAGCATTAGTGAGGTCGGGTACTGATTTTGGGCGATTAGGCCTGGCTCGCAGTTGGCATTCCAATTCATCCCAAAGGTGTTTGATGGGGTTGAGGTCAGGGCTCTGTGCAGGCCAGTCAAGTTCATCCACACCGATCTCGACAAACCATATCTGTATGGACCTCGCTTTGCGCACAGGGGGCATTGTCATACTGAAACAGGAAAGGGCCTTCCCCAAACGTTGCCACAAAGTTGGAAGCACACAATCGTCTAGAATGTCATTTTGTGCTGTCGCGTTAAGATTTCCCTTCACTGGAACTAAGGGGCCTAGCCCGAACCATGAAAAACAGCCCCACACCATTATTCCTCCTCCACCAAACTTTACAGTTGGCACTATGCATTTGGGCATGTAGCGTTCTCCTGGCATCCGCCAAACCCAGATTCATTCGTCCGACTGCCAGATGGTGAAGTGTGATTCATCACCCCAGAGAACGCGTTTCCACTGCTCCAGAGTCCAATGGCGGCGAGCTTTACACCACTCAAGCCAACGCTTGGCATTGCGCATGGTGATCTTAGGCTTGTGTGCAGCTGCTCAGCCATGGAAACCCATTTCATGAAGTTCCCGACGAACAGTTCTTGTGCTGATGTTGCTTCCAGAGGCAGTTTGGAACTCGTTAGTGAGTGTTGCAACTGAGAACAGACGATTTTTATGCGCTTAAGCACTCGGCGGTCCCGTTCTGTGAGCTTGTGTGGCCTACCACTTTGTGGCTGAGCTGTTGTTGCTCCTAGACGTTTCCACTTCACAAAAACAGCACTTACAGTTGACTGGGGCAATTTTAGCAGGGCAGAAATTTGATGAACCGACTTGGAAAGGTGGCATCCTGTGACTGTGCCATGTTGAAAGTCACTGAGCTCTTCAGTATGGCCCATTCCACTGCCAATGTTTGTGACAGAGATTGCATAGCTGTGTGCTTGATTATATATACCTGTCAGCAATGGGTGTGGCTGAAATAGCCGAATCCACGAATTAGAAGTGGTGTCCACATACTTTTGGTGACGTCGTGTATATATATATATATATATATATATATATATATATATATATATATATATATATATATATATATATATATTAGCAGAAGTACCCGGCATTGCCGGGCGGGGGAGGGGAGGGGAACGGGGGGGAGGGGAGAGGAGAGGGGGGAGGGGAGAAGAGGGGGGAGGGGAGAAGAGGGGGGGGAGGGGGAGGGGGAGGAGAGGGGGGGAGGGTGGGGGGGAGGAGAGGGGGGGAGGGTGGGGGGAAGGGATGGGAGGGGAGAGGGTTGGGAGGGGGGGAGGGGGAGGATGGGAGGATGGGAGGGCAGGAGGGGGGAGGAGAGGGGGAGGGGGAGTGGAGGGGGAGGGGGAGGGGGAGGGGAGGGGGAGGGAGGGGGGATGGGGGAGTGGGAGGGGGGAGGGGGGAGCGGGAGGGGGGAGGGGGGGAGTGGGAGGGGGGAGGGGGAGTGGGAGGGGGAGGGAGGGAGGGGGGAGGGGGATGGGAGGGGGAGGGGGAGGGTGGGAGGGGGGTCGGGCAGCTTCTTCTCAGTGGTCACCCATAAAATAGATTTGTAAAAAATTCGGTTGCTCACCTGGTTGAGGGTGGATAGAGCCAATGAGGTGGTATACCTGGCCTTGCACCTTGAATGTAGGCATGAATCCTTGCTCAGTGACGACGCGATCTGCTCCAAACGTAGTCATTTGGAACGAAGAGTTGTAATTACGGATTTCCTTCAGGAAGTGTCTGGATTGAGTCGTAGTTGATTGAAGTAGTTCTTTCAAAGGTTCCGGTGGAGATTGGAGAGAAGGCAAAAGGACATTGCCTCCCCTGCAACACATTCCTGGTGTTTCTCCCTTCCATTTCAAGGCATGGCAAAACTGACAGGTGAACGACATGGAGCCAATATCAACGTTTGAGGAGTCGTCAGTGTTCGGATTGTAACTGAATGCAGCCTTCTCCCATGCAATGGCCAGCTGCCGTCTGCCTGATGGTTGCCAGTTGTTGAGTCGTTTTTGGCGCTGTTCTTCTGTCTCCTGCTGGCTGGCCCTCGCTACACTTTGTTGATTGGCGTTTAGATGTGCCTCTGTCTCATCTTCTGTCTCTCGCTGTCTGGCCCTCGCCAGACATTGTTGAATGGCGTTTAGACGTGCCTCTGTCTCATCTTCTGTCTCTCGCTGTCTGGCCCTCGCCAGACATTGTTGATTGGCGTTTAGACGTGCCTCTGTCTCATCGTCTGTCTCTCGCTGTCTGGCCCTCGCCAGACATTGTTGATTGGCGTTTAGACGTGCCTCTGTCTCATCTTCTGTCTCTCGCTGTCTGAATCTAGAGACACGTTCTTGCTTGGCTTGTCGATGGTGAAAAGTACCTTCATCGGCTTCATTGAGTCTCCGATCAGCGATTTTCCTTGCTCGGGAGGTTGAACGTGACAAATTTATTTTCTTCGGTGCCATTGCCTTTATCACAGTCAGTCTTCCAGTCACTCACTCGTAGACAAATTCAAAATACCAAATTAAAAATACTCGTACACAAAATACCACGTTTACACGTGGTAAGAAACGACGCAAACGCACGATTGCAAATCTGCGTCGTGTCGTGGGCGTGGCCAACGTGGCCTCATGCTCCCAGGTGATTGGCTAACTCGAGCTCGAGAGAGCCATAATGCGCTATGTTATGGCAAAAAATATGGATCTAAAGATGAAAGAAAAAAAAACCTATGTGCTGTGAATGGCAATGTTCCTCGCTCAAATGTGAAAAAACGCAATTGCGCGGCAAGGAACATCACGTGATCGCTCTGGGCGATGGATTGCAACTCTGCGTCCTGTCGTGGGCGTGGCCAACGTGGCCTCATGCTCCCAGGTGATTGGCTAACTCGAGCTCGAGAGAGCCATAATGCGCTATATTATGGCAAAAAATATGGATCTAAAGATGAAAGGGAAAAAAACCTATGTGCTGTGAATGGCAATGTTCGTCGCTGAAATGTGAAAAAAGGCAATTGCTTTTCGCTCTGAAATACGTGCGAACACGTAACTGAGTTAATGGCGGCAAGGAACATCACGTGATCGCTCTGAGCGAATCAGCGCGCTGCTCTGCGACCGGTCAGATTCCGTGCAAAAAGTCCTCGCTGAAATGCGCTGAGGTAAAAATATGGTTTAAAAATATTATGAAATCAATTTTTAGGTTGGCCATGTTCGTCCCAGGCTCAATGGCCATGTCTGTGCCAAATATCAAGTACGTCAGCCTCTCCGTTTAGGAGTCTACCGGTAACATTACACACACACACACACACACACACACACACACACACACACACACACACACACACACACACACAAACTGTGTTTTATATATATATACATATATATATATATATATATATATATATATATATATATATATATATATATATATATATATATATATATATATACTGTATATATATATATACTGTATATATATATACTGTATATATATATATATACTGTATATATATATATATACTGTATATATATATATATACTGTATATATATATATATATATATATATATATATACTGTATATATATATATATATATATATATATATATATATATATATATATATATATATATATATATATATATATATATATATACGTATATATATATATGCATGCATACGCATATACACACACCAGTGAGGTACCCGTGCTATGAACAGGTTGGAGGAAGAAATGCAAACAGACAATGCAGAAAAGGCAAATGCCAAACCATGACCCAATAAATTCCATGTTCTAGTGCCACCTTCATCAGGCGTGGGCAGCCGGTTCGTGAATGACATGGGGAAAAAAAAACTTACTGGAGCTGAATATTTCTATATCCAGTGTCAATGACGAATCTGCAAATGGGGAATCCGCGAATGTCACGCCTGGAAACCTTCACGTCATTTTCCCATTCTGCTTTCAACTCGATCTCTCTATATTTTCATTCCAAACAGCATCATTCCAATCACAAATTAATATTACACCATTAATGTAACTAAATACAATGTTGCAAACTCTTGTGACGTAAACAAATATAGACGTCGTTCTCGCATGATAACCAATACAGATGAATCTGCTGGAGAGAAATGGCGGATACAAAACACTTCGTCCGGATCAAAAATCAAAATCATGAAGTGTGGTGCTGCACACACAACTTGCTTGCCAAAGAGGTAGGCCACAACGCGTTTGTTAAAACCAAAAGAGTCTTTATTTCGAAAGCTCGAACTGCAGCACTGAGCGGGCTCAAACTTAGAGCCCGCATATATGTGCCGAGGCCACGCCTAGTCCCCGGGCGTGGCCGATCGGTCAAAGGGCAGGGCATGTGCCATCGGTCCCCGCCTGGGCGCTCGCGCCATGCACTGGTGCGCGGAATTATTGCCTCTTGTGCCCGCCACACGCGCCCCCCCAGAATTCCCGTGCACCTGAAGGGTGAGTTTGCGGGGAAGCCGGATGACCTGGCCGAAACTCCCCCTGGCGATGGGTGCAGGGCTGGGGGGTAGCGGGCCGGCGGGGCTGGGGGGTGCCGGGGGTCCGACCACCGGGGGGCGGGCTCGACGCGGAGGCAGAGCTGCTGGCGGGAGTGCCGGGGGTCCGACCGCCAGGTGGCAGCCTCGACGCGGAGGCAGAGTTGCTGGCGGGGGGTGGTCCGGATCGAGGTGGGCCGGCTTGAGGCGGTCCACGGAAATGCGATCCGGGGCACCGCCGATGTTGACCGTGAAAAATTTGTCCCCGGTCTCCAACACGTGGAAGGGCCCGTCGTACGGGGGCCGTAGTGGTGCCCGGTGGGCGTCGTGCTGGATGAACACGTACTTTGCCGTGCGAAGCTCCGGGGCGACGTGGGAAGGCGGGCAACCGTGGTGTGCCGTTGGCACCGGGGCGAACCTCCGGGCGGTCTCCTGAAGGGCGGAGCGCTGTTGCGCCGTGGACCAAGGAGCCGTGGAGTCGGGGATAAATTCACCCGGTACCCGCAGTGGTTGCCCGAAGACCAGCTCCGCCGAGGATGCGCGCAGGTCGTCCTTGGGCGCCGTCCTGAGGCCCAGCAGGACCCAGGGGAGTCTGTCGACCCAGCCGCCGTCGCAGAGGCTGGCCCGGTGCGCGGCCTTCATGGAGCGATGGAAGCGCTCGCACAGGCCGTTGGCCTGGGGGTGGTAGGCCGTGGTGCGGTGTCGTTTCACCCCGAGCCCTTGCGCCACAGCGGCCCAGAGCTCCGAGGTGAACTGGGGGCCTCGGTCGGATGAGATGTCCGAGGGGGCACCGAACCGGGCAACCCAAGTGGTGATAAAGGCTTGCGCCACCTCATCCGCAGACGTCGCTGCAAATGGGACGGCCTCCGGCCACCGTGTGGTGCGGTCGACCATGGTGAGGAGGTGGGTGAACCCTCGCGAGGGGGGCAGAGGTCCCACCAAGTCGACGTGCACGTGGTCGAACCGCCGCTTGGGCACCGTAAACGGGGCCAACGGTGCCTGGGTGTGGCGGTGGACCTTGGCGCGCTGGCACGCGAGGCACGTCCTGGCCCAGTCGCAGACGTCCTTCCTGAGGCCATGCCAGACGAACTTCGCCCCGACGAGTTTCTGGGATGCCCTCGCGCCAGGGTGGGACAGGCCGTGGATGGCATCGAACACTGGGCGCTGCCAGCCAGCGGGCATGATGGGGCGAGGCCGGCCGAGGGAGACGTCGCATAGGAGGGCCGTGCCCGCGGCGTCGAACGGCACCTCGGTGATGTGGGGGCCCGTGACGGCGGTCCGCAAGGCCTGGACGCCGGGGTCGGCGGTCTGGGCCCCCGCCATCCAGGCATAGTCGACCCCGAGGTGGACCGCGTGCACGACGGACCGGGAAAGGCAATCCGCCACCGGGTTGTCCTTACCCACCACGTGACGGATGTCCGTCGTGTACTCGGACACGGCAGAGAGGTGGCGCTGCTGCCGTGCCGACCATGGCTCGGCGACCTTGGCCATCGCGAACACAAGGGGCTTGTGTTCAACGAAGGCCATGAACGGGCGGCCCTCCAGCAGATGGCGGAAGTGTCGGACCGCCAGGTGGAGCCCGAGCAACTCGCGGTCGAAGGTGCTGTACCGGCGTTCGTGCGGGCGAAGCTGCCGGCTGAAAAACGCCAGCGGTTGCCAAGCACCACGCACCCATTGCTCGTGCACCGCGCCCACCGCGTAGTCCGACGCGTCGGTGGTGAGGGCGATCGGTGCATCGGGCGCCGGGTGCGCCAGCATGGTGGCGTTGGCCAGGGTCAGCTTTGCGCCCGCGAACGCCGCGGCCATCGGCTGCGACCATGCGATGTCACCTTTGCCCGGCCTGCCCCGAAGGGCCTCGTGCAAGGGGCGGAGGAGCTGGGCGACGTGGGGCACGAAGCGGTGGTAAAAGTTTACCATACCCAGGAACTCCTGGAGCCCCTTGATCGTGCGGGGCCACGGGAAATCCCTGACCGCCTCCACCTTGGCCGGTAAAGGGACGGCCCTGTGCTCGGTGATGCGGTGCCCCAAGAAGTCGATGGTGGCGACGCCGAAACGGCACTTGGCGGGGTTGATGATTAGGCCATGCTGGCCCAGGCGTTCGAAAAGCGTGCGGAGGTGGAGCAGGTGCTCCTCCCGGGACGCGCTCACGACCAGGATGTCATCCAGGTAGACAAACAGGAAAGGTAAGTCACGCAAGACGCTATCCATAAGCCGCTGGAACGCCTGAGCCGCATTCTTCACCCCAAAGGGCATCCTTAGGAATTCGAAGAGGCCGAAAGGGGTGATGACGGCCGTCTTCGGGACGTCGTCCGGTTGGACGGGGACCTGATGGTAGCCCCGGATGAGGTCCACCTTAGAAAACACGGTCGTGTTGGCCAACCGGGCGGAAAAGTCCTGAATGTGTGGGACCGGGTCGCGGTCAGGGGTGGTGGCATCGTTGAGCCGGCGGTAGTCCCCGCACGGCCGCCATCCCCCACCGGGCTTTGGCACGATGTGCAGCGGAGAAGCCCAAGCGCTGTTGGAGCGCCGCACGATCCCCAGCCGCTCCAGCGTGGCGAACTCCGCTTTCGCCACCGCGAGCTTCGTGGGCTCGAGTTGGCGTGCCCGGGCATAGACCGGCGGCCCGACCGTGGGGATGTGGTGCTCCACCCCGTGTTTAACGGCCACCGCTGAGAAGGTGGGCCGCGTGAGGGCCCGGAAACTGGCGAGGAGGCGGGTAAAGTCGTCCGCTGCCGGAAGCGTGCAAACTAAACTTGCCGGGACAGAACCTTTCAGCAAGCCGCTTGGCAAGCCGCTCGGTGAGCCGCTCAGTGAGCCGCTCAACGAGCCGCTCAGTGAACAAGCGAGCGAGCTAAAGGTTTCTGCCTGGACGAGCCGTCTGCGCTTCACGTCGACCAACAACCCATTCGCACATAGGAAGTCCACACCAAACAATGCCATTGGCACGCTGGCGGTCACGAACGACCATTGAAAGCGCTGCCCTCTGAACCGCAGGGAGAGGCAGCACTTCCAGAATGTGCAGATGGGTGTACCGTTGGCGGCAAGCAACGCGGGGCCCCGGCCCGCGGTTCGCTTGTCAGACGTGGAGGCGGGGATGACGCCTACCTGTGCTCCTGTATCGCAGAGGAAACGGTGCCCAGACAAGGTGTCCGTAATGAATAGGAGGCTGCCGGAATGGCCGACGCTCAGGGACTCTAATGAGCGCCGGCCTGGTCGTTTCCCGACTTGTGAAAAGAGCATGGCGGGCGACACGTCCTAGCCTTGTGGCCGAACCTGGCGTGGAAATAGCACCAGGCTTGCGGCGGCGGGGGCGGCGGCGGCCGCGGTTTTCTCAGCGGCGGTGGTGGTGGGCGGGGTGTGGCAGCGGCCACGAGGGACACTGTAGCCTCTGCCCCGGGATCCACGACGGCAGCACCGTAACTCGACCACGTGTCGCAAGCCGTGAAAAACTTGTCGGCCTCGACGGCCAGGGCACGGGTTCCTTTATTTCGGAACCGGCCAGCGCGAGGCGTACCTGTAGAGGTAGCTGGCGTCGGAAAGCGCCCGGAATAAGAAATCCGGGGCTTGGTCACCCAGCAGCGACAGCATAAAATCCATCCGCACGGATGGTCGTGTGTCGCCGAGTTCGGGAAGGTCCAGGAGGCGGTCGGCCCGTTCGATCTCCGTGAGGCCGAATGTGGCGATGAGGAGACGTTTGAGCGCCATGTACTTGTGGTCGACCGGCGGGTGCCGCAGGAAGGACACGACTCGGGCGGCAGTGCCGGGCCCGAGGGAGGCGACCACGTGGTAGTAACGGGTCTTGTCCGCCGTTATGCCTCGAAGCTGAATTTGAGCTTCGGCCTGCACGAACCACACGTCGGCCTGTGCTTCCCAAAACTCTGGGAGTTTTACTGCGACGGCGTTGGTGGCCATGGCGCGTTCGGTGGTCAGCGACGGCTGAACCAATCGGGGTCACCAGTGAGGTGTGTTGCTGCGCACACAACTTGCTTGCCAAAGAGATAGGCCACAACGCGTTTGTTAAAACCAAAAGAGTCTTTATTTCGAAAGCTCGAACTGCAGCACTGAGCGGGCTCGAGCTTAGCGCCCGCATATATGTGCCGAGGCCACGCCTAGTCCCCGGGCGTGGCCGTTCGGTCGAAGGGCGGGGCATGTGCCATCGGTCCCCGCCTGGGCGCCTACGCCACCCACTGGTGCACGGAATTATTGCCCCTTGTGCCCGCCACAATCATAATTTTATTGAGAAATGTATGAAACCTCCCACCCACCTTAGGATGGATAAAAGCGGCATCGTTCAGGTGAAAACTCAAAATCACGATTGTATTGTCAAACCAGCGAATGTTTCTGCTGAACCCATGATTGTGTTTACTTCCGGATCAGGAGCAGTTTCGTACTGATCGAAACTCAAAATCATAATTGTGTTGAGGAATTTATGAAACCTCCGATCTACCTTAGGACACCCGTTGGGACCTCAAAACGTTCCACAGAAGGTTTTTTCTTCTTCTTCTTCTTTGTATACATGATCAAGGCTCTTGTAAGAGCGAACATTAATCACACAAAAACAAACGGACACAAAAAGCATATAATAAAGGGAGCGGGAGACAAGATGGGGAGAGAGAGAAGCACACAAGTACAACATTTGACAGCAGGGACATCGGGAAATCCGTGGGAGGGAGAGGGCTTGGGAGGGGGGGCATGGGAAGGTGGGCGGGTGGGGGGGGGGTGGGAGAGGTATAAAAGACATGGACACTGCTCGGACTTCCAGGAAAGAAGTCGGTATTTCAAAAAAGTGGATTGGGGTGAATTAACGGGGGTAGCAAAGTTCAAGGTTTTGGATGGGGGAAGATAAGAGATGGTGGTGAGCAGCTGTTTTAAAGACCTGGAGGGAGGAGTGGGATTGAAGAGAGTGAGGGAGTTTGTCCAGATGTGGGATAAAAGAGGAATGAATGAGTGAAGGTGAGCAGAGAGTCTTTATTTTGGCAGATTCACCAGAAGAGGGTTGCAGGCAGATCTTGTGCGACCTGTAGGAATATTTGGGGGACAGAGCACAGACAGAGCTGGGGGAGCTAGGACGGAGAGGAGTCGGTAGAAGACAGAAAGACCACCAACCTGCCTGCATTGAATGAGTGAAAGGCCCTCGGAGTTAGCTTCATCGCGGGAGATTCCATCGATTCTGAAAGCTTTGGTTTCAACAGCGTGAAGCCGAGCTAGGTGTGAGGCAGGAGCACCAGCCCAGAGGGGAGAGCAGTATTCCATTGAGCTGCGTATGGAAGTCTTGTATGTGGCGAGGAGCTCATGTGTGTCAAGGAAGGACTCCGCACGACGGAGGATGCCCAGTCAGCGACTGGCTTTGGAGGCCAGCTTGGAAATGTGGTTTTCCCAGGAAAGATCATGGCAGATCGTGAGACCCAAAAGCTTGAGTGACAGAACTTATTGGAGAGGATTGTTGAGAAAGTAGATGGGAGGGTTGTCCAGTCGGTCTTTTCGGAGAGACATGGTGAGAGTGTGAGGTTTGTCAGGATTGAAAGACATGTTCCACTTGTTTGACCAGTCTGTGATTTTATGCAGGTCTGCAGAGAGTGAAGAGGCTGCAGACTGCCGATCTGAGGGATGAGGTGTGGAGCGGCAGCGAGTGGAGTCATCAGCAAAGAGATAGAGAGGATTTTCCAGAGAGTCGGAGAGATCATTGATGAAGACCAGAAAAAGCACAGGGCCCAGGACACTGCCTTGGGGAACTCTAGCCTGAACAGGAAGGGCAGATGAAAGATATCTATTCAGGGCCACACGTTGACTACGACCAGAGAGGAAGTCCACAAGCCATGCGTGGAGATTTCCATGGATACCAAAGGAGGAGAGTTTGGTGAGCAGAGCGGGGTGCCAGACCGTATTGAAGGCACGTCATATGTCAAGGGAGACAGCTCTGATTTCCTTTTTGGCATTGAGAACCTCCATCCATTGTTGAGACAGCAGAAGCAGCATGACCAGAGTAGAGTGACCTGGTCTGAAACCAAATTGATGATCAGAGATCAAGGCATTGGAGAAGAGGAAAGATTTGATATCCGAAGCAATGATTGATTCCATGACTTTGGTGATAATTGGGAGCATGATGATTGGTCTGTAGTTGCAAGGATCTGTTTTTTTCAACTTTTTTATGTAAAGCGGTAATGTTGGTTGATTTTCAAGCTGATGGCAGATGACCTTGAGCAAAAGAGAGGGTGAAGAGCACATAGAGAGTGTGTGAAAGAGTGGCAAAGCAGGATTTTAGGACCGGTGGGCTGATGCCGTCTGGTCCAGTTGCAGAATCAGAGTCGTGGATTGACAGAAACTTCTCCACCTTGTCAGGAGAGGACACAGGGTCCAGGAGCAGCTGGGTACGACTGGGTACGGTGGGTACAGAGAGAGACATGTTTGGGACACAAGATTTTGAGGAAAACACAGAGTTGAGGCATTCAGCTTTTTCACGTGCGGAGTCAGCTGTGTAGCCGTTTGAGGTAAGGGAGGGGATGGATGGGGAACAAACACCAGAAACAAATTTGACCAGACACCACCAGGATTTGGAAGATGGAGACAGGTTTGAGAGTTCAGTCTTGAGAGTAGCGAGATAATGTTTCCTGGCCTTCCTGAAGGTAGAGATACACTTGTTACGGGCTTTGTGAAAGGAAACTTTTTGTTTTGTTTTTTTGTTTTGTTTGAATTTTTTTTGTTCTGGGATTTTTTTGGTTGGCACTCTAAAACAATTACCTTACTACTCTGCGCTTGCACGATCGGGATGAGATTCCATGCAATTTGCCAAATTCAGTCAAAGTACTGATAATCTACTGCTTTGTGCTCCAATTCATGTTCTGATTCATGCCCTACATCTACAGTGTTCAAAATATATAATTCAATTGAAATCGTTCCTCAATCGTAGACTGGCGTCTGTGCACCGACAGACAGACAAATATACAGAGAGAGTGAACCAATTGTTTAACCTCGCTTTGTGCTACGTGCATGGGGTAACAACAAAACATGTAGACACTGGTCTACTCTCTGTATCATGACACTTCCCCAAGATATGTGTCATGTTTCCACCCCTATTACCTAGTTGTTTGAACTTAGCATTGCAATTCCTCCACATTGATGATTATCTCACTTGGCCAACATGATCCCACAGACATTGTGTAAAGAGAGAAAGAAGTTGGGATGAAGACCAAAATGAAGGGGCTGTGGTGCAAGAGGACGTCAGCACTCTTAGAGCTTCTGAGAGAAGGTGGTGTAGTCTAAGCTCTCTCCGCCAATGAAAGTGACTCTTGAAAAGCCAGTCAGAATCGTGGGCCACATTAATGATGCTGATAAAGTCTCCATCACAAGACAGCTGAGACTGGAGGGTCACCATCCATGGAGTACCATGAAGCTATCACGGAGATTACACATCTCTCGGGGTTCAAAACAAGGCAAAGCGGTTCACCTTACATTGGACTGTATGTAGAGTACTTGCCCAAAGGCCTACTATTATGAAAGATACTGTTGGATATTTTACACCTGTTACAGACAGTTAGGATACCTGGCAACGGCCTCTCTTAAATTTGGCAGTCTCCATGATATTGTTGTGGAAATGTCTCTTAGGGTTTAATAATGCTTAGTATGATCATGCTGTGAGGAGGAGAACCTGGTGGTGCTGTAGCTTGATCTTTCTGAGGCCTATGGTTCTGTACGTCATGTCCTCATATTGAAGGCTCTAAACTTCTGGATTCCTGAGCATGTCAGCAAGTTAATTTTGTCCGATTGTAATATTTTCTTCATGTGGTTCACCACAAAGAACGATGTGACTAGGTGGCGATCGTTAGAGGTGGGGATAACAATGAGATGTAAGATATCACCACTTTTGTTTGTAATGGCCATGAAGTTGCTGGTTTGTGGCACCGAGTTTACCACAGAAAGTGTGCAGCTTGCCTCTGGAATAGTTTTACCCCCAGTGCTTTTATGGACGATATTACTGTGCCTACTGATGGAGTGTAGGTCGCCATGTGTTTCCTGGGATGGCTGAAAGAGCTGATGGACTGGTAGTGCGGCAGCTAAGCTAAATATAGCATAACAATTGTGCATTTTGTGAGGAAAGCACCAAATTTGGCACACTAGTAGACTATCATATTATGAAAAGATCTGGATATTGGGCCATCTCAGATTCAGAGATTTGATTTTTGCAAGATTTGCAGATTTTGCAGATTTGCAAGCTGAGATTGCAACGCCAGGGACGGCCGACTCCTTCCTGCGAGCTGCCCACGTCACCCGCACAAGAAGAGCTCATCAAATCACTGCAGCGGCACTGCACATCCCGCAACACCGTGCGTATGAACGCCACTGTATGACATATGCTGATGATGCAGAAGACCTGCCTGAGTTCGAAGACTGGTGTCACCAGAGAGGAGAAGACATTCCCAACTTTCAGTACTGGGCAACTGTGCTGGAACTAGAGATGTTGGTACTGGTCTACGTGCGTTCTCTGCGGCAGGCTTCATTCACGATGTACCTTGATGCCCTGACGGAACTGGTCCCATGGTTCCATGCCTTAGACCACACACACTATGCCAGGTGGGTCCCTGTTCACCTGAGGGACATGGTTGCACTCCCAATGAAGCACCCAGATGTAGCCAGAGAATTCAGGGCTGGCAACTTCACTGTACAGAAGACGAAGAAGGTGTTCTCTTCGATCCCAATCGAATCGAAATCTTGCAAAAATCAAATCTCTGAATCTGAGATGGCCCAATATCCAGATCTTTTCATAATATGATAGTCTAATAGTGTGCCAAATCTGGTGCTTTCCTCACAAAATGCACAATTGTTATGCTAAGTTGCCCCACTATGGAGCAGAATGACATTTAAGGCAAAGAAAGAAATGTATGAGTCTCTCTTTAGTAAGAGGGTATAATAAGGAGATCCTTTTCTTTATTACTGAGGAAAGAATCCCCATCAAGTAGAGCCAATAAAATGCCTGGGGCATTAGTATTCATTGTCACTTACAGACAGCCATTGATACAGAACAGTCGAAGCAGAGTTGGTAAGTGAGCTGCTAGCCATTGATAAGAGGAGTTGGTATTTAAGGTGCTGTTGGTCAAAATAAGATGCAAGGGGTCAATGTGAGTTGGCGGCTGATGCTGTGAAGCAGATTGAAGAGGAAAATAAACTTGTGCAAGTGTTTCGACAATCATAGCAGGGGCAGTGGACAAGGTGGGGTACAGTACGTAAGCATCCCATAACGTGATGAAAGCTGCAGAGATTGGAAACAGCACGCCTTAGATCCGTGTCAAGACTTCGACTTACTCCCGACCTTCGTGAACCTCTGCAAGTGGAAGATGGTAGAATCCAGTATCTGCGAGCGGTGTATTCATCACAAAACATTGGAGCATGTGCTGTCAAGTTGTGAGGGATCTTTTCAGCATTACACATGGAGGCACAACCAAGTACCGTGGGTTCTAGAGGATGCAGTTGAACAGCAAATGAAAGTCATAAATGCAAGAAGTCAGAAAGCTCAGTGTTTTGTAGCATTTGTGATGGAGGGTGAGTGTCTTTCAAGACAGTCCTTGTCAGTGACGGGACCCTTCCTGCTACCAGGTGTCGGGTGGCAAAAAGGGGTCGATCTTGATGGAGCCCATCCTTTTCCATTGGTGATGGAATGGACTACACAAAGACCAAAGTGGTTCTCTGGTCAGAAGTGAAGAGGGTTCTCATGGTGGAGTTGACTGTGCCCTGGGAATCAAATATTGAGTGGGCTAATGAGAGGAACCTCTCTAAATATGCGGATCTTGGGGCTTTGTGTGGTGAACAAAGGTGGATACATAAAATTTTACATGTTGAGGTTGGCTGTCTGGTTTTTGTTGCTCAGTCGGTGTTTCGACTTTTACTTTAGGGGTGAGAAAGAGAGTCGTGGATCATTTTCCAGAGGTTGCAGAGTCTGTATCATGGTGTATATGGTAAAAAAGGAATGCTGAGAGGTCATTGTTCTTCATCAATTAAGCCTATTGTCCCCACGCTGGTAGATTAAGTGCTGTTGGGGCTGCCTGTGTGAGGACTGAAGACTACTCAAGAAGACCCCAAAAGCACAATGCAGCTGAGGATGGGAGACGTCGATCAGCAGTAGGCTGTTTAGTTTATTTATTTTATTGAGTCGTTATTTCCTTCAATGAATGTCTGGAGTATGCGTGAAGTAACTAATTGTGCTATTAGAAATATGTCACTTGTATATCTAGTTAGACGACGTCCACAATCTCAATGTCTGTGTCTAGAATTATCAACCTTTTGACCCAATTTTTACTGTTTTACACTCTATAATTTGTCTTAATGCCTCTCTTAGTTTTTCGCTAGGCCAATGGCACTAACTAATGTGGGAGAATGACATAGGTTCCTTCAGCCACAGCCCATCACCTCAGAACATCGGGTGAAGGGCCGTGGAGGATAGCTCCACCTTCAGACGAGGCCAGCGGCCAATGATGAATAAGAGAGGAGTGGCATGGTGCGTCATCGGTGATGCACGGTCCTGAGACCATAAAGGTGGGGGCGACATGGGAAGTGGGAGGAGATCACCCTGACCCATGCAAAGAAGATTGCGCTGACGGATAATCCCGAGCGCCAAAATCCCACCCTGCCAAGGCCACAGCAGCACCCTCCTCGCTCCCCTTCCCAGTGGCATGGGGCATTCGCCTGCCTGAGCTGCAGGGACTGCGGTCAGGACCCATCCTGCAGGCTATGTCATGTTTGCCCCAAAACTATTTTCTGTCTTGTCTTATCTGCTTTGTCTCTCTATCATGGCATGTCTGACGGCCATAAGGCATACATATTTAAGGCTCCCGTTTGTTTGATCCATGGACATTGGTAAAGATTTTATGGATGTTTATTATAATTTTAATTTTATTGCTTCGTGTATTCCCGCCCCGTGAATATCATTGCTGTTCTTTTTAAATATACCTGGTCTTGGGGTGAATTCTGGCTGCCATGCTTGCTCCTTGGTAATTTAGAAAGATCTGTTGAGGGATTGATTGGCTGCGGAAAATAATGCCACATATCCAGACCGTACCGTGTGCCTCTGGTGTGCATCATTTGAGCCGGCAGGTTTGCATCATTTCTGGGAGCATGGCTGTGCCGCTGATGCAGTGCCCCCTGTATGTGAGATCAGGCATTTGAAATTTCGTCAGGGTGCCGGCGATAGCTCGTCTAGTTTTCAGACAGACAGGCAGCAGCCTCTTCCCTCTCTTCAGACCTTGCCAAAATCACAAACTGGTAAAACACTTGGAATATGTCGTTTTACTCTGGGAAACCCACACTCTCTCTCTCTCTCCGAAAGGACAGTACCACAAACCCCCCCATCTATTTTCCCAATAACCCTGTAGAATAAGTTATGTCCCACTCTCAGCCATGATCTCTCTTAGGTAAGCCAGATTTCAAAGAGGGCCTCCAAAGCCAAATGCCGATTTGGCAAACTCCATCGTGCAAAGGCCTTCCTTGGCATACCTGAACTACTACCCACCTATCAGGCTTTCATCAGCATCTTGATAGAATACTGCTCCCCCCTCTGGGCTGGCAACCCTGCCTCACACCTTGCTTCGCTTGAGACCAAGACCTTCAAAACCGTTGGAATTGTGACGAACCCGAGTCTATGGGCCTACCACTTCATCACTGCCAACAGGCCAGTGGTCTCTGTCTTCTTCAGCCTCCTTTGTGGTGTTGCATGTTGCATCCTGTGCCCTCTCCATGCTTTGCCAACCACTGCTCAGCTCCACTTATTTGTTCCTCTTTTTCCACCTGTGGAGCCAATTCCCACACTCTTCAATCTAATTCTTCCTTCCTGGTCTTCAAGACAGCTGTTCACCACCATCTCAAGTGCGCAGTCGATAGTAATACACCCCCATACAAAACCATGATCTTCGCTACACCCGTTAAGCCACCACTAACCCTTCCAAATATTTTACTTCTGCATCCATCTTGTCCACTCCTTGCATTCGCCCATACCTCTCATCGTTACCTGCATCCCTTGTTTGTCCATCTCTGTCTATTCCCCACTGTCCACTGTCTATCTCTGTCTATTCCCCACTGTCTCTTGGCCCTTCTCTTTTTACTGTTCCTTTTGGTATGTTGCATCCTGATCCGTTCTGTGTTCCAGCTCTTCCACGAGACTTGACCATGTCGACTCATTAACCAAGGCTAGGCAGTTCATAGGCCATTGTGCATTCCTCTAGGCTCTCTCAGCAGCCCTAATTACTCCCGCCAGGGAGTAATGCATTCGATCGTGTCCGTCCGTGTGTGTGTGTGTGTGTGTGTGTTCGTGTGTGCGTGTGTGTTCGTGTGCGCGTGAACAAGATATCTGGAAAAGTTCTGAACGGATTTGGATGAAAGTTGGTGGGATGATTGCACTTGGGATAAGGAAGAACTGATTAGTTTTTGGTGAAGCTCAGGAAATTATTCCGGATCCAGGAATTTTTTTGGGGATTTTTTTTTCTGTTTTCCTTTAAAAACCATTTTCTCTGCAATAATTGGACCGATTGAGAGCAGATTTTTACCATACGGGGGACTCGGTCTGCAGAATATTTTAATGATAATTATGACGTCACAGGTCACTGGTTCGGCTGCCATATTGTTTTGAGTGAAAAACACTAAAATCCAATTTTCTCCAAAACGCCTGAACAGATCGAGGCCAAACTTTGCAGGCAGAATCGCATACCCATGACGAACAAAAAAGTCAGCGAGCATGACGTCATGCATCACATAGTTTCAGAGTTATGACGTTTTTAAGCACAAACATTTAAAACCTAGCTCCTCCCTCATTTGTGATCCAATCGAGGGGAAACTTCACAAATCTATTCAGCATATCAGTCTACTAAAATGCCCTTTTGAAATTTGCGATAGGTCACGTGGTTTGGCAGATATCGTTAATTAAACGCAAATAATAAAAACATTTATATCTCTTGAACCACTGCATTGATCGACATGAAATCTCATACTGTAGTAGAAGTCATGAAGAGTAGCAAGTGTGCAAAATTTGAAGATGATTGTATGTACGGTCTGGAAGCTGTAAGTTGTTATTGCGTGAGGAAGAAGAGTCTTCGACTGTGGACGATTAATTATTTATCACATATGTACAGACTTGCAGGCATCGTTTGACACAATCTCCCGGGTTAATTTGAACCTCAAATAAAATTATAATTCCATATTTGTCAATGGCTGAGGTATATTAACAAACGAATAAAACAGATTTGGCAAAATTCCAACTTTTTTTAAAAAGATCGCATATTCACCCAGGGTTGTGAGGGGCTGAAGAAGAAGAATTCTCGCATGGGCTTCCCAGCCCAAAAAATAATTCTGGCTCTGCGATTGCCAGGTTTATTACTCCCTAGCGGGAGTAATGCATTCGATCGTGTGTGTGTGTGTGTGTGTGTGTGTGTGTGTGTGTGTGTGTGTGTGTGTGTGTCAACATTTACAACGAATGTGAATCCCGGTGTCAGTATTTGATGAACTTATAAAGACTTAGGTGAGTTATAAGTGTGACAAGCGTGTGCACGGGATTCTTCCCAGAAGAATGAGTGGTCGCATTAGCTTGTACGACTTAAAATGAGCGAGTTTTGTTTTGACGTTTGGGCCAGTTTTACATGTTGTATTCCTAAGGAATGAAACGAACGTTTTCCTGGCCTACAATTTTATTTGAAGTCACACATGCCTCAAAATACACTCACCTATATGGAATTGAACGCTGAATCCGAAAATGTAAGTGAAATTGCCTTGTTTTTTTTTAAACATTATCTTCTATAATCTATATATTCTAAATATATATCTGTGCAGTGTCTGTCTTGTGTTGTCTTGTCTTGTGTTGTCACTGAACTACTCCCTCAAACTTTTGTGAAATCCTACTATTCCAACTTGACCCACGGCGGGATTATGCGCTCTACTGAGTGGCGTTCTAGTTAACTATTTTAACAATGGACTATAGGTAGGGGAGAGTGGGGTAAGATGAGCCATTTTTCAGTAATGCCCTTCTGGACATCAAATATAAAGTGCTGTGCATCAGAGCCATAGTGATTATGATGGTGTAAATACTTGCTTCTCCCCTCATACACATGTTGCCATTTCATTTTCATGTAATTAATTAGCAGAGGCCTTCAAAAAAAAGTTGTCTAATGGCTCATTTTGCCCCAATGATGGGGCAAGTTGATCATGGGTTCGGGGTAACTTGAGCCAGTGGGTAAGTTGAGCCACAAGAAAAAAAACAGCATGAAACATTTTGTGTCCCATCAAATTCACCGGCTCAATACAGGACAGAACAGCAATAAAACAAGTTTGAGACAAAAAGTTTAAGTCCAGATCCACTGGAAAAGCTTATTATTGATAAAACACTGAGAAAACCCATTGAAACTGGGAATGCATGAAGTATTAATGAATACACATTTTTTTAACAATCACGCAAAAGCTGTTGCTTATAGCTTTAACAATGCAAAACAAGACAAAGTAGTTTCCTGTAAATGTTCACGTTTTTCAGATCAGATTTTTCAGTTCAATAATTGAAACTTGATAAATGCTCCTTTCCCTTGTGTGAAATTTACGCACATGTAAGAAGCACCTCGTGTCTATTACAAAGTAACATGATGTAATTGATCTAATGAAATTTAACAGTTTGAACTGAAATAATTATACATGTATTGTGTTCTGATTATTAGTAAGACACATGAATTATCAGTAAACTTTGGCTGAATGTTCATACATATGTAATCGTCAAGATTTATCAGTCAGATATGCTGATTAACTGGTTTGTATTTCAAATAATTATGAAGAACAACCACGTGCTGTCTTCCTTTTATAGTCCCAAGGCATTTTTCCATTTACCTGTGATTAATGCAAAAATATTTACATAAATCATTCTTAGGAATAGGATTTAGATCTACTAGGGCATGCCCGTACTATATATATATCTAAAATTATATCCCCCCCCCCCTCTATTTACATGAAATGGTTTGGTCCATTCGCAAAGCCAAAGCGAACGGCTTGCGAGTACGGTGACAATCCCCCCCCCTCTATTTACATGAAATGGTTTGGTCCAAAGCGAACGGCTTGCGAGTACGGTGACAATCCCCCCCCCCCCTCTATTTACATGAAATGGTTTGGTCCAAAGCGAACGGCTTGCGAGTACGGTGACAATCCCCCCCCTCTATTTACATGAAATGGTTTGGTCCAAAGCGAACGGCTTGCGGAGTTTGGTAAAGAAATCGCCATAGCTCGGTAACTACTTCTCCGATTAATATGAAACCTTGAAAAGGCACATCCTCGGGTCCCCAGCAATATACCTGGCAAGTTTCAAGTATATCGGACCCGTGGTTGTCGAGAAACAGCGGTCACAGACAAACAAACAAACACACAGACACACAGACACACAGAGATTACTGGAATTATAGATAGAAGATAGATACACAAGTATCGGTGTTACAAGAACTACAGTTTTCAACTCCAACTTGCGTATAAAGCAGTAACTTTATCTTGCACACATGTTCATGGGGTAAGATGAGCCATGGCTCAACTTGACCCGACCCAATTGATCATCTTACCCCACGGGCGCCACTTTGAATATAAACATGCTCATTTCACGTATTGATTCAATTTACAATTCATACTCTCAGGTAAATAATCTACACCATTCATGTTCACATTACTACATAAACAATTCATTAAGCTTCCATTAATTCTATTGTTATCACCCCCAAAACACCATCACTCAAAGTTTGGGAAATTCCGAAAAAAATACAAATTTCATTAGATCTTACTTTCCCCTGCTTCATATTCCTCTGCATGTGTACTCGGGAAGAAAGACTGTTGCTATGAAAGTATAGATGGCGCTCTCACACCTTCAAATATTTCACTTTCTAAGAAACATGGGGTGGCTCAACTTACCCTTAGGCTCAACTTACCCCACTCTCCCCTACATGGAGAACCTCAGTCATCATTCAACGCCTCTTGGTGACCTTTCTCCAATATTGTTTTTTTTTTGTTCTTGCTAAATGTTGTTTTGTCACCATTCTTTCTCGACCTCGCTATGTTTCCCAAATGCGACCTTCACAAAAATACAAATGCGTCTACCAATACAGCACCTGGAATGAATAGAAGTGACTCACGTGAGCAATATGGAGGCGCAGCTCCATTTGTAAGATAAATATTGAAAGGAGACAAAGACTGAAGAACCCCGAATATATGCTTGGGCTGCATGAGGCACACTTACAATATATAGGGAAAATAGAAGTGGAGATGTGATGCGTGGAGGTAACTCACAAACGGTGGGAGGAAAGAAACATTTGATGAGAGGCTGAAACGGCAGGTCTTTGTCAGCCTTTGTTTCCGCGAGGGCCCCTGGGTTCAAGTCACCACTATTGTTGTCGCTTTCGCACCGAACTGCAAAATGATTTTTGAGCGGTGAAGCCGCTTCATTATTTGGCTTTGGCTTTCCTTCTATCAAAAATGAGGACGCATAACCTTCCTAAACCACCGTGTTTAATTCTAAAGGGTTCTACAGTGTAATTCTAGAGGGCTCTAAAAGGTTCTTAAGTGCAAGTCTAAAGGGTAATTCTTTCAGGTAATTATAAAGGGTTCTAAAGTGTAATTCTAAAGGGTTATAAAGGGTAAGTCTAGAGGGTTGTAAAGAGTATTTCTGAAGGGATCTAAAGGGTAATTATAAAGGTTTCTAAAGTGTAATTCTAATGGGTATAAAGGGTAATTCTAGAACGTTCTAAAGGGTAATTCTAGAGAGTTCTCAGGGGTAATTTTAGAGGTTTCTAAAGGGTAATTCTAAAGGTTTCCAAAGGGTAATTGTAAAGGGTTCTAAAGGGTGATTATAAAGAGTAATTCCAAAGCCTAATTCTAAAGGGTAATTCCAAAGGGTAATTCTAAAGGGTAATTTTAAAGGGTAATTTTAAAGGCTATTCTAAAGGGGAATTTTAATGGCTATTCTAAAGGGGAATTGTAAAAGTTTATATTAGGTAATTTTAAAGTGTAATTTCAAAGGGTAATTCTAAAGGGTTCTAAAGGGTAATTCTAAAGGGTGATTCTGAAGTCTAATTCTAAAGAGTGATTCTGAAGGCTAATTCTAAAGAGTGATTCTGAAGGGTAATTCTCAAGGCTATTCTAAAGGGTGATTCTGAAGGCTAATTCTAAAGAGTGATTCTGAAGGCTAATTCTAAAGAGTGATTCTGAAGGCTATTCTAAAGGGTGATTCTGAAGGGTAATTCTCAAGGCTATTCTAAAGGGTGATTCTGAAGGCTAATTCTAAAGAGTGATTCTGAAGGCTATTCTAAAGGGTGATTCTGAAGGCTATTCTAAAGGGTAATTCTAAAGCCTATTCTAAAGGGTAATTATGAAGGGTAATTCTCAAGGCTAATTCTAAAGGGTGATTCTGAAGGCTATTCTAAAGGGTAATTCTGAAGGCTATTCTAAAGGGTAATTGTAAAAGTTTCTAAAGGGTAAAAAGTTTCTAAAAGGTAATTCTAAAGTGTAATTCCAAAGGGTAATTCTAAAGGGTGATTCTGAAGGCTATTCTAAAGGGTAATTCTAAAGGGTAATTCTAAAGGCTAACTCTGAAGGCTATTCTAAAGGGTGATTCTGAAGGCTATTCTAAAGGGTAATTGTAAAAGTTTCTAAAGGGTAAAACGTTTCTAAAAGGTAATTCTAAAGTGTAATTCCAAAGGGTAATTCTACAGGGTAATTCTAAATGGTAATTCTAAAGGGTAATTCCAAATGGTAATTCTAAATGGTAATTCCAAAGGGTAATTCTACAGGGTAATTCTAAATGGTAATTCTACAGGGTAATTCTAAAGGGTAATTCTAAAGTGTAATTCCAAAGGGTAATTCTAAATGGTAATTCTAAATGGTAATTCTAAAGGGTAATTCTAAAGGGTAATTCTACAGGGTAATTCTAAATGGTAATTCTACAGGGTAATTCTAAAGGGTAATTCTAAATGGTAATTCTAAAGGGTAATTCTAAAGTGTAATTCCAAAGGGTAATTCTAAATGGTAATTCTAAATGGTAATTCTAAAGGGTAATTCTAAAGTGTAATTCTAAAGGGTAATTCTAAAGAGTGATTCTGAAGGCTATTCTAAAGGGTGATTCTGAAGGGTAATTCTCAAGGCTATTCTAAAGAGTGATTCTGAAGGCTAATTCTAAAGAGTGATTCTGAAGGCTATTCTAAAGGGTGATTCTGAAGGCTATTCTAAAGGGTAATTCTAAAGCCTATTCTAAAGGGTAATTATGAAGGGTAATTCTCAAGGCTAATTCTAAAGGGTGATTCTGAAGGCTATTCTAAAGGGTAATTCTGAAGGCTATTCTAAAGGGTAATTGTAAAAGTTTCTAAAGGGTAAAAAGTTTCTAAAAGGTAATTCTAAAGTGTAATTCCAAAGGGTAATTCTAAAGGGTGATTCTGAAGGCTATTCTAAAGGGTAATTCTAAAGGGTAATTCTAAAGGCTAACTCTGAAGGCTATTCTAAAGGGTGATTCTGAAGGCTATTCTAAAGGGTAATTGTAAAAGTTTCTAAAGGGTAAAACGTTTCTAAAAGGTAATTCTAAAGTGTAATTCCAAAGGGTAATTCTACAGGGTAATTCTAAATGGTAATTCTAAAGGGTAATTCCAAATGGTAATTCTAAATGGTAATTCCAAAGGGTAATTCTACAGGGTAATTCTAAATGGTAATTCTACAGGGTAATTCTAAAGGGTAATTCTAAAGTGTAATTCCAAAGGGTAATTCTAAATGGTAATTCTAAATGGTAATTCTAAATGGTAATTCTAAAGGGTAATTCTAAAGGGTAATTCTAAAGTGTAATTCTAAAGGGTAATTCTAAAGAGTGATTCTGAAGGCTATTCTAAAGGGTGATTCTGAAGGGTAATTCTCAAGGCTATTCTAAAGAGTGATTCTGAAGGCTAATTCTAAAGAGTGATTCTGAAGGCTATTCTAAAGGGTGATTCTGAAGGCTATTCTAAAGGGTAATTCTAAAGCCTATTCTAAAGGGTAATTATGAAGGGTAATTCTCAAGGCTAATTCTAAAGGGTGATTCTGAAGGCTATTCTAAAGGGTAATTCTGAAGGCTATTCTAAAGGGTAATTGTAAAAGTTTCTAAAGGGTAAAAAGTTTCTAAAAGGTAATTCTAAAGTGTAATTCCAAAGGGTAATTCTAAAGGGTGATTCTGAAGGCTATTCTAAAGGGTAATTGTAAAAGTTTCTAAAGGGTAAAACGTTTCTAAAAGGTAATTCTAAAGTGTAATTCCAAAGGGTAATTCTACAGGGTAATTCTAAATGGTAATTCTAAAGGGTAATTCCAAATGGTAATTCTAAATGGTAATTCCAAAGGGTAATTCTACAGGGTAATTCTAAATGGTAATTCTACAGGGTAATTCTAAAGGGTAATTCTAAAGTGTAATTCCAAAGGGTAATTCTAAATGGTAATTCTAAATGGTAATTCTAAATGGTAATTCTAAAGGGTAATTCTAAAGGGTAATTCTAAAGTGTAATTCTAAAGGGTAATTCTAAAGGGTAATTCTAAACTGTAATTCTAAAGGGTAATTCTAAAGGGTAATTCTAAACTGTAATTCTAAAGGGTAATTCTAAAGGGTAATTCTAAAGGGTAATTCTAAAGGGTAATTCTAAAGGGTAATTCTAAAGGGTAATTCTAAATGGTAATTCTAAATGGTAATTCTAAAGGGTAATTCTAAAGGGTAATTCTAAAGGGTAATTCTAAAGCCTATTCTAAAGGGTAATTCTAAAGGGTAATTCTAAAGGGTAATTCTAAAGGGTAATTCTAAAGTGTAATTCCAAAGGGTAATTCTAAATGGTAATTCTAAAGGGTAATTCTAAAGGGTAATTCTAAATGGTAATTCTAAAGGGTAATTCTAAATGGTAATTCGAAATGGTAATTCTAAAGGGTAATTCTAAAGGGTAATTCTAAATGGTAATTCCAAAGGGTAATTCTACAGGGTAATTCTAAATGGTAATTCTACAGGGTAATTCTAAAGGGTAATTCTAAAGGGTAATTCTAAAGGGTAATTCTAAAGGGTAATTCTAAAGTGTAATTCCAAAGGGTAATTCTAAATGGTAATTCTAAATGGTAATTCTAAATGGTAATTCTAAAGGGTAATTCTAAAGGGTAATTCTAAAGTGTAATTCCAAAGGGTAATTCTAAATGGTAATTCTAAATGGTAATTCTAAATGGTAATTCCAAAGGGTAATTCTAAATGGTAATTCTAAATGGTAATTCTAAATGGTAATTCTAAATGGTAATTCTAAATGGTAATTCTAAATGGTAATTCCAAAGGGTAATTCTACAGGGTAATTCTAAATGGTAATTCTACAGGGTAATTCTAAAGGGTAATTCTAAAGGGTAATTCTAAAGGGTAATTCTAAAGGGTAATTCTAAAGTGTAATTCCAAAGGGTAATTCTAAATGGTAATTCTAAATGGTAATTCTAAAGGGTAATTCTAAAGGGTAATTCTAAAGTGTAATTCTAAAGGGTAATTCTAAAGGGTAATTCTAAACAGTAATTCTAAAGGGTAATTCTAAAGGGTGATTCTGAAGGCTATTCTAAAGGGTAATTATGAATGGTAATTCTAAATGGTAATTCTACAGGGTAATTCTAAAGGGTAATTCTAAAGGGTAATTCTAAAGGGTAATTCTAAAGGGTGATTCTGAAGGCTATTCTAAAGGGTAATTATGAATGGTAATTCTAAATGGTAATTCTAAATGGTAATTCTACAGGGTAATTCTAAAGGGTAATTCTAAAGGGTAATTCTAAAGGGTAATTCTAAAGGGTAATTCTAAAGTGTAATTCCAAAGGGTAATTCTAAATGGTAATTCTAAATGGTAATTCTAAAGGGTAATTCTAAAGGGTAATTCTAAAGTGTAATTCTAAAGGGTAATTCTAAAGGGTAATTCTAAACAGTAATTCTAAAGGGTGATTCTAAAGGGTGATTCTGAAGGCTATTCTAAAGGGTAATTATGAATGGTGATTCTGAAGGCTATTCTAAATGGTGATTCTGAAGGCTATTCTAAAGGGTAATTATGAAGGGTAATTCTCAAGGCTAATTCTAAAGGGTGATTCTTAAGGCTATTCTAAAGGGTAATTATGAATGGTGATTCTGAAGGCTATTCTAAAGGGTGATTCTGAAGGCTATTCTAAAGGGTGATTCTGAAGGCTATTCTAAAGGGTAATTATAAATGGTAATTCTAAAGGGTGATTCTAAAGGGTGATTCTGAAGGCTATTCTAAAGGGTGATTCTGAAGGCTATTCTAAAGGGTAATTATGAAGGGTAATTCTAAAGGGTAATTCTAAAGGGTGATTCTGAAGGCTATTCTAAAGGGTAATTATGAATGGTGATTCTGAAGGCTATTCTAAAGGGTGATTCTGAAGGCTATTCTAAAGGGTGATTCTGAAGGCTATTCTAAAGGGTAATTATGAATGGTAATTCTAAAGGGTGATTCTGAAGGGTGATTCTGAAGGCTATTCTAAAGGGTAATTATGAATGGTAATTCTAAAGGGTGATTCTGAAGGCTATTCTAAAGGGTAATTATGAATGGTGATTCTGAAGGCTATTCTAAAGGGTGATTCTGAAGGCTATTCTAAAGGGTGATTCTGAAGGCTATTCTAAAGGGTAATTATGAATGGTAATTCTAAAGGGTGATTCTAAAGGGTGATTCTGAAGGCTATTCTAAAGGGTAATTATGAATGGTGATTCTGAAGGCTATTCTAAAGGGTGATTCTGTAGGCTATTCTAAAGGGTGATTCTGAAGGCTATTCTAAAGGGTAATTATGAATGGTGATTCTGAAGGCTATTCTAAAGGGTGATTCTGTAGGCTATTCTAAAGGGTAATTATGAATGGTGATTCTGAAGGCTATTCTAAAGGGTGATTCTGAAGGCTATTCTAAAGGGTGATTCTGAAGGCTATTCTAAAGGGTAATTATGAAGGGTAATTCTCAAGGCTAATTCTAAAGGGTGATTCTGAAGGCTATTCTAAAGCGTAATTCTGAAGGCTATTCTAAAGGGTAATTGTAAAAGTTTCTAAAGGGTAAAAAGTTTCTAAAAGGTAATTCTAAAGTGTAATTCCAAAGGGTAATTCTAAAGGGTGATTCTGAAGGCTATTCTAAAGGGTAATTCTAAAGGGTAATTCTAAAGGCTAACTCTGAAGGCTATTCTAAAGGGTGATTCTGAAGGCTATTCTAAAGGGTAATTGTAAAAGTTTCTAAAGGGTAAAACGTTTCTAAAAGGTAATTCTAAAGTGTAATTCCAAAGGGTAATTCTACAGGGTAATTCTAAATGGTAATTCTAAAGGGTAATTCCAAATGGTAATTCTAAATGGTAATTCCAAAGGGTAATTCTACAGGGTAATTCTAAATGGTAATTCTACAGGGTAATTCTAAAGGGTAATTCTAAAGGGTAATTCTAAAGGGTAATTCTAAAGTGTAATTCCAAAGGGTAATTCTAAATGGTAATTCTAAATGGTAATTCTAAATGGTAATTCTAAAGGGTAATTCTAAAGGGTAATTCTAAAGTGTAATTCTAAAGGGTAATTCTAAAGGGTAATTCTAAACTGTAATTCTAAAGGGTAATTCTAAAGGGTGATTCTGAAGTGTAATTCCAAAGGGTAATTCTAAAGGGTAATTCTGAAGTGTAATTCTAAAGGGTAATTCCAAATGGTAATTCTAAATGGTAATTCCAAAGGGTAATTCTACAGGGTAATTCTAAATGGTAATTCTACAGGGTAATTCTAAAGGGTAATTCTAAAGGGTAATTCTAAAGGGTAATTCTAAAGGGTAATTCTAAAGTGTAATTCCAAAGGGTAATTCTAAATGGTAATTCTAAATGGTAATTCTAAAGGGTAATTCTAAAGGGTAATTCTAAAGTGTAATTCTAAAGGGTAATTCTAAAGGGTAATTCTAAACTGTAATTCTAAAGGGTAATTCTAAAGGGTGATTCTGAAGGCTATTCTAAAGGGTAATTATGAAGGGTAATTCTCAAGGCTAATTCTAAAGGGTGATTCTGAAGGCTATTCTAAAGGGTAATTATGAATGGTGATTCTGAAGGCTATTCTAAAGGGTGATTCTGAAGGCTATTCTAAAGGGTGATTCTGAAGGCTATTCTAAAGGGTAATTATGAATGGTAATTCTAAAGGGTGATTCTAAAGGGTGATTCTGAAGGCTATTCTAAAGGGTGATTCTGAAGGCTATTCTAAAGGGTAATTATAAAGGGTAATTCTAAAGGGTAAAAAGTTTCTAAAAGGTAATTCTAAAGTGTAATTCCAAAGGGTAATTCTACAGGGTACTTCTAAAGGGTAATTGTAAAGGGTAATTCTAAAGTGTAATTCCAAAGGGTAATTCTAAATGGTAATTCTAAATGGTAATTCTAAATGGTAATTCTAAAGGGTAATTCTAAAGGGTAATTCTAAAGTGTAATTCTAAAGGTTAATTCTAAAGGGTAATTCTAAACTGTAATTCTAAAGGGTCATTCTAAAGGGTAATTCTAAATGGTAATTCTAAAGGGTAATTCTAAAGGGTAATTCTAAAGGGTAATTCTAAAGTGTAATTCTGAAGGGTAATTCTGAAGGGTAATTCTAAAGGGTAATTCTAAAGGGTAATTCTAACGGGTAATTCTAAAGGGTAATTCTAAAGGGTAATTCTAAAGGGTAATTCTAAAGGGTAATTCTAACGGGTAATTCTAAAGGGTAATTCTCACGGGTAATTCTAAAGGGTAATTCTAAATGGTAATTCTAAAGGGTAATTCTAAAGTGTAATTCTAAAGGGTAATTCTAAAGGGTAATTCTAAACTGTAATTCTAAATGGTAATTCTAAAGGGTAATTCTAAATGGTAATTCTAAAGGGTAATTCTAAAGGGTCATTGTAAAGGGTAATTGTAAAGGCTAATTATGAAGGGTAATTCTAAAGGTTAATTCTAAAGGGAGATTGTAAAGTGTAAATCTAGAGGGTTGTAAAGGGTAATTGTAAGGGGTTTTAAAGGGTAATTTTAAAGGATTCCATCGGGTAATTCTAAAGGGTAATTGTAAAGGGTTCTAAAGGGTAATTTTAAAGGTTTCTAAAGGGTAATTCTAAAGGGTCATTGTGAAGGGTAATTGTAAAGGCTAATGATGAAGGGTAATTCTAAAGGTTAATTCTAAAGGGAGATTGTAAAGTGTAAATCTAGAGGGTTGTAAAGGGTAATTGTAAAGGGTTTTAAAGGGTAATTTTAAAGGTTTCCATAGGGTAATTCTAAAGGGTAATTTTAAAGGGTTCTAAAGGGTAATTTTAAAGGTTTCTAAAGGGTAATTCTAAATGGTAATTCTAAAGGGTAATTCTAAAGTGTAATTCCAAAGGGTAATTCTACAGGGTAATTCCAAAGGGTAATTCTAAAGGGTAATTCTAAAGTGTAATTCTAAAGGGTCATTGTAAAGGGTAATTGTAAAGGCTAATTATGAAGGGTAATTCTAAAGGTTAATTCAAAAGGGAGATTGTAAAGTGTAAATCTAGAGGGTTGTAAAGGGTAATTGTAAAGGGTTATAAAGGATAATTTTAAAGGTTTCCATAGTGTAATTCTAAAGGATAATTGTAAAGGGTTCTAAAGGGTAATTTTAAAGGTTTCTAAAGGGTTCTAAAGGGTAATTGTAAAGGGTTCTAAAGGATAATTCTAAAGGTTTCTAAAGGGTGATTGAAAGAGTTCTCAGAGTTATTATAAAGGGTTCTTAATGGTAAATATGATGGGTACTATAGGTTAATTCTGAGGCGTTTTTAAGGGTAATTATGAAGGGTTCTAAAGGGTAATTATGAAGGGTTCTAAAGGGTAATTATGATGAGTTCTAAAGGGTAATTATAAAGGGTTTCGTTCGTTTCTAGGCTTTGCCTCGTTCATATTAAAATGACGAATTGAACCGCTTCCTTCGGACATGAGGTGCGATTTTTTAATACCAATTTGTCACAACCTGAAAGACCCATGCAATGATGGGAGATATCTCGTGCACTGAGGTTTTGAATATAACAGGACCCACTACCCAAAAAGGGGCAGCTTGTAATGGTCTCATTTGAATTTGGGAAAGCTAATGCATCAGCAGCTGGTCTTGCTCGAGATCAACAGAAGGAAAGAGACAAACGATCTTTTGTGGCAGGATGAATTACTATTACAAACCACCAGACATCAAAGTGTAAAGGTCACCGACGGTAAATGATAGCAGCATTATACGGGACTATAGAGTCACGACTACGGTGCTGATGACTGATTTGAACACGAAGGAGCGTCAGCATTAGGAAGCACGTGTGGGCTCCCGCCATAAGGTCGAACCGCCATTTTGGGGTTTCCATCATGATGATGATGCAAAGTACGTATATCAGTGAACGCGTCGCGCTTTTCCACGACACGTGGAACGTTAAGGATGAATCTCGACAGCGAGATCCTTTTTTTTGCTTGGAAGTGAATGTTTCTTTGGTCGGGTGGAACGAATCTGCACGTTAATGGTGCTTGCTTCATATATATGGCCACGCATTGGGATTCATCGTTCAAGGCAAAGCAGTCGCGGTCCGGCGATGAGCATCGCTGTACATGAGGCTCACCCAGCAATGCAATTCACCCTTCCTCTGTCCATGCCCCCAGTTTTATGGAACTCACCATCTGCTGCTGCATGTAATGTTATTTTACCAACAATTTTGTTTTTCTACAATCATAGCAACCAGACTTCCTGGTGTAACGGGAAATCTCTGCTCCGACTCTGGGAGGTCAGTCCAGTGGCCCAAAGATCTCTTGGCCTAAATAATTTTGTCGAAATCGAGTGAAATCGGAACAAAATTTGGAAAAAGCGATTCTTAAAAAGAAATAATTAAATAATACACGCTACCACCAGCCGTGAGGTAAAATGGCTCTAAAATTCATTTTTTCACTTTTAAAGGTAATTATTATACGTCTGAATGTATTTTACACCATCCATGGACAGCGGTCGGATTCTACTTTTATTATCCATTTTTAAGGTATCCAAGTAAGTATAGCAATTTATATGGTGAAACCTTTTGTTTTGTTGAATATTTTGAGCGTTGTTTTGGTAAATACATTTAATTACTGAAACACGGATACAGTGAGATAACGCCATATAATTTCGTCGAGGACGTCAGCGTGACGTCATCAGTGTTGTGTTCAGTATTCAAGATGGCGGCTTCACGCGGTTCGAAGGATGATTTGTTCGATGTGCCGAGGTCTATAAAACGGTAACTGATGCATATCCTGTGGTCATATTACGTACCAATCACAGCTAAAGACACCAAGAAGCGTCGAATGATTGCTCAGAGTAATGTTTAATGCATAAATTGTTTTATCAGGGAAGCGGTGGTCTTCTTCTTCAAGTACGTGAATTATTGTGAAAGTTATTACTCCATTCTGCAAACCTGCATAATATGACACTGTTTTTGTATGTATTTCACTCGATCACTGGATGCTTTGAATACTGCTGAATGATTTGGAAATACTGGAACCACTGAATATTGGAATACAAAGCAGATTATCGATAGCGCATTGAGTTTGTCTTTGGTACATTATAACAGTTTGGTAATATTAACAGGGCGTTAAAGGACGACCTGGGCTGACAGAATGACCTCCGAATTACTCACACCTCTGAGTTGTCTAGCCTGGGTTAGAATCCCGACCCAGCTATAAATGATCATCCCGGTGTTTCACAGACTGGGTGAATCATCAATGTGTCCCGTCCCTCCAATGGACGTTTAACTGGGCGTCCCTTCTTCCGACATCAGTTGATGGACGTTAATGATCCCCACGGTGTCTTCCACGAAGAGTGGGTGAGCTATCGCCGACACCCTGAACAAATGACAAATTCCTGCCCGAACTACTGCTGGGTAGGCAATAGCAAACCACCCAGTATAAACATTGCTCAGGAAGCTACTCTGGCGGCACCGACGACCTGTAACGAGTATGGTACATCAGATATCAAATAAAAGTGACAACTGAATAGTGAAAGCAAAAAAAAAAAACCTGAATATGAAATTAGAAGGGGGGGGGGGGGGGAGTGGGATGTGACGAGAAGGGACTTGGGGAGAGACAGAGGAGTGGGTGAGGGCAGAGAGAGGAGGGGGATACTTTTGCTGGCTTTACCCATCACTTGGGACGTGTATTCTTCCTCGTATTGTAATAAATTAAAGTGTTAGTGTTTCCTTGTTTACTGTTTTGAATCTCACCAGTCATTGGTGTTGATTTGTTTTGTTGTGGTCTTTGAAGCTTTAACGATATACATCCCGAGCTGGAAGGGCGGAGCATGTGAGAAGTGCGTCACGTGCGGGAAAGGAGATGCTTGCGCTGATTATTGCCTGGACGTGAGGATAAGCTTTGTTTATGATAACCCTTGCTTATGGACTTCAAAGAGTGAAAACTGAATTCTGGGAACATTACAGTCTGTGATCGAGGATCAAGAACAAGATCAAGGATCAAGTCTGTGATTGTGAACAAAGATCAAGGCTAACCCCCGCTCTAGCAGGGAAAATGGCCTTAAAATGCATGTTGTTGTTGTGTTGTTGATCAAGGAACTTCTTCATTTCAATCGAGTTTTACATTTTGAACGCTGTAGAAGACGAATCGGAACACGAACCTGCAGTTTAGCAGTACTTTGGCAAAATTGTACGCCGTCTCGACCAATCGAATTTGCCGCTCGCACTCTGAGGGCAGGGGAACGTCGATATTCAGACAAAATGGTGGCGCATAGCGATACAACAATTCTGATGAGAGAAAATAGACAATTGGTGAAGTTCCCATGATTTCTGGTTGTTGCCCTGTGCAGGCGAAGCGAAAAGCAGGGTTAAGCAATATTATTGGTTTATGTCCATCTGTCCGTGTGTCTGTTTTATTATTTTATAATCGTCAGTTTATGATCGAGGAACAGTTTGTTGAAATATAATGTTATATTTTGAACACAAATTGGAACATGAATAGGAAGACAAGTCTTTCGTTTTCCAGTACCGTACTTTGGCTCTGAATTCGTCCTGAATAGGCCCTACACAGGTGTAGGGTGGAGTGAGATAATATTTTTTACTCTATTTTCCTGCCTGGCAGTCCAACAAAATTGAAAATCATTCCAAATACGAAACTTACTAGTTTTGAAGACATCATAAAGGACACATACAACGGGCACAAATAACTAATGTAACATGTTAGATAGGGTGGTGTAATAGACACTGTGTGAAATGGCGGTTAAAAACAGGAATTAATTTATTTATACACCTTTAAACCTCTTTAAACCTTTATTTAAACTGAATTATATATTTGAATACTGTATAACACGAATTGCCTTCATCATACCTCCATTGAGAACCTCCGGTTTAACAGTACGTCAATGAAAAAAAAAAAATAAAGGTTCAATGGTGTGGTGTATAATGGTGATGTTCGGGATTGCTTCTTGCCTACTTCAATAGCACTAAACTTTTTTCTTTTTTTTTTAACAATCGTTAAAACTATTTGATTAAAATTGAAGTAAGACTGATGTAACTGTGCAATGCACATGGTCGGGAGTTTGCAGTACGGCATTGTGTCTGTTTAGTTTGGGCCGTACTGCAAACTGCCGACCATGTGGATTGGTCCAACTGGAGAGTTTGTGGTATTTAAGAAAATGTTCAAGACAGATCATCGAACACAATGTTGCGTTGAGCATCAAGCTGCAAGACGAGAGGGTAAGCAGGGTATTGCATTTTATGAAATCTCGTTTGGCCTATTTTCATTCTTTGTCATGCATGAAATTTAAATATTTTTGAGGCCACCAGAAACTCCATGTCTTCCCTTAAAAAAGGAGGAGGGGCTTAAAAGGGGGCGTACCCTCCCTGGCTTCCCCCTTCCCAAGTCCTTTTTCTCAAGAATACGTGGGGTAAACGAACTCTCAAGTTTCATTGTATCTAAGGCTTATATGGAGGACCTTACGCATGTATTGCACCCAATACAAGGATTTCATCACGAGACATTGGATCAACAAAATATATGGGATTTAAACCTGGCAAGCCAGCATCGTGAACGATAAATAGATCAGGCAGACAAAATCCCCAAGGAAATGCCATGTACAGAGCAGACAGGATAAAGAGTGCAGCTGTAGCCTGTAGGCAAATGGGGAAAATATTATACGTGTTCAACAATGTGACAAAAGCAATCTTATAAAAGATTAAACATATCGTCCAGATGGATGTTTCACAAACAATGCAATGGCGGGACGGAAAGAGGAACAGCGCAGCCATCATATATGGGAGACGGTGCATGTCACAGGGGGGGATCAGGCTGGGGTAACTAAAGGTCATACCTGTGATGATCTCCTGGATCTGGATGAAGACGGTATCGAGTAAATGTATTTGATGAGATCTTGTTTTGAAACGATAACTGCTGTTTACCTAAGTTTATAAAACGTCACAATGCAGCGATATTTCATGATGTGCTCCCATAGTTCATGATGTTGTTAGAATTGACGACCACGGAGGGCGCTGAGATAAGCAATTGTGTTTTGAAAGGTTGTTTCTTTAAACCGGATTGTAAAGGTGAGACTTTTGCTGCAGAGCAAGTGGCAGCAGGAGATCAGCGTCCATAATGCAAAGTTAATGGGAAATGAAAATAAAAGTCAGCAGCGTTGGGTAGAGGGCTTTTGAACGTGCTCACGAGTGTGCAAAAGTGTGCTTGGCAGCCTAAGAGAGCGGTGCATTGTGGGAAATATAGCAGAAGATGGACGGGCAGACCAAAGGTCGCTTCTAACAATCATGGGGTTGGCCCGATTATCCACCACTTGTTAGACACAGTATGTTCTTATAAGTTACTAGCAGATAACCCGGTTGCAGCGGGTTTGCAATGGAGTTTGGAATATTTATGGACTTTAACAGGAATATCCTTTGACAGCATAATGGCAGGTGCCCATGGAAATTCCTCGGGGTATTTTGGGTCTAAAAGGTCTTCAGGGTCTTTGAGGTCTTTGGATTCCTCTGGTTCTTTGCAGTATTTTGGGTCCTCTAGGTATTTTGGGTCTTCAAGGGTCTTTTGAGTCCCCCAGGTCAATGGGTGTTCGGGGTCTTTCAGGGTCTTTTGGGTCTTCAGAGTCCTCGGGATATTTTTAATCCTCGGGGTCTTTTGGGTCTTTTTGCTCCTCCTGGATTTTTGGGTAATCTGGGTATTTAAAGGTATTCGGGGTATTTTGGGTGTTTATGTGTCTTCGTGGTCTTGGGGGTCTTAAAGCGTCATCAAAGGTTTAAGGGGCCGCAGCCGTCAAAGGGTCGAAGGGTACATTCCAATAGTATGTAATTAATAGACATGTGTAATTAATAGACAGGATGCAACCAACATTCAAACAGTACATCATTAATTAATCGACATATAGTTACTCGGTTAAATGGATGGACGGCTTCACCGACCATGTTTTTCTGTTTGGTATATTTTGATATATAGTTAGATATTGACAGATTGAATATTGTTTTTTTTGTTTTTTAACTTCCTGTATATGTGCAAACCAATGACTGACCATATGCACCACACGCACAACAAAAATTAATATAACTTGACATAGCATGAATAACTAGAACGGCACTCAGTAGAGAGCATACCTCCGCCTGGTTGGCCATACCACTCAATGGTGAAGAATCACTTAAAAAAATTATACCAGCTAGATCTGGATCCGGATCTCCACCAAAACTGAATCAATTCTTCCTTGTCACACACACGACCTGTCTAACAAGTTTCACCCAAATCCATCCATAAGTTTTTGAGATATCCTGCTATGTATCGTTTTTGGCCCTATCTCCCAATGGTGAAGAAGCACTTAAAAAATTAAATAATTCTCATATCCGAATCCATGATCAGATCTTCGCCAAAATCGAATCGAATCGTCCTTGACAGACACACAACCGGCCCACCAAGTTACGTCCAAATCCGTCCACAACTTTTGAGATATCCTGCTATGCATAATTTTTGGCCCTATCTCCCAATGGTAAAGAATCACTTTAAAACTTATTGTAGCCGAATCCGGATCTTCACCAAAATCTAAAAATCATTTCGTCCTTGTCACATACGCCACATCTCTGCCAAATTTTGTCCGAATCCGTCCACAACTTTTTGAGATATTTTGTTCACCGACAAAATGGACAGACAGACAAACAGACAGGGGTGAAAACATAACCTCCATCCACCTTTGGTGGCGGAGGTAACAATAATTTTAAACCTCCTCATGCACTGTGTGGACCAAAGAGCTCACAAATGAGGTATCATTCAGCATTGTACGTGTTATAGTTAGGATGTTTACCCCAATCAGACACAATCGGGGAACTTGCAAGTATATATACACTACCGGTAAAAAGTTTTAGAACACCTCAATTTTTCCAGTTTTTATTGAAATTTACGCAGTTTAATGCCTCAATGTACTCTGAAATTAAGCATAGAACAAATAAACAATTGGAGATAAAAATAAATCATAGAATCATTTTGTTTAACAAAATTTAATTTTAATTTTTGACAGCAAAGTAGACACCTTTTGCAGATATAACCGCCGAACACACTCGTGGCATTCTTTCTCCAATGGAAATCAAATATTGTTCGGCTAGTTCTTCCCAACACTGTTGCAGAAGTTCCCACAAATGTGTTGCACTTGTAGGTTGCTTTGCTTTCACCCTTCTGTCCAGTTCATCCCAAACCAGCACGATGGGGTTTAAGTCTGGAGAGTGTGCTGACCATTCCATGATTTGAAGCTGACCATCTTGTTCTTTTCCTCCAAGGTAGTTTTGACATCGCCTGGAGGTGTGTTTAGGGTCATTATATTGCTGTGGGATGAACCCCTGACCAACTAGGCGTATACCAGAGGGTATTGCATGGCGCTGCAAAATGCTGTGGTAGCCCTTTTGGTTCAGGGTGCCAGTCACTCTGTGCAAGTCGCCGACTCTGGATCCAGCAAAAGAGCCCCAGACCATCACGCTTCCTCCTCCATGTTTGACAGTTGGTGGCACACACTGAGGAACCATCCTTTTGCCGACTCGACGGCATACAAAAACCCTGCATGATGAACCAAAGATTTCAAATTTTGATTAATCGGTCCATAAGACCATCTTCCAGTCTTCAGTAGTCCACTGGCGGTGCTTCATGGCCCAGGCAAGCCTCTTTTTCTTGTTTTTCCATCTTAGCAATGGCTTTCTTACTGCCACTCGACCTGTCAAATCTGCAGCTTGAAGTCTTCTCTTCACAGTTGAAACTGAGACTTTCTTACTTCAACCAATGTTAAGTTGTGATTGAAGCTCCTGTCCTGTGAGCCGCCTATCACGCAAGCTGTTGACTCTCAGAAACTTGTCTTCTGATTCTGTTGTGGCTTTGGGTCTGCCAGACCTCTTCCTGTCCGAGTTTCCTCCATTTTGCAATATACTACTTCCTGCAGTGCAATATTGTCCAAATAATGCTTCAGAGGGTGCAATAACAGTCTGTTCCAAAACTGCTTTTATACAGACAGGGGGTTTGTAATCAAGTAATCAGCAGAGGTTGGGACACCTGTAGGAATTGTTTGCATCAACTTTCAAGGCTTAATTTACTTACATTGCTGCAGAACAGCTGTAAGTTGTTAACCCCTTACTTGTTCAGTGAAGAAGGCCTTTTTTACAATACTAGGGCATGCCCGTACTATATCTATATCTAAAATTATATCCCCCCCCTCTATTTACATGAAATGGTTTGGTCCAAAGCGAACGGCTTGCGGAGTTTGGTAAAGAAATCGCCATAGCATGCACAAACGCGCAGGAAAGCGAAAGAATCGCAAATTAGTTTTAATTAGTTTTAAAACATAGTTTAACGCCAACATAGCGGCAACATAGTTTGCCAACGTGAAATAAATGAATACGCTCTCAAATGTGCCGTCCGAGGCAGAGTCTGTTCGCCACGTTCGGCACACGTGATAGCTCGCTGCTCTCTGATTGGTTGAATCGTTTTTTGGACATAGCTCGGTAACTACTTGTCCGATTAATATGAAACCTTGAAAAGGCACATCCTCGGGTCCCCAGCAATATACCTGGCAAGTTTCAAGTATATCGGACCCGTGGTTGTCGAGAAACAGCGGTCACAGACAAACACACAGACATACACACATACACACACAGAGATTACTGGAATTATAGATAGATAACTGTGCAATTTACATTATTTTCCCATTTTTGCGAACCTAAACCTTTTTTTAACCTTGAGCAGTTTACTGCTTACCTTTGTACCATTTCAGGTTATTCACTGGACATTAAACTGCGTACATTTCAATAAAAACTGGAAAAATTGAGGTGTTCTAAAACTTTTGACCGGTAGTGTACAGTGCATTCAGAAAGTATTCAGACCCCTTCACTTTTTTCACATTTTGTTATGTTGCAGCCTTATGCTGAAATCGTTTAAATTCATTTTTTCCCTCATCAATCTACACTCAATGCCCCATAATGACAAAGAGAAAACAGGATTTTAGAAAGTTTTGCAAATTTATTTAAAAAACAAAACTGAAATATCACATTGACATAAGTATTCAGACCCTTTACTCGGTACTTAGTTGAAGCACCTTTGGCAGCGATTACAGCCTCGAGTCTTCTTGGGTATGACGCGACAAGCTTTGCACACCTGGATTTGGGCGATTTTCTGCCATTCTTCTCTGCAGAACCTCTCAAGCTCTGTCAGGTTGGATGGGGACCGTCGGTGGACAACCATTTTCAGGTCTCTCCAGAGATGTTCGATTGGGTTCAAGTCAGGGCTCCGGCTGGGCCACTCAAGGACCTTCACAGAGTTGTCCCTAAGCCACTCTTGCGTTGTCTTGGCTGTGTGCTTAGGGTCATTGTCCTATTGGAAGGTGAACCTTGGGCCCAGTCTGAGGTCCTGAGTGCTCTGTTTCAGGTTTTCATTAAGGATATCTCTGTACTTTGCTCCGTTCATTGTTCCCTCAACCCTGACCAGTCCCTCAGTCCCTGCTGCTGAAAGACATCCCCACACCATGATGCTGCCACCACCATGCTTCACCTTTGGGATGGTATTGGGCAGGTGATGAGCGGTGTCTGGTTTCCTCCAGACATGATGCTTAGAATTGAGGCCAAACAGTTCAATCTTGGTTTCATCAGACCATATAATCTTGTTTCTCACAGTCTGAGAGTGCTTTAGGTGCTTTTTTGCAAACTCCAAGCCGGCTTTCATGTGTCTTTCACTGAGGAGAGGCTTCTGTCTGGCCACTCTGCCATAAAGCCCAGATCGGTGGAGTGTTGCAGTGATGGTTGTCCTTCTGGAAGTTTCTCCCATCTCCACACAGGATCTCTGGCGCTCAGCCAGAGTGACCATCGGGTTCTTGGTCACCTCTCTTACCAAGGCCCTTCTCCCCCGAATTGATCAGTTTGGCCGGGCGGCCAGCTCAAGGAAGAGTCCTGGTTGTTCCAAACTTCTTCCAATTAATAACTATGGAGGCCACTGTGCTCTTGGGAAGCTTCAATGCAGCAGAAATTTTTTTGTAGGCTTCCCCAGATCTGTTCCTTGACACAATTCTGTCTCTGAGCTCTGCAGGCAGTTCCTTCGACTTCATAGCTTGGTTTTTGCTCTGATATACATTGTCAGCTGTGAGACCTTATATAGGCAGGTGTGTGCCTTTCCAAATCATGTCCAATCAACTGAATTTACCACAGGTGGACTCCAATCAAGGTGTAGAAACATCTCAAAGATGATCAAGAGAAATGGGAGGCACCTGAACTAAATTTTAAGTGTCCGAGCAAAGGGTCTGAATACTTATGTCAATGTGATATTTCAGTTTTCTCCTTTTAATAAATTTGCAAAACTTTCTAAAAGCCTGTTTTGTCTTTGTCATTATGGGGTATTGAGTGCAGATTGATGAGGGGAAAAATGAATTTAAACGATTTAGTCCTTGAGCCAGACCAAAAGTAATGCTCCGGCGGGGGGAGTAATTCTCATTATGATTTTCCATTAGACCAATGTCTCAAGTGTCAGAAAAGGTGTGATGGACATCTGAGAACGGTAGCTTAGTGCCCGGATGGACGCCATCTTTGAAACCACCCAGCTCGAAAATGCCCATTTGGTGGGGTACATTGTTGCACGTGTATCTGGACTTCTATACTAGCTATCGATGTGCGGTTGACGACTAAATATACGTCCGATGTGTACCGCCTAAATAAAAAATAATATGAAGCATTTTGTTTTAGATTAATTATTATAAAAATCAATTATCGAAAAAAAATCATATATTTTTCAATATTTTATTATTAGACTTGTACTTTTTTTAGTGAAACAACACTGGTATGATTTTCCAAATTATGCATTGTGCTACACCGTTTATCTGTCTATAAAAATAACTCAAAAACTAAAACATATCATCCACCACGAGTTTACAACAAATAAATGTAAAGAGGCATAAAATGACTTAGGCCGCCGCTGGCATTATCTATTCTGACGATAACGCAAGTTAGGAATGTCGTACGGAGAGGATTTTAACACCATACGATATCTAATAAGCAGGCGGAAATTGTTACATAGGAAATCTGCAGTTTGGTGGCCATCTTGGATTTCAAAATGGCCGCCAATTATATTATTCATTACTAGAGTTTGGAAAGACGTATGGAGCTGATTTTAACACCATACGATGTATATTCCTAATAAGCAAGCGGAGGTATCATTGAACATGTCATGTTTTAGTCAAATAACACCGGTATGATCTTCCAAATTATACATTTTGCTAAACCGTTTATCTGTCTATAAAGATTTTCAGGCAATTTGGCCTGCATTATAATAGAGAACAACATATGCTATACAATATACAGTGCACACAAAGTTAATCATCAGAGTCGCCATCAGAGTCATTGGCATCCTGAGCCACGATAGCATCATCCTGCACCATGTTGGAGCATCCCTGCAGCTTACACACAACAGTGCACTTCAACCCATTCAGTATGCAGGAGCAATCTGACGGTCGACACGTCCTTCTGCATGTGCATGAGATGAGATTCAAGACGACATCTGGAGCTGGTAGACCCGCCATCCATCGGATTGTGAGCGAACCGCCATCATCGAGTTCCCAACCATGTCCTGCTGATGGTGTTGGGACGTCTGGTAGGTTTTCAAGGCTGCGTCGCCAGATAGCCGCCTGATAGTTGGCCCTAAGCGTATGCTGCATCAAGGAGTCTTCACAAGGCGGCAATTGTCCAGATTCGATCTGGCCCTTCTTTGCACAGAACATGTGATAACGGAGCGAATTAACACCGACGATCTTCGTGTTCTTGGCGTACAGCTGACACGTGAAGGCCTGAATGCTATTGAAGACGTCTGTTGGTACATTCCACGAAGATCCCAGATCTGTGAATGCTTGAAGATACAGCTCATTCGCTTGCACAAGCTTCAAAGCCTTTATCTTTCCTTGGCTAGCCAGAGCACTCACAGTGTCACACCCGCTCCATGCATGAAGCCCTGGCAATGCACTGCAAACTCCAGACCCCAATACCGCAGCCAACTTTCCAACGTCGATCATTCTGACTCGAACCTTTGTTCCTCGTCTGATGAAGAGCTGACTATCGATGGTTCTGCTGAGATGAAGACTGATGATCAGAACGTCGGTGTCATCTGCCACTAAGATGATCGTCTTGTAGTGGGTAGCGGCGTGCTTTGCGTGGAGAAACATACGCGTGTCTGCTTCCTCGTGGCTACATTCGAGTGCTTGCACCAACTTCCACCTATCGCGGGTCAGTACCACACATTTTTCACCACAGGTGACATACAGTGTTCTGTTGCCTAGCTTTTCGCGATTTGTTTCATGTTTCCACGACTCCGCCAGAAACACAACCAGTTTCTCCTTTGTCTGGCTGCAAGCAAGGAGACGCCGCCAGTTCATGATTTTGTGTGCGGGTCTGATCTCGCTGAAACTGATGCCTTCATTTGAACCGCGGTTCACACGCTCAGCTGCTTTGATGGATTCTTCTGTGTATGTGTCAAAGACAACATCGATGCGCTCACTGCCTTGACCAGCGTGAAGCGCTGCAGCAAGGATGCGGTCAGATAGTTCTTCGAACGTGTCGTTCTCGCCATGCATCTTTTGTATGAGAGCCATCGCATCAATTATTGTTGCACTTCGCTTGTCAACGCTCTCGGCTGGTTCCACAAGACCTTCCATGTGTTTCGCAAGTGCAGCTTTGTTCGTTTTTTTCATTGACCCATCAACGTTTGCCAAAGACCATGGTAACGGCCCTAGTGGGTGACAAAGGACAAGTTGCATGTCGAGGTTCCTTGTCTTGGCGATGAGTATCATGGTGGCAAACAGTTGTCTGTCAGCTCTCAGGACGATCTCCTTGTTTGTGCCCTTCACAACTTTCTGCTTGATCTTACCAAAGGTCTTCAAGTTTAGCTTGTTCAATGTGTCATGAAAGCCTGTTCCCTCTTCAAGACTGTCATTCTTTCAACTGTCATCATGCCAGTTGGCTGGGTGTGGGTACCTCTCTCACCAGCCATGGCACCTCAGCAAAGGACTTCTGCGACTCACTGGGACTGACACAATCTGTCAATTTCCCGACCCGGATCTCAGTCAACGGAACATCTTCTCTTCTGGACTTGGTTATGACTAACTTCCCTGAAAATGTCTGCTGCTCTTCTTCTGCTCCGATTGGATCATCTGATCATGTCCTTGTTAAAGTGGACATCTCTCTGACCATCCTCAGGGAGCCTGCTCAGCGTCGACGTGTCTGGCATTTCACTCAGGCCAACTGGCACGGTCTTCAAGCAGCCATCAATCATCTGGACTGGTCTCCCATCTCTACCACCTCTGACATCAACTCATCCTGGGAATTCTTCCAAAGTAAATTGCTCTCTCTCATGCACAGATTTATCCCATCTCGTCTTCAGTTGTCATACCCTTCCTCCCGTCCATGGTACACGGAATCTTGTGGTGAGGCTGTTGCCCAGAAACAACTTGCCTTCGTCTCCTGGAAAGCAAATCCAACGGAAGGAAATCTCATTTCCTTTCACAAAGCCCGAAACAAGTGTGTGTCCACCCTCAGGAGAGCCAGGAAACAATATCTCTCCGTTCTCAAGACCGAACTCTCTTATCTGTCTCCCTCTTCCAAATCCTGGTGGCGTCTGGTCAAATCCGTTTCTGGTGTTTGTTCCCCCTCCATCCCCTCCCTTACCTCAAACGGCTACACAGCTGACTCCGCACGTGAAAAAGCTGAATGCCTCAACTCTGTGTTTGCCTCTAAATCTTGTGTCCCAAACCCATCCCTCTCTGTACCCACCATACCCAGTCGTACCCTGCTGCTCCTGGACTCCGTGTCCTTTCCTCCTGACAAGGTGGAAAAGTTTCTGTCAACCCTCGACTCTGATTCTGCAACTGGACCCGACGGCATCAGCCCACGGGTCCTAAAATCCTGCTCTGCTGCTCTATCTCACCCTCTCTCTGTTCTCTTCACCCTCTCTTTTGCTCAAGGTCAACTGCCATCTGCTTGGAAATCAGCCAACATCACCGCTTTGCACAAAAAAGGTGCAAAAACAGATCCTAGCAACTACAGACCAATCAGCCTTCTCCCAATTATCAGCAAAGTCATGGAATCCATCATTGCTTCGGATATGAAATCTTTCCTCTTCTCCAATGGCTTGATCTCTGATCATCAATTTGGTTTCAGACCAGGTCACTCTACTCTGGACATGCTGCTTCTGCTGTCTCAACAATGGATGGAGGTCCTCAATGCCAAACAGGAAATTAGAGCTGTCTCCCTCGACATATCACGTGCCTTCGACACGGTCTGGCACCCCGCTCTGCTCACCAAACTCTCCTCCTTTAGTATCCATGGAAATCTCCACGCATGGCTGGCGGACTTCCTCTCTAGTCGTCGTCAACGTGTGGCCCTGAATGGGTTTCTCTCATCTCCTCTTCCTGTTCAGGCTGGAGTTCCCCAAGGCAGTGTTCTGGGCCCCGTGCTTTTTCTGGTCTTCATCAATGATCTCTCTGACTCTCTCGAAAATCCTCTCTATCTCTTTGCTGATGACTCCACTCTCTGCCGCTCCATTCCTCTTCCCTCAGATCGGCAGTCTGCTGCCTCCTCACTCTCTGAAGACCTGGACAAAATCACAGACTGGTCAAACAAGTGGAACATCTATCTATAATTCCAGTAATCTCTGTCTGTACGTTTGTCTGTGACCGCTGTTTCTCGACAACCACGGGTCCGATATACTTTTAACTTGCCAGGTATATTGCTGGGGACCCGAGGATGTGCCTTTTCAAGGTTTCATATTAATCGGACAATTACTTACCGAGCTATGTCCAAAAAACGATTCAACCAATCAGAGAGCAGCGAACGATCGCGTGTGCCGAACGTGGCGGGCACACTCTGCCTCGGATGGCACATTTGAGAGCGTATTCATTTATTTCACGTTTGCAAACTATGTTGGCGTTAAACTATGTTTTACAACTAATAAAAACGAATTTGCGATTCATTCGCTTTCCTGCGCGTTTGTGCACGCGATGGCGATTTCTTTACCAAACTCCGGAAGCCGTTCGCTTTGGACCAAACCATTGCATGTAAATAGAGGGGGGGGATTGTCACCGTACTCGCAAGCCGTTCGCTTTGGACCAAACCATTTCATGTAAATAGAGGGGGGGGGGATATAATTTTAGATATATATATAGTACGGGCATGCCCTAGTGTCTTTCAATCCTGACAAATCTCACACTCTTACTATGTCTCTCCGAAAAGATCGACTGGACAACCCTCCCATCTACTTTCTCAACAATCCTCTCCAAGAAGTTCTGTCGCTCAAGATTTTGGGTCTCACTATCTGCCATGATCTTTCTTGGGAAAACCACATTTCCAAGCTGGCCTCCAAAGCCAGTCGCCGACTGGGCATCCTCCGTCGTGCGAAGTCCTTCCTCGGCACACCTGAGCTCCTCACCACATACAAGGCTTTCATCCGCAGCTCAATGGAATACTGTTCTCCCCTATGGGCCGGTGCTCCTGCCTCACACCTAGCTCGGCTTCACGCTGTTGAAACCAAAGCTTTCAGAATTATTGGAATCTCCCGCGATGAAGCTATCTCTGAGGGCCTTTCACTCACTCACCGCAGGCAGGTAGGTGGTCTTTCTGTCTTCTACCGACTCCTCTCCGGCCTTGCACCCCCAGCTCTCTCTGTGCTCTGTCCCCCAAATATTCCTACAGGTCGCACAAGATCTGCCAGCAACCCTCTGATGGTTAAACTGCCGAAATCTCGGCTCTCTGCTCACCTTCACTCTTTCATTCCTCTTTTCTCCCGCCTCTGGAACAAACTCCCTCACTCCCTTCAATCCCACTCCTCCCTCCAGGTCTTTAAAACAGCTGTTCACCACCATCTCTTATCTTCCCCCATCCAAAACCTTGATCTTTTCTACCCCCGCTAATTCACCCCAGATCCACCTTGTTTGAAATTCCAACTTCTTTCCTGGAAGTCCTGGCAGTGTCCATATGTTTTATACCTCTCCCACCGCCCCCTTCCCATGCCCCCCCCCCAAAGCCCTCGCCCTCTCTCAGATCTCTCGATGTCTCCATGTCTCTCGGTCCCTGCTCTCAAATGTTGTGTTTGTGTCCTTCCCCCTCTCTCCCCATCTTGTGTACCGCTCCCGATGTTATATGTTTTATGTGTCGGTTTGTCTTTCTGTGTGATTAATGTTCGCTCTTTCACGAGCCTCGATCTTGTATACAAAAAAAAAAAAAAAAAAAAAAAAAAAAAAAAAAAAAAAAAAAAAAAAAAAAAAAAAAAAAAAAAAAAAAAAAAAAAAAAAAAAATAAAGACGTTTCTGGAAGCTTTGATACGCCGCTTCCCCCTTTTGCAGGGTGTTGAGTAGGTCATTAGAAACGTCCTCCCTCGCAGCCGCTCCGGTAGATATACTGAGAAGACATGACGGATCATCGGCGAATGGATTGGTCCAGTCATTTTCCAGTAGATCACAGATAGCTGTGACGCCAGACTCATCACGTTTGATGCGAGAAGTAGACAAGTCAGGGTGCTTGGCGTGAGATGTGTCGCTGCCATTCACAAGGATAGTTTCTCGTAGTTGCCTCAGTGCAGTAGCCCGATTTTCTGCAGTTAGATAGTATCGTGACACAGCCCCTTGTCGAAGACTAAAACCTCGTGTTCCTCCAGCTGTTTGCGTATCTTTGTTTACTGTTTCTTCTGTTGTCTGATCAACAGCGATTCTGGCAAATGGATTCCCTGGTCTAAGCTGTACGGAGAAGTAGCCTTGATTGAAATGCCTGTACAACTCGGGGCATGTTTCGTGGAGTTGCGTCATCTGTGCATAGTACACTGGTAGATATCTAGCATAGTTCACCTTGTTCATTGCGAAACACCAAGGGATCACTCTTCTGACACAAGCCAAGTGAAGCATCCAGTCGCCTTCTCTATCCGCACGAATCAACCCCAGCAGGGTCTCTACCATATCAATATACATCATCCAGAAGCGAGCCAGGTCGCCATGTTTGGTTCGCAGAAAATGTAGGTATTTCGCGAACATGTCAAAGCTCTGTACACATGAATCATCATCGAGAGCAGCAGCGAGAGTCTCGTGGCAAACATCCTCCTTGATGCTGCGAATTTTGAGGTCAGTGCTTCGAATCTGGGGTTCCTTGTCAGGATGATTGCTTTCTATCCACACCTGGAAGCCCTTCCAAATGATGCGCATTAGTGCCTCGTACATCAACTTGTGGAGTCGCACAGCACGGTTGTATTGCTTGCCTTCCAGAACCCTGTTGATGGAACCTTCAGCGATTACTCCTGACTCAACAGCTACATCCCGAAGGCCTGCATCTCCAAACATTTTCCCAATGCTCGACATGAAGTTACAGATGGTATGGAAGTTCCCCATCATGAGCACGATTCTTCCATATCGATCGACATCTTTCCATGCTATTTCGGTCGCCTTAGCAAATAGTGCCTGGTCTAGCACCACCGGTATACGCTCAAGCTGAAGTGATGACATGATGTTCAGAGCTTCTCTGAGGATTTCTTGCACTGTTGCCATATCTGTGGCAGGCGCGTTTATAGTCGGCAGGTAGCCAACTACGTCTTCCGTCACCTGAACACGATCTCTAGTCATGATGTTGAAACCAGTCCACGAACTGATTGTCTGGTCGCATGGTTCCAGCATGCGAGTCATAATCCATACGTGATTTCGGCGCTGCGCAAGGGATGTTGCGCCTGCAAGAGTGTCAGAAAGATCTGCAGGCTTGATTGCAGGTGGGCCCTCTCGTTTCCCACCGCTGTATATTGGAACTAAATCGCTGGATGACGGGATAGATCGCTTCTTATCTGCTTTGGATACTGCCGATGGAGGTTGGGGCGGCAAACACGACTGCGACTTCGGTTGGACGATGATACCGTTGACGCGATGCGATGTTCCGCCACCACTCAGCGATTCCTCTAGCCTGTCGATGTTATCGAATGCTAATACAGTCGGGACCGAAGGGTGCACATGTGACGGAAGTGGTACTGTATCTTTCTCCACACTTGCTAATTTGTCTATGCATAGCGCTGTCTCGATTTCTTCCAGAACTGTGTACGAACATCCGTGCCCGAGTCGATTCAATATTCTGATGACCTCTGTATTACCGGTGAGCGTTTTCATGACCCACGGAAGTAGGACATGCTTCGATGTTCTGATGGTACCCCGGTGTACAGCATTGATGATATCTTGAGCCATCGACCATACCAGTGTGTCGGCACGCGCAGAGCTACCCCCACTCCCGCAAATCAAAGTATGCAGAAATACACGAAGAGAATCTGGTATCTTCACGTAATCTGAAGTGAGTTCTGCTGGCTGAGGCGGCCAACGTTCATTGTAATGAGCATCTTTGATCTGGTGTCGCAGTGAAGTAGCTGCACGCACAATGTTACTTTCACCGTCCGTTCGTTCAAATGCTTTCACTTCTGCTTTCAGGTTTACGCACTCTGCAGCAATCTCTCGCTTTGTCAGATTATCGGGCATCAAGTATACACGGTGTTTCACATTGAAGAAGATGAGCGATTCTCCAAACTCTCTTTGTAATGTGCGCTGCAGATTCTTTTTGATGGAGTCACGAACATCAACTGAAAATGTATCTGAAGACAGGATATCTGTTGCAACATCAACTATTGGAACAATCCTCGGGTTCAAGAACAAGTCAGTGCGAATGAAATTGAATATACATCGTATCATTTCTTTTTTCTCGATATTATCTTCAATGTCAGTTTCTACTTGAGGTTTTTGGGGCCGTGTGTAGTTTCTATAGCAGGAGAAGTGGTAGTGAGCCTCAGCTGCAACCATATCTCGTGTAGTCAATGCCAAAACTCTCTCATCATTGCGAGCTGTCGCAGCATCTCTTATTGTCTTATCTGCTCGAAGTTCAACAGCCAAGACAACTGTTTCACGGGTACGACTGCCTTTTATGAATTTTGAAGCACGCTGGCAAAAAATGCATTTATCATCGTAGACCGTTGAAGTTGATCCTGTCTCTTCCCGTGATGATCGCCGTCGCACCGCATCGCCAGTATCAACTGAAGAACTTCTAGCTGCATTGGTCAAAGTAGCTAGGTGGTTTTTGTGAGTGAAGTCTGATCTACAAGCCCTATGGTATAATATTGGAATATTAGGAAGTTCAACTGCGCCTTCTTGGACTAGCTTTAGAATTGGATAAAAGTTTCTAACTGCGGCTGCGTCACACAATGTCTTCCAAGAACTGTTGCCCGCTGCCTTGCTTAGTTCAGAGAGTGGCGACTTCTTGCTGCACAGGATGCACGTTCCGGACTCAGGTTCAATCTTCGCCCGTTTCGCCTCGACACCGGCCATCTCAGCTGAAAGAACAAAAAGACTGACGTTAGATTACTCCGATATCCGAAAAGCTCGCCAGCTTACATAGACATACTCATCCAAGTCAGTGAACATGTTAGATGGCGCCACAATACAACTCTATAATAGAGTTGTATGTGGCGCCATCTAACATGTTAACTTTTAGTTCTTAAGCCACCCACCCCCCCCCCCCCCTCAGAAATTAATCAGGTCACCGCAACAAATCTCAGACTGAGATATAGAATATAGAATAGACTGACGTCACTTTCGGCACTGGGTTCTGTGGGTTGATTATCGGCGGGAAATTCCAACTGACATAGTTTCGGTTTGTGGAAAGTGCATGCCTTTTCATATATTTTTTGTGTACACTCGTGGTGGATGATATGTTTTAGTTTTTGAGTTATTTTTATAGACAGATAAACGGTGTAGCACAATGCATAATTTGGAAAATCATACCAGTGTTGTTTCACTAAAAAAAGTACAAGTCTAATAATAAAATATTGAAAAATATATGATTTTTTTTCGATAATTGATTTTTATAATAATTAATCTAAAACAAAATGCTTCATATTATTTTTTATTTAGGCGGTACACATCGGACGTATATTTAGTCGTCAACCGCACATCGATAGCTAGTATAGAAGTCCAGATACACGTGCAACAATGTACCCCACCAAATGGGCATTTTCGAGCTGGGTGGTTTCAAAGATGGCGTCCATCCGGGCACTAAGCTACCGTTCTCAGATGTCCATCACACCTTTTCTGACACTTGAGACATTGGTCTAATGGAAAATCATAATGAGAATTACTCCCCCCCCCCCCCCCCCCCCCCCGGAGCATTCACTTCAAAAAATGGCCGGTTGGCTCAAGGACTAATTTCAGCATAAGGCTGCAACATAACAAAATGTGAAAAAAGTGAAGGGGTCTGAATATTTTTTGAATGCATTATATATATATATATGTATATGTATGTATGTATATATGTATGTATGTATATATATATGTATGTATGTATGTATATATATATATATATATATATATATATATATATATATATATATATATATATATACTAGCAGAAATACCCAGTATTGCCGGGCGGGGGAGGGGAGGGGAACGGGGGGAGAGCGGAACGGGGGGAGAGCGAGCCCCTTGGTAAAGCGAGCGATATTTTTTTTTCATAGCGTCATAGCGATTTTTTTTGTCATAGCGTTCATCGTGTCATAGCGTTCATAGCGTCATAGCGTTCATAGCGTCATAGCGATTTTTTTTTTCATAGCGGTCATAGCTTCATAGCGTCATAGCGTCATAGCGTTTCATAGCGTCATAGCGATTATTTTTTTTCATAGCGTCATATCGTTCATAGCGGTCATAGCTTCATAGCGTCATAGCGTCATAGCGTTTCATAGCGTCATAGCGATTTTTTTTTTCATAGCGTCATATCGTTCATACCGTTCATACCGTTTATAGCTTCATAGCGTTTCATAGCGTCATAGCGTCATAGCGTCATAGCGTTCATAGCGTCATCGCATTCATAGCGTTTCATAGCGTCATAGCGATTTTTTTTTCATAGCGTCATAGCGTCATCACGTGATCGCTCTGAGCGAATCAGCGCCCACCTGCTCTGATTCCGTTGATTCCATGCGCTGAAATGCGCTGAGGTAAATATGAATAAAAAATATGGATCGTCAAATATTTTGAGTTCGGCCATGTTCGTCCCAGGCTCAATGGCCATGTCTATGCCAAATATCAAGCACGTAAGCCTCTCCGTTTAGGAGTCAATCGGTAACATTACACACACACACACACACACACACACACACACACACACACACACACACACACACACACACACACACACACACACACACACACACTGTGTTTTATATATACTAGGACGTGCCCGTACGTGGGTGCCCGTTCCTTGCCAAAAAAAAAAAAAAAATGTCTGGGCGTGTCCATGGGCCCATGGGCGTGCCCGTAAGTGCGTGATGTGACCGTACAATGAATGTATCGTCCCGACGCCGCAGCTCGGATGGCGCTGCAGTTAATCGGGCCTGTATCGGCAGAGTTATTATAAACGTGTACTACAATCGATCGTACCTTACAGCGTCTGCTCGCCACGTTCAGCATCAGTACATCGTCACTATGACTATCCGTAAGTCCGGAAGTGACGTCCTCATTTGACTGTCCGGAAGGTCGCATATCGCAGTTATGATGAATCGCAAATTAGTTTTAATTAGTTTTAAAACATAGTTTAACGCCAACATAGTTTGCCAACGTGAAATAAATGAATACGCTCTCAAATGTGCCGTCCGAGGCAGAGTCTGTTCGGCACGTTCGGCACACGTGATAGCTCGCTGCTCTCTGATTGGTTGAATCGTTTTTTGGACATAGCTCGGTAACTACTTCTCCGATTAATATGAAACCTTGAAAAGGCACATCCTCAGGTCCCCAGCAATATACCTGGCAAGTTTAAAGTATATCGGACCCGTGGTTGTCGAGAAACAGCGGTCACAGACACACAGACATACACACAGACATACACACAGACAAACACACACACACACAGAGATTACTGGAATTATAGATAGATAGATTGCAGGAGGAGGTGGTGGTCGACTCCAAGGGATCTGAGTGATATATAGTATTGTAGGAGGGGGTGGTGGTCGATTCCAAGGGATCTGAGTGATGTATAGTATTGTAGGAGGGGGTGGTGGTCGATTCCAAGGGATCTGGGTGATATATAGTATTGTAGGAGGAGGTGGTGGTCGATTCCAAGGGATCTGAGTGATGTATAGTATTGTAGGAGGGGGTGGTGGTCGATTCCAAGGGATCTGGGTGATATATAGTATTGTAGGAGGAGGTGGTGGTCGATTCCAAGGGATCTGAGTGATGTATAGTATTGTAGGAGGAGGTGGTGGTCGATTCCAAGGGATCTGGGTGATATATAGTATTGTAGGAGGAGGTGGTGGTCGATTCCAAGGGATCTGAGTGATATATAGTATTGTAGGAGGGGGTGGTGGTCGATTCCAAGGGATCTGAGTGATGTATAGTATTGTAGGAGGGGGTGGTGGTCGATTCCAAGGGATCTGGGTGATATTTAGTATTGCAGGAGGAGGTGGTGGTCGATTCCAAGGGATCTGAGTGATATATAGTATTGTAGGAGGAGGTGGTGGTCGATTCCAAGGGATGTGGGTGATATTTAGTATTGTAGGAGGGGGTGGTGGTCGATTCCAAGGGATCTGAGTGATATATAGTATTGTAGGAGGAGGTGGTGGTCGATTCCAAGGGATCTGAGTGATATATAGTATTGTAGGAGGAGGTGGTGGTCGATTCCAAGGGATCTGGGTGATATTTAGTATTGCAGGAGGAGGTGGTGGTCGATTCCAAGGGATCTGGGTGATATTTAGTATTGCAGGAGGAGGTGGTGGTCGATTCCAAGGGATCTGGGTGATATTTAGTATTGTAGGAGGGGGTGGTGGTCGATTGTGAGGGATCTGAGTGATATTTCGTATTGTAGGAGGGGGTGGTGGTCGATTGTGAGGGATCTGAGTGATATTTAGTATTGTAGGAGGTGGTGGTGGTCGATTGTGAGGGATCTGAGTGATATTTAGTATTGCAGGAGGAGGTGGTGGTGGTCGATTGTGAGGGATCTGAGTGATATTTAGTATTGCAGGAGGAGGAGGTGGTGGTCGATTCCAAGGGATCTGGGTGATATTTAGTATTGTAGGAGGGGGTGGTGGTCGATTGTGAGGGATCTGAGTGATATTTAGTATTGCAGGAGGAGGTGGTGGTGGTCGATTGTGAGGGATCTGAGTGATATATATAGATAGTCCCGCGGCAAGGAACATCACGTGATCGCTCTGAGCGATCGATTGCAACTCTGCGTCCTGTCATGGGCGTGGCCAACGTGGCCTCATGCTCCCAGGTGATTGGCTAACTCGAGCTCGAGAGCTACGTTATGGCAAAAAATATGAATCTAAAGATGAAAGGGAAAAAAACCTATGTGGTGTGAATGGCAATGTTCGTCGCTAAAATGTGAAAAAAGGCAATTGCTTTTCGCTCTGAAATACGTGCGAACGCGTAACTGAGTTAATGGCGGCAGGGAACATCACGTGATCGCTCTGAGCGAATCAGCGCGCTGCTCTGCGACCGGTCAGATTCCGGTCATAATATTTCGCGCTGAGATAAAAATATGGTAAAAGCATATTATGAAATAAATTTTTAGGTCAGCCATGTTCGTCCCAGGCTCAATGGCCATGTCTGTGCCAAATATCAAGTACGTGAGCCTCTCCGTTTAGGAGTCTATCGGTAACATTACATACATACACACACACACACACACACACACACACACACACGCACAAACTGTGTTTTATATAGGCATATATATATATATATATATATATATATATATATATATATATATACATACATATACAGACTTGGCATTTAATATGAAATATTTTTTTGTGGGGGTGAACTTACTTTTCAAGATGTCCTAGAACCAAAAGTTCATTGGAATTATGTTGAAATTATTCTAGATTTTGTTAATGTGACCTTTAAAAGAAACAAAAACCACATTTGACATTTCTAAACAAATAAATTGATCCTTGAAAGTGATGTAAACTGATATCGAACTCAATTCATGGACAGTACTGTGTTAAACTTCTGTGCGTTTTCCAGAAGTATCTCTTTATTTTGCACATTAGCCAAAATTTATTTTAACAAAAACAAAAGTTAAATTACGACTGGGATTACGGACAGTAGAATTACAGTTCAGTACTTCGTGTAACCCCCACGAGCATTCAGGAGAGCACGTACATGTTGAGGCATGCTGTTCACGAGATTTGCCAAGGTTTGGACAGGAATCGCTTGCCATGCAGTGACAATAGTCTGCTGCAATTCACGCACAGAGGTCGGCTGCTGGTCCAAGTGGTCAATTTGACGCGTTAATTCTGCCCACAAGTTCTCTATCGGATTCATATCCGGGGACATGGCAGGCCACTCCATATGCTCCACACCACAGTCAGCAAGAAAGTGTTGGATCATGCGAGCACGATGAGGCCGTGCATTGTCATCTTGGAAGACAAAGTTTCCTCAAAAGGCTGCACGAGCAAATGGAAGCAATGTTTCTTCCAGAATGGCCCTGTACTTGAACTGGTTCAGGTTTCCATTCAGAACAACCAGGTCAGTTTTGCCCCCTGCATGAAAAGCAGCCCAAACGGTCACCCCACCACCTCCAGCTTGGACTCTTGGCACTATACAATCTTTGTTGTTGGCTTCATGCACTTGTCTGCGCACTCGGACGTGGCCATCTTGACGATAGACCAGAAATCTAGACTCGTCACTGAAGATCACGTGATTCCAGTGTCCTGGCTGCCATTGACTGTGCTCTTTGGCCCACTGGAACCGGCGCTGGCGGTGTTCTCTGGTCAGGCGTGGCTTTCTCAGGGGACGCCTGGAATGATAGCCTGCTTGAACCAGTCGTTGGTTGACTAGCCTTCTGGATACAGGCACATTTGTCAGTTGCTGCCACTCAGCCCTAAGCCGATTAGCTGACTTGGTACGGCAATTGCGGACTAACCGGTGCAGCTGGCGGTCATCCCTCCTTGTGGTTCTGCGGGGACGTCCTGGCCTCGGTATTGGAGTAGGGACACCCCTCTGAGCATTTCGTTTCAGGATCTTTGACACCTGACCTTGAGTGATGCCATACTGCCGAGCAATAGCACGCTGTTTCATGCCGTAATTTCGTAAAGTCACCACTCCATGACAAACAGCATTGTCGAGTTGACGGACCATCTCCAGAGGAAGCGGCAATAACTTTTGGAGACGTGCTGCAGTTGTTTTTCCACGAATACAGAACGCAACAACCCTTGTATACCCGACTGTGAAGCCAATCATCAAATGCACCTGTCCGTACATTTTGCCACGCCACCTGTGATATAATCCTGTTGTTGATTTCTTGCTGCGACAGACAATCAGTGACATGGTTCTTTTAACAAATAAATCACCAAAGTGTAAAAGAAACTCACCAGATTGATATACTGAGTTAAGAAAGTAAACCCGTCAAGAAAAAAAAAAATTCCATATTAAATGCCAAGTCTGTGTATATATATATATAAATAAAGGAGGAGTGTGTGTGTGTGTGTGTGTGTGTGTGTGTGTGTGTGTGTTTGTGTGTGTGTGTGTGTGTGTGTGTGTCTGTCTGGATGTCCGCTTATAACTCAAGAACGACACATCGGAGAAAAGTTTTAGACACAGATTCGGAATCGGCATAGAATCCCGGTGGTTATTGGCTACTTTTTATTTTAATATCAATGGTTTAAAAAACCGGGCCAGCTGCAAATCCATGGTGTAGTTTGTGGCGGCGCTATTGCCCCTTTCCGATCCCATGACGCATTGCAGTTCCGATTCGCGATAAGGTCTATGCGCTATCACCGACACTTTTCCACCTTTTCCATACCTTTTAATCAGATTTACCTTATCGTCCATCGTAACCACATTACGCTTGGAAACACTGGCATTATCCTTCTTCGGACCCATGGCTAACACAGGCACAGTAAAGGAATACTGTACGTCGCCTCTGTTTTGAATGAGAATCAGCGGTTGCGCGTACGTACAGTATACATACTGTACGTACATATTTATATATTTTTAATGTGCTTTTTATTATATTTTAAATTGTTTTTTTAGCTTCTTTTATTGTTGATTTATGTACTATTTTATTTATTTTAAATATATTTTTAAGGAAAACAAATGTTTTCACGTCCGTAGGAGTGACGTAATGTCGCACATAATGATGCCCGGTCATGTCGCACGTAACACATAATGATGTTCGCTGCCCGGTCATGAAAGAAATTATGATTCTCTTGCCAAAGTGACATGAAGATCAGGCAGTAAACCTCCCAACTGAGTTTCTCAACAGTCGTCAGCCTCAAGGACTCCCAACACAGGTTGATTCTCAAGGTGGGCGCACCAATCATGCTTCTAAGGAATCTTGATCCACCAAAGCTGTGTAATGGAACACGATTGACAATCCAGCAAATGATGCCGCATGTCCTAGAGGCAACCATCCTCTCAGGACAATACAGAGGAGAGAAAGTATTCATTCCAAGGATACCACTTATTCCACCTGACCTTCCATTCTCCTTCAAGAGGATTCAGTTCCCCATCAGGCTATGTTTTGCTATGTCCATCAACAGGGTGCAGGGGCAATCAATGAAGGTTGTAAGCCTGAACTTCACAGAACAAGTGTTTGCCCATGGCCAGCTGTACGTGGGCTGCTCGAGGGTTGGAAAACCAAGCAATCTTTATGTCTTGGCACCACGTAAGAAAACCAGAAATGTTGTATACCCAGAGGTTTTGAGAAATTGAAAATTGAAAAAACGTCATGTTGGAAATGTACTGTGATATTGCTCTAAAATATACATGTTCTTTTCATCATATATTTGTATTATTCTTATTCAACCCGGGCGAAGCCGGGTACCTCAGCTAGTATATATATATATATCTTACTATAATTCACCAAATGTCTGTTTGTCCGTTCGAAGGTACCGTAAAAACTGCTGAACCGATTGCTGCACCGTGTGCCGCACAAACGACTGCCCCAATCCCTGCACGGCTGCATCTATCGGATGTGGCATGAAGGAGGATCTGCACTTCCGCATGAAGGAGGATCAGATATAACAGATCGCTGTCTCCATCGATCTTGCCAAGGCCGTAACACCTATCGGCTCAAAATCCTTTTCACTGTTGATTTGGCACAGTTACACGTATCGGGAATTTGGTACACGTATCGGGAGTACATACGAAATAGCGATTGTGAACACGATTATCGATCACGATTCACGATCACGATCATCACGATCATAGTGTATCGATCACGATTTGAAACACGATGGAATAATATTTACCGATATGAACAGTGATGTGGCTTTTATTTAAATTCTAAAGATACTGTTTAGATTTTGATGATTTGCGTGTGATATGATTCAACGGATGTTTATATGAATCGTTTAAAATTTTTAAAAACCTTCAATTTCTGATATTTTGCCATCGCCATATACAGATTCGCCACGGACTCACGATCGATGTTTCTCTATATGAACGTTCCCGTTTGTTTGCAAACAGGTACGTTTTTCATGGAAGTCCTTCACGAAATTGCTGTCCATGTCTGACGTGCAACTGAAGGTGCTAAAGGAATGTGGAATTTATGGGTTTCATGCTTTAGCATTCACCGTATCTGCATTGCCTGTTTGCTCCTGGCCTCCCACCCGTGCATAGCATGGGTATTTCTGTAGTTTAAGAAACAGGAAGTAAATTCCTCCATGGGGCTAGTGTGAAAAAATTCTGACTCAACCCGGGACTCGAACCCAGGAACCTCATCACTTACACAGTGACAGCCCACTGAGCTATTGGGATATCCTCAGAGATTTCTCCGGGATATCCTCAGGGATTTCTCACACTAACACTGCTAGCTTTATGATGGATGAAGTCTTATGTGCCTGCTAGGCAGACCCCGGATGTGTGTATGTATGTGTATGTAAGTGTGTGAAAGTGCATTGAAGATGAACTCATCCAACAATTTAAGAAAAGTAATTTATATATATATAATATATATATATATATATATATATATATATATATATATATATATATATATGTATATATAATATATATATATATATATATATTGTTGCGGTTTTGAGAATAAAGGATAACCCCCCTCGTAGGTAGATGCACCACAACATGTAGCCTCGCTGTAGTATAGTTATTTCTTAGTAAATATAAGGTGGTCTTCTTTCCTGTGTTCATTTTGCGTTGAGTAGGCCAGTGAGTAGACCTCAATTGGGCTGGCATTCCATGTGCTCGGCCTGAACAAGTCTGGCAAGGCCGAAGGGAGGAGCTGCAGGAGGGAGTGGCCAGTAAACAACGAGCCACCAATCAGAGCTCGAGGGGAGTGTCTTACCATGGCAACGGGAGGCGGAGCATGGAACATTTGGGTGAGACTCTGGGGCGGGGCCATAAAACCCTGCTCCGAACCCCCCACCTCAGTTGAGAGTCGCGCAGCCCATGAGTTGAGTCAGGGCCTGCGAGAGCCAGAGAACGAGTGGATTGAACTGTCTTGATAGAGCCGCGCGGTACACGAACTTTCCCCGTGCCCCGTGCCCTGTGCCCTGTGCCCTGCGCTCTGCTGTGCTGTATTAATCGCGCTCGTTAAGACGACCCGTTCCGGGCCACAGACGCGCGATCTCCTCCTGCCTGCATTTCCCTGCATATGTGCCGTGGCCACCAGAGGGCCACACCGGGCGAGCTGTCCCGGAGCGACCGACGGCAAGGCGCGTTTGGCACGCGAACTTCCTTCCTTCCTTTTTCCCCACGTGAGTGAGAGGGCCCTGTGTCTGGGAATAAGTTAACATTGTTTAAGCATCTGCTCTGTGTCCCCTTTCCTTTATCCTGATCACTGTACATTATAATAAATTGTGTTCTTCCTCTGATTTGACCGTTCCCGTCCCTTCCATTAATTGGCCAAGCATCGTACGAATAAAACCGCTCGAATCAGGTTCCATAAAAGTAATGGCACGAGTCACGTGATACGCACACCGCTCGGGCGTAATCGATTAGCGTGGCTTGTGCGAGGTCCGGTCCCCGTTTTCATGGCAGCGTGGGTCAAAGGTACGTGTGGCGTCGACCCGATACCCTTTTTCACGCTTGCTGCGGAAGTGGCGATTTGGCCTCGTGGATACGAAGACCCAAAGGGAAAAAGGGGTTTAATCCCCCCTTTGTAATGTGGACGGGCTTCGGGAGATCCGCAACAATATACAGTCACGTGAAAACGTAAGTACACCCCATGTAAAGTTTTGACTTTTTCAACATATTTCAACATACAGCTATTTGATCTTCATTTCAACAATATTGATAGATAAACGTGATATAATATAACAAATATCATGAAACATTTATATTTTGTAGTCCATTGTTTTATTTAAATAAACATAAATGCAAATTTCGCATGTGGAAAAAGTAAGTACACCCTTGGCTCTAATAGGTGGTATTGCCCCCTTTGGCAGAAACAACCTCAATTAGGCATGTCTTATAACTGTCTACCAGTCTCTGACATCGACTGGGAGAAATTTTTGCCCACTCCTCCATGCAGAATTCTTTCATCTGTGCGATGTTTGAAGGGTTTATTTCATGCACAGCTCGTTTCAAATCCCCCCACAACATATCGATGGGATTTAGATCCGGGCTTTGACTTGGCCATTCCAGAACCCTCCATTTCTTTCTTTTCAGCCATTTCTTGGTGGATTTACTGGTATGTTTTTGGTCATTGTCATGTTGCAAGGTCCACCTTCCGTTGAGTTTCAACTTTCCGACAGATGGCCTCACATTATCCTCAAGCACCCTCTGGTACAATGAAGAATTCATAGTGGATTCTATGATGGTGAGCTTCCCAGGCCCTGATGCAGCAAAGCTGCCCCAAACCATAATATTTCCACTACCATGCTTTGCAGTTGGTATCAGGTTCTTGTGGTCAAATGCTGTCTTTGGTTTTCGCCAAACATGTCTTCTGGTACTGTGGCCAAATAGCTTTACCTTTGACTCATCTGTCCAGAGTGCATTGTTCCAGAAGTGCTGGTCTTTGCCGAGGTGTTCATTGGCAAACTTTAGTCTTGCCCTGATGTTCTTTCTGGACAGCAAAGGTTTCCTCCTGGCACACCTCCCATGTAGATCAAATTTGTGCGGCCTCTTTCTAATGGTAGACTCGTGCACTTTGCCATCAACAGTGGCAAGAGCTACCTGTAGGTCCCGTGATGACATTCTGGGGTTCTTAGAGACTTCTTTCAGCATCTTGCAGTCTGCTCTCGGGCTGAACTTGCTGGGGCGGCCTGGCCTGAGCAAGTTGGCAGTTGTGTGGAATCTTCTCCATTTGTAGATGATGTTCCGGACAGTCGAATGATTGATTTCAAATTGTTTGGAGATCTTTTTAAATCCCTTCCCAGACTCGTAGGCATCTATAACCTTCTTTCTGAAGACCTCAGAGAGCTCTTTTGATCTAGGCATGGTGACGCCACACACTTCAACAACAAAGAGTAAACCAAACTAAATGTCTGAGGTTTAAATAAGACAGGTTCCTCCAAGATCCTCTCTAACCATGTTCTAATCATTTGCACCTGAGCTGGTGCACCTGATTCTAATTTTAGGTATTTGAAGTAGTGATAAATGTAGGGGTGTACTTACTTTTTCCACATACGAAATTTGCATTTATGTTTATTTAAATTATACAATGGACTACAAAATGTAAATGTTTCATGATATTTGTTATGTTATATCACCTTTATCTATCAATATTGTTGAAATGAAGATCAAATAGCTGCACGTTGAAATGTGTTGAAAAAGTCAAAACTTTACATGGGGTGTACTTACTTTTTCACATGACTGTAAATATATGTATATATATGTATATATATATATGTGAATATTTTTTTTGAATGGAAAAGCACAATAATACAGTTTAGGAATACAATTGTGGGAAAGGTTTGTTAAATAACCCTTAAAATGCAAGACAGTTGTATTTAAGAAATTAAATGGTGTATTAAATAAATAGCTGTTTGGATCCTTTCAGGTTACAATGTCCACAATAAACGTACCTGAGCAGGATCATCAAAGTTGGTGGAAATAATCAGTTGACAGTCATTTGATAACATATGCGATCCGCTGGTTGCATCACCACTTGGGTGCTGCTGATGCAGTCAGTGCACCTGCTCATCAGGGGTAGGAATTTGGAACTTGGCCAGGGTGCCATGTGCAATCCTATTGCAATTTGACATTGGATCAGTGTACTGGAGCCCTTTGGCATATTCGCATCAATTTCACCTAACTATGTTTAACAAGTAAGAACTTTTCTGCGTTTTATAGTTATTCAGCTGGAGCCTGATATTTATATATCCTATTGGAGATTGGCTATTAATGTAGGCTCTTGAATCTGCTGTCGTAGTTACAGACCAGGAAATGTAAGGCGCTAATGAAGCAAGGCGGTCAACCCTATATGCCATCGCGTACAGGCATTTTGTGATTTAGTCAAGCTACCAATGCAAATACCAACTCTAATGAAATATAACATTGGATTTTAATGTCTACAGGTTGTGGAAAGGTGGCTTCGTTTATTTTCCAAAAATGGAGGATAAAGCAGTTGATCCTAATTTTACGAGTTCCAAAAATGATGATTTTACGAGCATCGTCATTTTTTTGAACTAATAAAATTAAGATAAACTGCTTTGTCGTCCATTTTTGGAAAATAACTGCACAATGGTGTCATATTTAGCACAAGCAAAAGTACCCGTCCCCAGTGATGGGAAAAGTTCAAGTTAATCGATCAATTTAAATTATTTCACGTACTTTATAAAGGTAATTGTGTTGCACTCTTGATTTTACTCAGAACCAAAGCTCTGAGCTATTTATACCGCCCACCGCAAAATGGTGGTGCAACATCGGGTGGTGGAGGTTGGATTTGTCAAAAAGAGTGTAGAGTAACCTGCTTGTGAAATAGAATTTGGAACCGAATCGATTTGATTTTGGCGAAGATCTGAACATGGATTTGGATACAAGAGTTATTAATTTTTTTAGTGATTCATCACCATTGATGGATCGGGCGAAAAGCGATGATATAACATGATGTTAAAAAAGTTATGAACAAGTTATGACTAAACTTGGTGGACGAGTTGGTTAGGTGACAAGAACAAGCCGATTCGATTTTGGTTCAGGTCTGAATCCAGATCCGGCCCTATCAGTGGGATACAAAACGTAAACTGTTCAGCCTGATGGAGGTATGCGCTCTACCGAGTGCCCTTCTAGTTCATGCCTGTTCTCCCTTCATTTCAAAAGTGAATGCTGAGCTTTTCAAACGAAGTGTGGGAAGCTGCCACTATAAACGGGAGACAGGCAAACCCATGGACAGACACCACGGTTCACATCATATAATAGATAACAAATGTTTATCGACGCTACGAATGGGTATAGGAAATTCAACTTCAGTTAATTAAATTAAGTTCCTCTCTGTTTTGAGATCACCACTGAAGTTCCAGTGATATATCATTGTTGGGCTAGAACTCCCTTCATGAGCTTTGCCCCAGAAACTCAAACGATCAACTTGTACACGATGCACTTTTCAATCTTTACACAAACTTGCTGGCTGAGTGGAACAAAGTCTAGCTGGAACAAAGAGTGGAATGAGTGGAACAAAGAACAAAGGAACAAAGAGTGGAGTCGAGAGCTGCTCTAGCAATCTAACAAGTTGATTTTAGGGTTAACCGGCTGTAACACTGGTGACTTAAACATAGGGGCGATACCCCTGGTGCTCACCTGGTAGAATAAACAGTATACTGCACTGACTAAAGGTATTTTAAACCAATTCAATACTTGCTAGAAGACAGGGCAGCATGTAGAATCATACAAGCATGATCATAAGACTTTAAACAAACAAACAAAAAAAATACATATTTTGAGGGACAACCCCCCTCCCCCCTCCCACCCTGTGTACCTCCGCAGACCCCAATTTTTCCAATGCCTTGAACAAGCATTGGTACATCACGGGTGATGAAGGTTGTGAAGTTTCATCAGAATTTCTTCTGTAGTTTCTGAGAAGAAAGCCACACCGATTTCTTTTTTTGGGGGGGGGGGGGGGGGGGGGGGAATGGACTGACGGACGGACCCTCCCATAGACCCCCATAGGGGTAGTTTTTTTTCAATGCCTGTGAACAATCTTTGGTACATGGGTGGTGAAGGTTGTGGTCAAGTTTCATCGAAATTGTGTGTGTAGTTTCAGAGAAGAACGCAAATACCTATTTGGGGGGGGGGGGGGGGTCAAACCTGGACGCACTTTGACCCCCGTATACCCTCTTCGAGTTCGATCTTCTTAGTGTCGTGAACAAACTGCAGTACATCACGGGTGGTGAAGGTTGTGGTCAAGTTCCCTGCTCATGCAGTTCCCTTCCCTGCAGTTCCCTGCTAAAAACTTCCCTGCTAATGTCTGCTGCTCTTCTTCTGCCTTAATCGGTTCTTCTGATCATGTGCTTGTTAAAGTGGACATCTCTCTGGCCATTCTCAGAGAGCCTCCTCAGCGTCGCCGAGTCTGGCATTTCACTCAGGCCGACTGGCACGGTCTTCAAGCAGCCATCAATCATCTGGACTGGTCTCCCATCTCCACTGCCTCTGACATCAACTCATCCTGGGAATTCTTCCAAAGCAAACTGCTCGCTCTCATGCACAGATTTATCCCATCTCGTCTTCAGTTGTCTTACCCTTCCTCCCGTCCATGGTACACTGAATCTTGTGGTGAGGCAGTTGCCCTGAAACAACTTGCCTTTGCCTCTTGGAAGGTTAATCCAACTGAAGGCAATCTCAGTTCCTTCCACCAAGCTCGGAAACAAGTGTGTGTCTACCCTCAGGAGTGCCAGGAAGCACTATCTCTCCACCCTCAAGAATGAACTCTCAAACCTGTCTCCTTCCTCCAAATCCTGGTGGTGTCTGGTCAAATCCGTTTCTGGTGTTTGTTCCCCCTCCATCCCCTCCCTTACCTCAAATGGCTACACAGTTGACACCGCACGTGACAAAGCCGAATGCCTCAACTCTGTGTTTGCCTCAAAATCTTGTGTCCCAAACATGTCTCTCCCTGTACCCACCGTACCCAACTGCTCCTGGACCCTGTGTCCTCTCCTGACAAGGTGAAGAAATTTCTGTCAATCCACGACTCTGATTCTGCAACTGGACCAGACGGCATCAGCCCACGGGTCCTAAAATCTTGCTCTGCCGCTCTGTCTCACACTCTGTCTGTTCTTTTCACCCTCTCTTTTGCTCAAGGTCATCTGCCAGAATCCTGGAAATCAGCAAACATTACCGCTTTACACAAAAAAGTGCAAAAACAGATCCTTGCAACTTCAGACCAATCAGCCTGCTCCCAATTATCAGCAAAGTCATGGAATCCATCATTGCTTCGGATATGAAATCCTTCCTCTTCTCCAATGGCTTGATCTCCGATCATCAATTTGGATTCAGACCAGGTCATTCTACTCTGGACATGCTGCTTCTGCTGTCTCAGCAATGGATGGAGGTCCTCAATGCCAAACAGGAAATCAGAGCCGTCTCCCTTGACATATCACGTGCCTTCGATACGGTCTGGCACCCAGCTCTGCTCACCAAACTCTCCTCCGATGGTATCCATGGAAATCTCCATGCATGGCTTGCGGAGTTCCTCTCTGTTCGTAGACACTGCGTGGCCCTGAATGGATTTCTCTCATCTCCCCTTCCTGTTCAGGCTGGAGTTCCCCAAGGCAGTGTTCTGGGCCCTGTGCTTTTTCTGGTCTTTATCAATGATCTCTCCGACTCGCTGGAAAATCCTCTCTATCTCTTTGCTGATGACTCCACTCTCTGCCGCTCCATTCCTCTTCCCTCAGATCGGCAGTCTGCAGCCTCCTCACTCTCTGAAGACCTGGACAAAATCACAGACTGATCAAACAAGTGGAACATGTCTTTCAATCCTGACAAATCTCACACTCTTACTATGTCTCTCCAAAAAGATCGACTGGACAACCCTCCCATCTACTTTCTCAACAATGCTCTCCAAGAAGTTCTGTCGCTCAAGCTTTTGGGTCTCACTATCTGCCATGATCTTTCTTGGGAAAACCACATTTCCAAGCTGGCCTCCAAAGCCAGTCGCCGACTGGGAATCCTCCGTCGTGCGAAGTCCTTCCTCGGCACACCTGAGCTCCTCACCACATACAAGGCTTTCATCCACAGCTCAATGGAATACTGTTCTCCCCTATGGGCCGGTGCTCCTGCCTCACACCTAGCTCGGCTTCACGCTGTTGAAACCAAAGCTTTCAGAATCATTGGAATCTCCCGTGATGAAGCTATCTCCGAGGGCCTTTCACTCACTCACCGCAGACAGGTAGGTGGTCTTTCTGTCTCCTATCGACTCCTCTCCATCCTTGCTCCCCCAGCTCTCTCTGTGCTTTGTCCCCCAAATATTCCTACAGGTCGCACAAGATCTGCCAGCAACCCTCTGATGGTTAAACTGCCGAAATATCGGCTCTCTGCTCACGTTCACTCTTTCAATCCTCTTTTCTCCCGCCTCTGGAACAAACTCCCACACTCCCTTCAATCCCACTCCTCCCTCCAGGTGTTTAAAACAGCTGTTCACCACCATCTCTTATCTTTCCCCATCCAAAACCTTGATCTTTTCTACCTCCACTAATTCACCCCAGATCCACCTTGTTTGAAATTCCAACTTCTTTCCTGGAAGTCCTGGCAGTGTCCATATGTTTTATACCTCTCCCACCCCCCACCCTTCCCATGCCTCCCCCCCCCCCAAAGCCCTCTCCCTCCCACAGATCTCTCGATGTCCCTGCTCTCAGATGTTGTGTTTGTGTTCCTCCCCCTCTCGCCCCATCTTGCCTACCGCTCCCCATGTTATATGTTTTATGTGTCGGTTTGTCTTTCTGTGTGATTAATGTTCGCTCTTTCACGAGCCTCGATCTTGTATATAAAAAAAAATCGCGCCATCACGATCGGACGACGCGCCATTGCATAAACTCCCCTGAACTTCGTTCCAGGTGAGCTAATAAGCAATGGATTAAATCAACAGAGTATTGATTGAGGTATGCCAACCACCATGGGAAGAAAGGAGAAGTTGATTTTTTGGGTGTTAATCCTTCGTCGGAGCAAAGGAGAGCAATGTCATCTGTTGTTCTATTTGTCTGCCAACGCAGATCGACTCCTAACTTCAAAATCCGAATGGCATTTACTGATCTAATCGACATAGAGCATTACCATACACCAATATTACCTTCTTTTCAAAGTAACGTCAAAATAAACTTCTTTTTTTACCATATAATTATGTTATTTTTATGTTATGTTAATTATGTTAATAATTATGTTAATTTTTACCATAATTATGTTAATTAATGTTAATCTTCAATTTATTTTTTACCATATCATATACATCACAGGATATAACTAATTAGCCTAGTCATTGTGTCCCAGGCCGAGTCACAAGGTCCTAGATCATTATGGTGCAAAATATGGTGTGAAAAAGATGTTTGCGGAGGATAGTCTATGATAAACATGAGAATCAGGGCATAAAGAGAAAAATGCAAAGCAAAGAGGACACCAATCGAATAAATCATGCTTATAACTATAAAAATTGTTGGGCTAATTTACTTAACCTGTCGTTATTGACAACATAATCTTTCAAGAAGGTGCCGGACACTCAGAGGGAGAATGAGGATTAGAAGAGCCGGGGAGGATAAAATAAACGAGAAGCTTGGTTCAGGCCTGGCTGAACCAAGTGAGCCCCCTCCTCCTCTCGTCCAGATTGGATGGGAGAAGCAGGTTGCAATTTCCCCACATACGACATGCGGGTCTCTGTCCGGCACGGACGGCCTAGGTGTTGGTGTCCCCAGACTCCCTGGACCGATTCCTCATTCTACTCGATTAGGATATAACTAATTAGCTAATTAACCCTTTAACTCCCATTTCAGTTACTGTTTGTTTCTCATTTTGTATCAATTCCTTTGTCCACAACATACTTGAAACCTTCCACCTGCCACCTGTCCTTACATATAGGCTACCTTTTCTTTGCAACCACTTAGATTGCAGGCATATGGCACTGGCTCCATCAGGACAAACGGTTGTTGTGCATCATATATTTACTTGTGTTTCCCTGAAATATGATGTCAAGCACAGCAGGTGTGGAGAGGGTGAGGAGGCTTTCAAGAGCAATGAGGAATGGAGAAGAAAGATGGCCATTGATACCTCTTGTCAGGGTTCTGTGCTCTCGTTCTATCCGGGACTCTTTTCTCATTTTAAGAAATACATCTCTGGGAGAGATTCTGGGGAATGAATACGGCAAGGCACCTTCCATCATTCCTTTATTCTAACTCGATGTTGAAATTTATTCTTGACTTACCTGAAATCCACTGGAGAACCACCGAATTCTTCCTAAATTTGTTCGCCCAACCTTTCCCCTCCGAGTGGACAAAAGAAAATGTCAGCTTTTCTTTTGTTTCCATCCAGCAAATTGTATGTACATCGATCAATATAGTTGCATTTTTGCTCCGTTGTGCTTTTGGACAAATACAAGGCCGGGTCCAGCTGATGTCATATGTATATATATATATATATATATATATATATATATATATATATATATATATATATATATATATAAATAAATACATACACACACACACACACACACACACACACACACACACACACACACACATCTGTGTTGTCTTGTCTTGTCACTGAACTACTTTCTCAAACTTTTGTGAAATCGTACCAAACTTCTGGTATGCACATATCTCTCCCGTCGGTATGTCCTAAGGGTATTTTGTTTGAAAAAATTTCCAATTTTTTTTTTGGGGGGAATTTTTTCAGGCTTTTTTTTTCCAACTTAAGTTTTCAGCTTCAATTGTTTATAAAATGTGATATCACGTATATTACAAATACATTTGTGCAAAATAATTGTTTGAATTATAATTGGCTTAAACCATGACAAAACAGCAACTCGGGTACAGTCATTTATCTATATATCTACACATCTGGGCAGTGTCTGTGTTGTCACTTAACGACTCCCTCAAACTTTTGTTTCCGTGGTTGTGAAGTGTTTTAATAACGTTGTGGTGGTTTTGAATCACGTGGTGGTGAGGTATTTTGAATTATGTGGTGGTGAGGTGTTTTTAAATGACGTGGTGGTGAGGTGTTTTTAAATCACATGGTGGTGAGGTGTTTTGAATTACGTGGTGGTGAGGTATTTATAATTACGTGGTGGTGAGGTGTTTTTAATTATGTGGTGGTGAGGTGTTTTGAATGAGTTGGTGATGAGGTGTTTTGAATTACGTGGTGGTGAGGTTTTTATTACGTGTTTTATGGCTGTGTGGTGTTTTAAATTACTTGGTGGTGAGGTGTTTTGAATTACTTGGTGGTGAGGTGTAATCGTCCCAAACTTCCAGTCTGCACCTACCCTTCCCCTATGTATGTGCTGAGGGGTTCTTTCTTGAAAAAAAAAAAACATTCAACCTAAATCTTCAACCTAAATTGCCTATAAAAATGTAATATCACAAACACAACAAATACATTTGTGCAAAATAATTGTTTGTATTATGATTGGTGTAAATCATGACAACACAGCAACTCAGGTATAGTCATTATCTTCAGCTAAAATAAGCCCGTTCCTCAGTAACAACGCTTGGTGTGGCGAGTGCAGCGAGCCGAGCCAAGCTAGTATATATAAACATGTATGTGTGTATAATAATATATATATATATATATATATATATATATATATATATATATATATATATATATATATATATATACATATATACATATATACATACATACATACATACATACATACATACATACATACACGTGAAAAAGGAAGTACACCCCATGTAAGATTTTGACTTTTTCAACATATTTCAACATACAGCTATTTGATCTTCATTTCAACAATATTGATAGATAAAGGTGATATAATATAACAAATATCATGAAACATTTACATTTTGTAGTCCATTGTATAATTTAAATAAACATAAATGCAAATTTTGCATGTGGAAAAAGTAAGTACACCCCTACATTTATCACTACTTCAAACACCTAAAATTAGAATCAGGTGCACTAGCTCAGGTGCAAATGATTAATACATCGTTAGAGAGGATCTTGGACGAACCTGTCTTATTTAAACCTCAGACATTTCGTTTGGTTTGCTATTTGTTGTTGAAGTGTGTGGCGTCACCATGCCTAGATCAAAAGAGCTCTCTAAGGCCTTCAGAAAGAAGGTTATAGATGCCTACGAGTCTGGGAAGGGATTTAAAAAGATCTGCAAACAATTTGAAATCAATCATTCGACTGTCCGGAAGATCATCAACAAGTGGAGAAGATTCCAAACAACTGCCAACTTGTTCAGGCCAGGCCGCCCCAGCAAGTTCAGCCGAGAGCAGACCGCACGATGCTTAAGGAAATCTCTAAGAACCCCAGAATGTCATCACGGGACCTTCAGGTAGCTCTTGCCACTGTTGATGTCAAAGTGCACGAGTCTACCATTAGAAAGAGGCTGCATAAATTTGATCTACATGGGAGGTGTGCCAGGAGGAAACCTTTGCTGTCCAGAAAGAACATCTGGGCAAGACTAAAGTTTGCCAATGAACACCGAGGTAAACACCACCACTTTTGGAACAATGTGCTCTGGACAGATGAGTCAAAGGTAGAGCTATTTGGCCACAGTACCAGAAGACATGTTTGGTGAAAACCAAAGACAGCATTTGACCACAAGAACCTGATACCAACTGTAAAGCATGGTAGTGGAAATATTATGGTTTGGGGCAGCTTTGCTGCATCAGGGCCTGGGCAGCTCACCATCATAGAATCCACTATGATTTCTTCATTGTACCAGAGGGTGCTTGAGGATAATGTGAGGCCATCTGTCAGAAAGTTGAAACTCAACCGAAGGTGGACCTTACAACATGCCAATGACCCTAAACATACCAGTAAATCCACCAAGGAATGGCTGAAAAGAAAGAAATGGAGGGTTCTGGAATGGCCAAGTCAAAGCCCGGATCTAAATCCCATCGAGATGTTGTGGGGGGATTTGAAACGAGCTGTGCATGCCAGAAACCCCTCAAACATCGCACAGCTGAAAGAATTCTGCATGGAGAAGTGGGCAAAAATTTATCCGTCGATGTCAGAGACTGGTAGACAGTTATAAGAAACGCCTCATTGAGGTTGTTTCTGCCCAAGGGGGCAATACCACCTATTAGAGCCAAGGGTGTACTTACTTTTTCCACATGTGAAATTTGCATTGATGTTTATTTAAATTATACAATGGACTCCAAAATGTAAATGTTTCATGACATTTGTTATATTATATCACCTTTGTCTCTCAATATTGTTGAAATGAAGATCAAATAGCTGTATGTTGAAATATGTTGAAAAAGTCAAAACTTTACATGGGGTGTACTTACTTTTTCACGTGACTGTATATATGTATTATAATAGGTGAAGGTGATTCTGTCCGTCTGTCCAGGGGTGTGGCTTAGTCCGTTTGCAGAGTAGCTCCACCCATAGCTCCACCCATTCTTGCAGAGGCTTCATGTAAACAAATATCCACCATTTTATTGCCTGAAATGGCTTTGAGGCCTGTTTAGTTAGGCCCATGCTGTCTTTCTCTCTCACACAGGTTTATTTCAATTCTAATTCGACATATCATTTCATTTTTAACAGTCGCTAACATAGTGTTGGACTCGGTTGAAAAAAAACGGAAAGAGAATCCCATGAAAGTTTCCGTTTATAGAACGAAATGATTTCTCAAAGGCCTGTAAACTAAAGCCCATTCATTGAGCCACCCTCACGATTTTATCTCGAATTCACCATCTGATTTAATTTTTATCGATGGTTTTAGACTCGATGTCAGAAATAATTGAGAACATTCACGCACACACGGGAAATTGCCGAGATATATTTATAAAAATCGCGCCACGATGATACACGAAAATACAGCGCCTAAAATAACATTTGGGGAAAATGTCGACATATATTAAAAATTCGCTTTTTCTTTTCCGTTAAGATATATTACTTTTACGTTTTATGAGAGTCGGCACAAAAACGACATATATATCTTCGTTCTTTCTTATTTCATTCAACATTATTATCCGGAAGTAAAATATGTTTCAGGAAATTACCGAGAGATATTTCTTCCTTTTTTTTTTATTAGTTATGTGCGCATACATTTTAAATAGGTTTATTTGAAATCTTTAATTTTCACAGTGTAATTTACTTGCCATTTGTCATTTGATGATTACGAGACACTTCCTCTTGAGGATCGTGACAATTCATGCATTGCGTGGAAACTTCCATTTCCAAAATGAATGCGACGGTCGATGAAGAACGCAGACTTGAACAGGATGCAGCAAGAACCGCACAGAGACCGCACGAGATGGGAGAACCGCACAGGATGCTGCTGCAACAACGATGAGGCGGGATGGAGAGGAGCGAGGTGCAAGGGGTTGGAGAGTGAGGAGTGAGGGGTTGGAGAGTGAGGAGCGAGGGGATGGAGAGCGAGGAGCGAGGGGTTGGAGAGCGAGGAGCTAGGGGTTGGAGAGTGAGGAGCAAGGAGTTGGAGAGTGAGGGCCGATTGGAGCGGAGAGTGAGGGCCGATTGGAGCGGAGAGGAGTGTGAGGAGGTATTGGAGAGGAGTGTGTGGAGGTATTGGAGAGGAGTGTGAGGAGGTATTGGAGAGGAGTGTGAGGAGGTATTGGAGAGGAGTGTGAGGAGGTATTGGAGAGGAGTGTGAGGAGGTATTGGAGAGGAGTGTGAGGAGGTATTGGAGAGGAGTGTGAGGAGGAGTGTCATTGGAGAGGCGTGTGAGGAGGTATTGGAGAGGAGTGTGAGGAGGAGTGTCATTGGAGAGGCATGAGGATGAAGAGGAGTGAGGGGTAACATATTATGTGAAATAAATAAATTGTGTTCATTACACCATGTTAACAATTTTGTAAAATTTAATGTGCAGCATCTAAATCACGATGTCCAAATGTCACACATGTCCATACCCGTGGGATTCCCACGGGTGACCCCACTAATATATATATATATATATATATATATATATATATATATATATATATATATATACATAGATACATATATACATCCAGGGCCTATAGAAAGTCTACACCCCTTTTCAAAATTTTCTCCTTTGGCTGCCTTATAGCCTGAAATTAAATTGCATTAAATCAGATTTTTGTCCACCTTTATTTACACATCGTACCCCACAACGTCCAAGTGAAAAACAAATCCACAAATTTCAGAAAATTAATTAAAAATACAAAACTAGGTTACCTTGGTTGGATAAGTGTCCACCCCCCTGAGATAATACTTGGTGGGAAGCACCTTTGACAGCAATTACAGCTGTGTATTTGTTGGGAATGGGCAAATATTGCACCATCAAGGTGTGCCAAAGTGGTAGAGACCTACCACCAATCTCTACCACCTTGGCACACCTTGATGGTGCAATATTTGCCCATTCTTATGCACAAAACTGTAAAAACCTAAATCAAGTTGTGTGGGGCATTGTTAAAAAAAAAAAACACCTTTAGAGGCCATTTCACCCCGCAAAACGGGGGTTGGCCTTTTTCGGGCACCGTGGTTGTTGTTGTTTTTTGTTGGTCCCCTTTTTGAAGCAATGTTTTACGGCCGGATGCCCTTCCTGTCGCCAACCCTTTTTGTCACCTTTTATGACAAACGGGGAATTACCAGTGAACTGGTACTCAATTAGCTGACCTCGGAAGGATGACAGGCTGAGTCAACCCCCCTGGCGTTAATTCAGCGATCGACCGGGATTCGAACCCAGGATCCTAGGATCCTAAGCTGGCACCCCAGCCGCTAGCCCAACACCAGGCTAAAAGATGGACAGAAATCTTCAAGTCATGCCACAGATTTTCGATTGGATTTAGGTCGGGTCCCTGACTAGACCACTCGAGGACATTTATCTTTTTGTTCCCTTGCCACTCCAGTGCAGCTTTGGCTGTTTGCTTCGGGTCGTTGTCATGCTGAAAGGTGAACTTCCATCCCAATTTCAGCTTTCTGGCAGAGGGTAGCAGGTTTTCCTCTGGGAATTTTCTGTATTTTGCTCCATCCATTTTTCCTTCGATCCTGACAAGTGCCCCAGTCCCTGCTGATGAGAAACATCCCCATAACATGATGCTGCCACCACCATGATTCACAGTTGTTGCGTCAATCGTGACGTTTTGCATTTCGGCCAAAACGTTTCGCCAGTCCACAAAACGTTTGGCCATATGGCTTCAGAATCTCCAGAGTGTTTTTTTGCATACTACAAAGGGGAATCAAGGTGGGCTTTTTGGAGTTATAGCTTAGAATGTGGTTTATTTCTGAGCAGCAGCTTCCACACTTTCAACAAATTGGCCAGATGGTTTCCAGATTTCATGTGAATGGCCTTCTTTGGATACAAAGGGGCAACCAAAATAAATACCTGTCTGCCAGCATTAGTTGGTGGACGCTAGAGATCCCATGGTGTCTTTGCAAAGACGAGGTGAGATATCACTGGTAATCTAGACTAATTCCAATTTCCTATCACCTTCAGTCAAATGTCAGGTCTTGCCAGCTCGTTTGTCAAAGGCTTGTGTGTGTGTGTGTGTGTGTGTGTGTGTGTGTGTGTGTGTGTGTGTGTATGTATGTATGTGTGTATCTATGTATGTATGTATGTATGTATATATATATATATATATATATATATATATATATATATATATATATATATACATATATATATTGTTACGGATCTCTACGTCGGCCTTTTTCCCCTTAAGAAGGGGGGGATTAATCCCCTTGTGTGCGACTGACCGACGTGAGTCCTGAAGTTGCCCAAGCTCCCTCCGGAGAGGCAGGTGAGCAACCTCGTTCGCGACCGCGGACAAGATGTTAATTGCCGAGCGGATTAGCAGCCGCGGCACGAACCATTAGCAAGTAACTGACCCGATTCTCAAACGTTGGCCAAATCGTGCCACAGGTATTCAATTGGGAAAAGACAAGGACAACCGGACGAGCATGAAGAAGAAGAACGAAGGTAGGAAATAACAGGATTTATTACTACTATTATGTACACAATCAAAAAGAACCAAGGAGAAGGAAAGATACGAAAATAATTTACAGAAGGATGGAAGGAACAGAAGGACACAGTGCAATATTAACTTATACAAGCTTACTTATACCCAGGGACAAGACACACAAAACAAACTCACGTACACAAAAGGATGGAATGGCAGGAATGGTTTGGGACGGCAGAGGAGGGTCCAGGTAGATGGTGGCATCAAGGTCCGGCTCCAAGCGCGCGCTCCGATCCACGCTTTGGGGTCGAGGCGAAAACCCGGCAAACACAGCTCCGCTTCGCGTCTCACCGACCGGCAATAGGGCCTAGAGGGTCTCGGCCTATTGCCGCAATATAGGCACCCCCTCACGTCTCTCTCTTTCAGTCTTGCTGGATCATGCCTCTCGTTCGTGCCTTCTCACCGACCTTGTACCTTCTCTGTCCAACTCTCATGAACCTTCAAGCACCTCCCTCCACAGAACTCTCACTTCAGAACTCCCTCTGCAGAACTGCTCGTGGGGCTCCCTCACTCATCTGAGGTGAGGGCTCCCGGCAACGGGTTATATAGGCCACACCCTCTCAAGCCATACCCCTGAGCCTTGGTTGGTCGTTCGGGGCTCCACCCTTCATGATGAGGTGTGGGGCCACGCCTTTCTTCTCCGAGCCGACCGCGTGTTCAATGGAGGGCGAATGCAGTTGGCAATTGCGGACAAATGGGGAATTGAAAGGGGATCTATCTTATTTGAATTCAGTGCAATGTAGAGTCAACTAATGGGAAGCACAACCTTAAACTAATACACATAATAAAGAAATAACTATTTAGAAGGTGTTACGTGGTCCCCTCGGTGACTACCTGGTCTCGGTGACCCCCGGACCGTGAGAGGACCTTCGCCAGCAAGTAGTATTATATATATGCGCTTTCGCAACGCAATCCCTATGAATTCCACCCAAGAGAAACTGATGTGCAATGATATATTTCCAGGGTAAGGATAGCATACGATTTCAATGATACAATCACGGATATTCCCCGAGCAATCAACAACAAACAACCATCAACAATTCCCCAATCCACAATCAATTCCCTATATGCTTAAGATGGCCATCATATATAGGAGTGTCCACTTCTGTACTCACGACCCCCTTTTGGTCTCTGCCCCTCACAATGTCTCTGGGCCCCTCCTGACCGAGATGCTGGTCGGCGTCGCCGCTCTCGGGCGGTTGAACGAACCCCGGGTGGACGTGTTTCCACCGGGCAGGTATCGTACCAGGCACCGCGGCTGCAGCCCCTCGTGGCCACGCGAAGCGGGTACGGTAAATCAAGCCAAAAGCCCCACGCCGCTTGCAAGGCGTGTTAGGCCCCAATGGGCGACCCGTACGCGTCTGTTTAGACGGTGCCGCGAACGGTGCCAGACGCGGGGTCGATGCACGGCCCCACGTCAACTTGACGTCTCCACCGGGTAGGTACACGTCCCGGTAACTCCTCTCGCCAGACGGGCTTCGGAACGCCGCTTTTCCACGCAGCGCAAGGTCGATCCCACCTTTCGTCGGAGCGGGGCGAGGAAGAAGAATCACCGTCGCTTTTCTTCCTCGTGTCTTTTTCTCTTCCGTTTCCGGTCACTTCCGTTTCCGGCCACTTTTTCAGAAGGGCTCCTGACCCTCCAACCACAACAACCCTTAATATACTACACACGGATAAGCAAAGACCTGAATGGTAATTCACATACATTCACATAAATATGTAACACTCCCCCCCTTCAAGAAAGAAAGTTTGAACCCAGCGAAAACTTTCTTTGCCGGCCAATTTGGAGAAACAAACCAGATAACTCAACCCCCCCACATTATCAGTTCCCCCCGGGCACAGTTATCACTTAACAATAAAGCAACCAAAATTTTACCACAACCCCTCCAGATTACTCACTCTGGACTAAGCACCAGCAACGACATTGTCCCTGCCAAATCAAACTCCATCTCATGACCCTCTGACTTTGACCGTCAGTTTCTTGTGAATGAAGGTTAAGGGGTTGATCCAAGATCCAAAGTTAAGCAACTCGATAGCACTTTTTCCGGGAGGCCAAGCCGAGTATTCACTACATGGATGCCTTTAGGAACGTGGAGTTCACGGTTAGTCCATGCAGGAAAGTTCTCTACATGGGCGACTTGAGGAACGTGGAGTTCACGGTTAGTCCGTGCATGAAAGTTCACTACCTGGACGCCTTTAGGAATGGCGTTCACGGTTAATCCGTGTAGGAATCTTGGCTCGGCGGCTCCGCCGCATTCAGTGCTTCAACTTCTCAGAACTTCCCTAATAATTATGGTGGGACCACTTGTCCCTGTAGTCCCATGAATAGCGGTCTCCTTCTCGGCCACTACTTTGCCAATCCTTCCTTCGGGAGCTGCCGTAACTCAGGGAGCCGCCGTAACTCAGGGAGCCTCCATAATAATATTGATTGCGGCCACCACCAAAACTACCGCCCAGTTGTCCTCTCCTGTAGACCTCTCGACGCCTACGAAATGCCTTCCCTACTGTTATGGTCCGACCCTCCAAATCCTTGCCATTCCAATTCTTCTCTGCCTCTCTGGCGTCTTTTGTGCTGGCAAACGTGACAAAGCCGAACCCTCTTGACTGTTGCGTTTCCCAGTCTCTTACCAACCGCACTTCCACCAGCGGCCCATATCTGTTGAAGACAGAGGTCAGAACTTCTTCCTCTGTTTTGAAGTTCAGTCCCCCTACAAATAACTTGGCACTTTTGTCGCCATCCCGAGCTGGTGTGGTGTTATTTTCCCTGCTGGGCTCTTTACCAACCCTCAGGTTACCATAAACTTGACCCCCGGCCAAATCATTCCCGATAACCACAGATACACCCTCTACAGGAAGCGTGGCTTGTAAACCGACGGTGACCGGTCCTGACACCAAATCGGACTCCAAATGGATGACATGAAGTGGAGCACTAACACCGCCCCCGATCCCCTGTAAACGAACACTATCCCCCGTTGCCGTCTCCTCGGACCATGGCAAAATGCCTTCAAGCATTAAAGATTGATGTGCCCCTGTGTCCCTCAATATCCTAACCGGTTTCCGGTTAGTCGAGGCTCCATCCCGTGACACAAACCCCTCTGAAATAAATGGTTGGTAACCCTTTTGATGGCGATTTCTCACAATGGCCATTGCATTGGGAGTCGTAATAGTCGGACTCCGCTCTGGGTCTTCCCTTTTCATGCGGTAACAACTGGACATCAAGTGTCCAGGTTTCTTGCAAAAAGCGCAAGTAGGCCCGGAGGAAAAACTCGTGGTCTGCCTCGGGCCCCCCGAACTATAAGTTTGTCTTGGGCCCGCATCCCTCTGATTTCGAACAGGTGGGGTATCCGCGTTGTCCCCATAATCCTCTCGAGGCCGCCGCCATGTGTGGTCGTTCTCCGCACCTGCTGTTCCCCACCTCCCCTGCGGAGATCTAGGCGAGGAGTTAGGTTCGTAGACCCCTATTCGGTGGGTTAAGGCATAATCATCTGCCATGGTGGCTGCGTCCCACAACTTTGGTACTTTCTTTTCCTGCAGGTACACTTTGATGTCCTCGTGGACACACTGCTGGAATTCCTCCACCAGGATCAAGTCACGCAATGTTTCGAAGTCTTTCCCGACTCCTTTTGACTCACACCACCGATCAAACATGTTTTCTTTCACTCTGGCAAACTCCACATGGGTCTCACTCTCCCTCTTCCTGGCATTCCTGAATTTTTGCCTGTAAGCTTCCGGAACCAACTCATAGGCTTTGAGGATGTGCTTCTTCAGTACCTCATAATCTGCACATTGGTCCATTGGTAGCGCCGAATAAATTTCCTGAGCTTTCCCCACCAGCACACTTTGCACGAGTATGGTCCAGGCCTCCTCCGGCCAGTTTAATTGTCGAGCCACTTTCTCAAAGTGTGGAAAAAATTTCGCGACTTCCTTTTCACTGAACGTGGAACCAGCCTCACATGTCTGCCCACATCCCAGGTTTTCTGGTTAGGTGTCGACCCCATCAGCAAGGGTGGTGCCTCTCCCCGTTCTCTCATTAACTCCAGCTCCTTGAATTTGATTTCTTGCTGAAGCTCCATGTCACGTTCCTTTAATTCCCTTTCCGCTTTTCTCTCCTCTGCTTCGAGGTCCCTTGCAGCTCTCCTCTCCTCTGCTTTTCTCCCTTCTAACCTTTCCTGGAGTTCTCTTTCCACTCTCCTTTCCTCTGCTTGTTTCTCTTCCCTCCTCTCTTCTGCTTTCCTTTCTTCTTCTGCTCTTCCCTTTTCTGCTTTCCTTTCTTCTTCTGCTCTTTCCTTTTCTGCTTTCCTTTCTTCTTCTGCTCTTTCCTTTTCTGCTTTCCTTTCTTCTTCTGCTAACCTTTCCTGGAGTTCTCGTTCCACTCTCCTTTCCTCTGCTTGTTTCTCTTCTCTCCTCTCTTCTGCTTTCCTTTCTTCTTCTTTAATCCGTTCCTGGCTCCGTAATTGCAACTCCAGTTTCCGGAGCTCAACGTCTTCTGGTTCTTCGGGTAGCCACTCCCAGGCTAACTCGTCCCATGTTCCTAATCCCACCATAGATTGTATCACCGTGGCCTGCAACTCTGCCTTCCTCAAATTAGTTCGGACCTCCAAGTTAAAATGTTTGGCCAATTTCAAGAGGTCCGACTTTAGTAACGCTCGGAACTGTGCCTCACTCGGTGTTACCGCAAAGTTCTGTGCCACAAACGCCATGGTGACTATCGTTAACACCTGTTAACCTTCACCCAAGACTTTACCCCAATTTCCCCAAAAATTTCCCAATTAATACTTAATTAATAAATTTTAATTAATAAAAATATTATTTTATTATTTTATACAAATACACTTTTATATCCCGGACGTAGACCCAATTGCGTAATCGTAATTTGGACGAGCCCCCAATTCTGTTACGTGGTCCCCTCGGTGACTACCTGGTCTCGGTGACCCCCGGACCGTGAGAGGACCTTCGCCAGCAAGTAGTATTATATATATGCGCTTTCGCAACGCAATCCCTATGAATTCCACCCAAGAGAAACTGATGTGCAATGATATATTTCCAGGGTAAGGATAGCATACGATTTCAATGATACAATCACGGATATTCCCCGAGCAATCAACAACAAACAACCATCAACAATTCCCCAATCCACAATCAATTCCCTATATGCTTAAGATGGCCATCTTATATAGGAGTGTCCACTTCTGTACTCACGACCCCCTTTTGGTCTCTGCCCCTCACAATGTCTCTGGGCCCCTCCTGACCGAGATGCTGGTCGGCGTCGCCGCTCTCGGGCGGTTGAACGAACCCCGGGTGGACGTGTTTCCACCGGGCAGGTATCGTACCAGGCACCGCGGCTGCAGCCCCTCGTGGCCACGCGAAGCGGGTACGGTAAATCAAGCCAAAAGCCCCACGCCGCTTGCAAGGCGTGTTAGGCCCCAACGGGCGACCCGTACGCGTCTGTTTAGACGGTGCCGCGAACGGTGCCAGACGCGGGGTCGATGCACGGCCCCACGTCAACTTGACGTCTCCACCGGGTAGGTACACGTCCCGGTAACTCCTCTCGCCACACGGGCTTCGGAACGCCGCTTTTCCACGCAGCGCAAGGTCGATCCCACCTTTCGTCGGAGCGGGGCGAGGAAGAAGAATCACCGTCGCTTTTCTTCCTCGTGTCTTTTTCTCTTCCGTTTCCGGTCACTTCCGTTTCCGGCCACTTTTTCAGAAGGGCTCCTGACCCTCCAACCACAACAACCCTTAATATACTACACACGGATAAGCAAAGACCTGAATGGTAATTCACATACATTCACATAAATATGTAACAAAGGGTATAGGGTGGCCTGCGTGTATGTATATGGACTAACTAAGAGGACGACCTATGACCTTTACACTATGGAGGGTGATATTTACAACAATTATACAACAATTCTCAAATCCACAACAATATATATATATATATATTTATATATATATATATATATATATTGTTACTGATCGCGGTTTAGGATGTTGTTTGCCGAGCGAAGGCTCCGCGACCGAACAGTTGTTCCCCGACTCACCCGATTCACCCAGAACTTTGGCCGTATCGCACCGCAGCTGCCCAATCTGGAAAAGACTAAAACGACGAAATGCAAAGAGGAAAAGGAATAAGACGAAAAGACGGACAGAAGAGTAATTAGATTTATTATACACACAAGCAAAAAGAAAGCAGTCACGTTTATTTACAACACATAAGACGCAGGTGACACAGTGCAAATACTAGCTTATACAGACTTAAGTAAATACCCAGGGACAAGACACACAGAACAAACTCACGTACACAAGAAGGGTGGAAAGGCAGGAGGTGGATGGCTGGAGGGAGAGGAAGGTCCAAGGGGGTCCTGCAGCACGATCGGTGCGTTTAGCAGCCGCCGTTCCTTCGCGGCCCTGCTCAAAACCGCCGTCCAGGCCCCAAGCGGCTGTTGGGTGTTGTTGCTGCTGTGGCCGCCGCTTGCTTTGCCAGGACTCGTCTGACTCGTCTGGTCCAAACCCTCAACTCAACAACACTCTTGCACGTCTCCCTGTCCAACCACTCTTTCTCTCTTGGTCCAACCACTCTTTCTCTTTCTTGGTCCAACCACTCTTTCTCTCTCTTGGTCCACTCACTCCTCACCACCGACCACCCCACGCTTCTTGCGCGCGCGCCTTTATAGCGCCTCCGGCGATCAAGCCGCCGGCCTTTAGGACACGCCCATCGGTGTGCTCACCTCGGCCCTGGTTGGTCACGCGACCCTCTGGCTCCGCCCTTGATGACGACGGGCGGGCACGCCCCTCTTCCCCGACCCGAGCACATGTTCAATGGTCGTTTTGGAGGGGAGGTAATTGGCAATCGAGGCTTGGCAATGACGAAAGGGGATGTGACAGGAAATGGAGATTTTGGGGATGGGAATGAAAGGGGATCTATTCTCTTTCACTGGTGCAATGGAGTACTTCAATTAATGGGAGACACAGCCTTACTCTAAAACACAGAATAAGATATAACTATCGAACAGGGGTATTCTATTATTGGCTGACGTGTATGCTTGTGGACTAATTATGGGATGCCCTTTCACCTTTACACAGCTCCGGAGGCAGGGGGCGCAGAATAAACAATAATAATAATAATAAAGCACACAATCAAAAAAATACAGTCCTCATATCCGCAACAATATATATATATATTGTTACGGTTTTGAGAGTGTACATATAACATCATTAAAGGTTAACGGTTTGCCCCCATAGTTAGTCCACAAGCAACACGTAGGCCCCTTAGAACATTAGTTATGTCATAGTATGTGTGAGGATCAGGCCATTTCCACTAGCGATACCTGCGTTGTGTAAAGAAATAATAAGCTTAGGTCCCGTTCATTTTGCCTCCACCCTCCAAATCTACCTCGTTGGGCAGCATCCATCCCGCGCCCCATGTTGGCTATTGCACCTCGCATTAGGATGCTCACTAGTCAAGGGACACGAGGTAGGCCTGAAGGTGGGTGGGGCCGGCGTTGAGGTCGGGAGCGGCAGCGGGAGACGGTAAGAGCCACCAGCCAATCAGGGCTCTAAGGGCATGGCCTAAGGGGCGTGGTAAGGGCGTGCCTATATAAGCCAGCGCACAAAGCCCTTGGAAGGACTTGTTGGGAGAGCGCATTGTATAAGGACTTATTGAAGGACTCGTGCGAAAGGACTCGCGTGCACACGGCAGTGGCGACAGGACTTCTGCAGGAGCGGCGCTTTGCTATTGAGCTTGCATTGGGCGCGCTATTGAACTTGTATTAGGAGTGCTATTGAACTGGTATTGGGAGCGCATATAGCGCCGGTTCATCTATTACGTATGCGACCGTGGTCGCAAGTAACCGCCCAGCCAGCCTTACCTTTCGCCCCACATTTAATCCCGTGTGCGCCAACGACCCGTGGGGAGTTCCTGCCGTCTGTCCATCTTCTTCGCGGTGCGAGTCAGGGACCGGAGCAAACTACCTGGACGCCATCATCCCTGGACCATCAACCTGACCACCTGCAATCCCCATGTGAGTGTCTGAGTGTGAAACGGGCCCGTGTCCAGGGGATAAGTTAAGACTGTAATAAGGCTGCACTGTGTTCTTCTTCTTGGTATTGTACATAGCATAATAAACCAATTGTTATTCCTTGTTTCTTCCTGATTCGACCGTATCAGTGATTTCCTCCATTGGGTAAGTGTGGCACGATCAGAACTGCTCAGATCAGGCTTCGTCATTGATAATGGCCCGGGTCACGGTTCGCTATCGCTCGGCGTTTCCACCTATAACCGTGATTCGGGCGGGGTTTATTTCCTTGCTTCCTGGGCAGCGTTGGTAATTAGGTATTAGTGATCAGTCCTATAACCCTATTCAACGCTGTCCGGAAGTGACGTCATAGCCCCGGATCCCGTCGGCTCGTAAAAGACAAGGGGACTAATCCCCCCTTGGTAAGGGGAAAGGCCGACCAGGAGATCCGCAACAATTGGTGTCGGGGAGTGGGATTTGACCTGAAGTGCGCCTTACGCACTCAAAATTACGAGCGGCCGAAATTTAGTTAAAAATCCAAATTAAATCGTGCCATGGATAACCAAGACGGTCGGATGCCGGTGGGGGTAGAAGATGAGGAGGTAGAGGAATTAGAATCGATAACCCAGGACCCCCGGGAAGAATGGGAAGAAGAGGAGAGCATTGATCACGGTGCAGCAGTTGGGGTGGCAGGCGGAGAAAATGGCAGTGCCTCACATGTGGCGACGAGGGCCGCGCCCGCTGTGCATATAGGGGTTATGGACTTGCAAGCCTACATGGCACAATTCATGGCGCAAATACAGGCATCCATAGAACTGGAGGGGGACAGAGCCACGCGGGAAAGGAAAGAAATGCGGGACGAAACAAGGCGTAACGGGGACAAATCAAGGGCAGAAATGAAAGAATTGGAAAACAAAATGGGAGAGCAATTGGGAAATCAAATTGGGGGATTGAAAAAAGATATGGGAGAAATGAAAGAGGGGTAGTGGGGTTGGAAAACAGGATGGCCACCCAAGAGAATCAAATGAAAGGAATGAAGGATGGGTTAACGGGGTTTGAAAACGAAATAGGTGGCCAAATAAATGAAATGGGAAAGGAGATTGAGCGTGAGTTGAGCAAAGAGGGCACATTGGTACGTGACGGGGTAGCGCGGCGTGAGGAACGCGGGGAAAGTGAGGTGGAGCAAAGCACAGTTAAGTGAACCGGGGTAGAAATCGCGACTCAGGGTGTGGAAAAGCCGACGGCCACCGAATTGGAAAATTTTATTTTATGTGCGCCAGCAGTAGTCGAGCTTAATAAAGAAAGAGACTATAATGGAAATTGGGGTTGAGGAGACGGCAGCGATAGGAATTAAATGGGAGAAAATGATGGAATGCACGCAAAGTCTGTGTTCGCATCGTGATGTTGTGCTGCCTAACCCCAATGAGAATTTGCAGGCGCTGCTGCGGATGGGGTCCCGAAGGTGAGTAGGGTTGTGTATGGCGCGAAAAGGTTTGGCGCGAAAGTGTTAGGCGCGAAAAGATTTTTCGCGTGCTTGGGATCGCGACGTCACCCGGGCGCTCGTGAAAGGTCCGTGGTGCGCTGTGTGGAAGCGAATGGCGCGCGTGTGAAGAAAAGTTGTGCGCCGAAGCACGAGTGTGTAACGGCAAAGTGTGAAACCGAGAGTGAGAGTGAGTGCACAACGGAGTGTATGTGTGAAGAGTGCAACACAGAGTGAGTTGGCCAAGGAGAGTGTGCGGGAGTGCACACCAGAGTGCGTGATTGGGTGTGCAACAGAGTGCACACCCGTGGTGGTTACGGAGTACGTAACGGGAGAGTGTGCACGAGGGTGTGCGGTGATGATTGGGTGTGTGCAGGAGTGCGCACCGGTGGGTATTACAGACTGTGTTCAAGAAGAGTGCACAATGGAGTATGTGGAAAGCGTGTGTGCGCCTGGTTGTGCTGTAAGAGAGTGCGTACTGAAGTGTGTGAGTAGCGTGAGTGCGCCATGCGTGGTGTGCACCTGAGTGTGCAAGAAGAGAGTGTGCACAGGAGAGTGCAGTAACGAAATGTGTGGAGTGTATGAGAGGTGCTGGGGCGCCGCGTTGTACGAGTGAGAAACGGGTTGCGTGGTGTGAGAATGCGATTCGGGCATCGACGCAGACCGGGGCAGCGTTTAGGCCGACGTATAGCCGAAGCGAGCTCTCGGGGCGTGGTGCGCTTTGTGTGTTGCGGGGGCCGGCGGGGATCGTTGCCGCGGCGGCATGCACGATTCGGGCCGGGCCCCGCCCTGTATGGTCGGTGCCGCGTCGTAAAGGCGATCGGCACGGTTTGAGGGGAGGAAGAAGAGGTCGGACCTTCGCCCCCTGGCGGGCGCGGTGCTCCGACCGGGGGAGGTTGGGTCATCGTGCCGGAGACCGTAAGGCTCCGCACCGGGATGGTGCCTGGAACCTCGGCCCAAGTATGCCTCCTCCCCTGAATCGAAAATGCCGGACGGACCCAACCAACAGGAGACCAACCACCCGCATGCATTGCTCGGCTTTTCGAAGCCGAGCTGTGAAAATGTATTTCCACCCGGAGAGGTTCGAGAGTAGTGGACTAGTAGCAGTAGTGTTGGCGAATGGTGCCTTTACCATTCATTGGGGCAAAGGAGCAGTACATTTATGGGGTTGGCAGTGAAAGCTCACCGAGGGCGGGCTAGGATATTGTTAGGGATTTAGAAAGGTGACCATAGGAGACAAGATTTAAGTAGTGACTTTTGTACCGGTAGAGAGGACGTAGAGAGACTAGTTGGATGTTAATGACGAGGGAAGTGCTTAGTATAAGGGAAGACGTGGAAAGCACCAGTATTAGAGGGAAATAGTTAGTTAGATGATGCTGTGTGTGTGGAGAAATTGTGTGTGAGGATGAGCTTTAGGTGCAAATGAGGAATTGAATGAGAATCATTGTGGTGAGCATGAGCAAATGAGTCATTGGTCGGGGATGACCGGAGAAAGTGTATGAGTGGTGTATTGAAGACATGTGTAATAGTGTTGAGTGAATGACTTGCATGGGGTTCAAGTGAAGAGCAGGTGTGTGGGAATACATGGTGTGTGGAGTGAGTAGTGTGGCATGAGTGGTGTGGTGTGCATGGTGCGAAGGAGTGGATGGGGGAAGATGGACCCCTTCACGAATACCCGGGGAGGGTAGTTTAAAGTTAGGTAGAGGGTTTAGGTAAATTGTTTGGATATTGACATCTGTGGTGCAGGTAGTAGCAAGTTGTTGCTTTGAGGGGTGCATAAGTCTATGGAGATGGCTGGGCGTGTGGGCTTAATTGGTGAGTATGGTTAAATGGGCACGCCGCCACTGGTAGTCTGTCGGCCAGGTGAGGCCGCAGGTAGGCTCTGGGAGCCAGTTCAGAGTTCAGAGTAGAGTGCAGTGGGGCCCGAGGATCCTAAGAGAGGACCCGGGTAGCCCAATGCCAGAGAGGCCATCAGAGGGGTGAGAGAGCCAGGAGGGCCTTCCCCAGTGTAGGGTAGTCACAGGAGCTAGGCAAGCTCGGGTGGTGACTCCAGTGGCGGAGGTGCGCAGGTAGTTGGACCTGCTGGTAGAGCCACATGACCCAGCCCCGAAATTGTGCGAAGGCACAGTCGTGAAAAATTGGGGGGGGAGTGAGACCCCAAATTTGGGAGGCACCACAGGGTAGGTCAATGGGAATTGGTTCTTAGAACCGCATAGTGTAAAGATGCCAATTGGCCAGGCATGACCCTGGGTAGTGTAAGTGAGATAATGTCAATTAGAGTACAGTTAGGATGAAAATCTCTTCGCACCATCCACATCCACTCACCAAGGTGACAGGACTCCACACCGGATTTTGCAAATGTTTGGAATGTAAGACGCATCATGACGGAGTTTGACAATGTGTGTATTCCATCTCTTCCTTCTTGGGAGGGATTGGATGACGAATTCGGAGTAGAGGGGGGATAGAAAAGACAGGACGTAGAGACGGAATTTGTAAAGTGTAAATACGGGGAAGGGCAATGGTAGAATAGGTTGACATGGGGGGTAACGAACGGCTAGGGACTAGCTTTCTTCACTCGCTCTCCCGCGCCCCTCATGTTGCATTGCCTTGCATTGTGTGTACCTTTGTGCCCTTGCCCCCGCTAAACTCTCTGCTTTGTCTTTCCTCCCCACCCATGGACCCATATCTTTTGTTGAGGGGAGTGTGCAGGAACCCTGAGCTGTGCGGCTGCACTTTGTACATCTGTGCAGCTGCATCCTGCTACCTGTTGCCTGCACCAGTACACCTCTGGACCACACGTTCTGTGGCCTGGCACCTTTTCTGGAGCAGACAATTGCTGCAAGCGTTATCTTGCCCTGCGGACCACTATTTTAAGTGGCATCGATGCCATGCAGTCGGACCACCTAAGTTGGCCCTGCTGGCCGAAATGAAAACGGACACGGTTTGTGCCTTTTTATTTATTCCTTTGGTGTGTCAGGAAAGAAGACTTTAAGTTTTTATGATGGCACACCGAAGACGAAGCAGGAAGACGCAGCCAAGATGCAGCAGCCCAGCAGCCAAGCGGCAAACATTTATTATGAAATGGTTTTTGTGCATTTTGGTGATTATGCATTTTTGTGCATATTGATGTATGGTGTATTGGTGCAGTGCAGTGCATTCTGTGTTTCACCTCTCTCCAACTTTTCTTTCCCACAAAAGAACAGGTCCTGTGTTGTAGAACTGTAAATAATTAGTCGTCTTGTAAATAACATGCTCCCCACCGGCTTTATGTTTAGTATTGCGAATTATTCCTGTAATTCGGTTAATTGTGGGTGTGAGTCTGATAGTTAGTACACAACGCAGTAGGTGGGACATATCTAGTGTTTAAAACTGTCACACACAGGGTGTTAGAGTAAATGTAGAGGGAAACCACACCTAAGTGTCACACTAAGTTAAAAAGTAGTCCTGACCCTTGCATCAGAACCGGTCGTACTCACTTGTGTGGGTTCGGCTCGGGCACGAGCCTGGCGAAGGAGGGGTGCAGTGTTACAGTTTTGAGAGTGCACATATAACATCATTAAAGGTTAAAGGTTTGCCCCCATAGTTAGTCCACAAGAAACACATTGGCCCCTTAGAACTTTAGTTATGTCATAGTATGTGTGAGGATAAGGCCATTTCCACTAGTGATACCTGTGTTGTGTAAAGAAATAATAAGCTTAGGTCCCGTTCATTTTGCCTCCACCCTCCAAATCTACCTCGTTGGGCAGCATCCATCCCGCGCCCCATGTTGGCTATTGCACCTCGCATTAGGATGCTCACTAGTCAAGGGACACGAGGTCGGCCTGAAGGAGGGTGGGGCCGGTGTTGAGGTCGGGGAGCGGCAGCGGGAGACAGTAAGATCCACCAGCCAATCAGGGCTCTTAGGGCATGGCATGAGAGGCGTGGTAAGGGCGTGCCTATATAAGCCAGCGCACAAAGCCCTTGGAAGGACTTGTTGGGAGAGCGCATTGTATAAGGACTTATTGAAGGACTCGTGCGAAAGGACTCGCGTGCACATGGCAGTGGCGACAGGACTTCTGCGGGAGCGGCGCTTTGCTATTGAGCTTGCATTGGGAGCGCTATTGAACTGGTATTGGGAGCGCATATCGCGCCGGTTCATCTATTACGTACGCGACTGTGGTCGCAAGTAAACGCCCAGCCAGCCTTACCTTTCGCCCCGCATTTAATCCCGTGTGCGCCAACGACCCGCGGGGAGTTCCTGCCGTCTGTCCATCTTCTTCGCGGTGCGAGTCGGGGACCGGAGCGAACTGCCTGGACGCCATCATCCCTGGACCATCAACCTGACCACCTGCAATCCCCGTGTGAGTGTCTGAGTGTGAAACCGGCCCGTGTCCAGGGGATAAGTTAAGACTGTAATAAGGCTGCACTGTGTGTTCTTCTTCTTGGTATTGTACATAGTGTAATAAACCAATTGTTATTCCTTGTTTCTTCCTGATTCGACCTTATCAGTGATTTCCTCCATTGGGTAAGCGTGGCACGATCAGAACCACTCGGATCGGGTTTACTCATTGATAACGGCCTGGGTCACGGTTCGCTATCGCTCGGCGTTTCCACCTATAACAGTGATTCGGGCGGGGTTTATTTCCTTGCTTCCTGGGCAGCGTTGGTAATTAGGTATTAGTGATCAGTTCTTTCACCCTACTCAACGCTGTCCGGAAGTGACGTCATAGCCCCGGATCCCGTCGGCTCGTAAAAGACAAGGGGACTAATCCCCCCTTGGTAAGGGGAAAGGCCGACTAGGAGATCCGCAACAATATATATACACACATACATACATACATGCATATGACAGAGGAGGAAGAAGAGGGAATGGGAGGAGGGAAGTGGGCAGGAGGTGGAGGTAAGGGTGTGGAGGGAGAGAAGAGGCGAGTGGAGTGGAGTGGAGGGGAGAGGAGAGGAGGGAAAGATAGGGGAGGGGGTGAAGAATGGGAACATCAGAAAGCTCGAGTAGAACTCCATAAAAAACATGCCTCACACATACACACAACTTGTCCATTTATAGTCGATAAATATTCTTCTAACATGTTATTTTTAAGGTTGGAAATAAATGGTGTGGTCGCAGGCATAATTTCCTAAACATTTGCATCCTTCTGTTTACTCCACTTTCTTTGTAGGTAACGCATTCCCTTGTATACTTTTCATGTACCCCATTTATCCTACACGCTTAATATGTAGTTGGCTTTGGGGACCATCTCCTTTTTATGTATGCATGAAGGTGGGGGCTAAATTAAGGTAAATAAAATTGTGAAAAGGAAAATAAAGTAAAATTATGGGAGAGTAAGGATGGTTGGGGAGTGTGGGAGGAGTAAGAGGGCGTGGGGGTTTTAGAGAGAGGAAATTGGGGGGGAAGGTATGGACCATACGGATAGGCCGATGGGGGGTAAAATTCCACTGGATTTGCGTACGTAATAAATAGATTCTCCCGTCATGCTACACCTTTTGGAAGTCCTTAGAAATGTCCATGTTCGGTACAGAGCTTATAAAGTGACCGCACTTTACGGATTTGTTCTGTTCATCACGGATCGTTTACATCTCCGCAGGGTTCAGTGGCCGGCATGCCTTCCTAACACGATTTGGTCGATCGAACCATGCGCTAATGTAAATGCTTTGTCACCCTGAGCGACCGCAGGAGAAGCCTTGTTTCTTCATTTTATGACCATGCGACCACCAAATCGAATTGAACATGGGAATTGTTCTCATTGCTTACTGTGGAAATGCACTCATGACACATCAACCTATTCCCTAATAGAAACCTCAATTATGTATATGACGTCATCATAGAAGGATGGGTTTCTTGTGAGTGCTGGGGAATTAAGGAAGAAGGAGGGCAGCGTGGAGTCAAAGCTATTAACATTTCTGTCAATTTCATTGGTAGTACCTATTCGGGGTTGTTTGTACCGCACTAAAACTCTGCCGTGACATTAATCAATCACATTGACCAACTCTCGTTCAATTTTAACCCCAACTCTCTTCTCTCACACACACAGGTGAGCTGCTAATCAATAGACTGTAGGAAGATACTTTTGCTGACACCTGGCAAAGCCACAGGCAAATGCAATAACGCCTCAGCCATGCTCTCAGCAATGATGCAACCAGCAGCCATAGGTTGCACAAAAAATTATAACAATATCCCTGATCTCAGGTCATCAATTTGGAATCAAAACAGATCACTTTTCTTGGACATGCTGGTTCTGCTCTCCCAACAATGGATGGAGGTCGTCAATGTCATATATGAGATCAGGGACGTCACTCTGGCCATACATGGTGTTCCAAAAAGACTTGGACAACGTTTGTTGTTAATATACTTTGTACCACAAATGATACAACGATACCCTTTGATTTCTATGATACAGAAACTTAAAGTTTGCTTTGTTTTCAGGTCTGGTGGTTTCTTTTAAAAGAAAATTGCGACTCCACAGGAGAAAGCTCAGTGTGTCGAATGGTTCATCGATACCAGATCCGACACGGAAGTTCAGCATAATTTCCGTACAAAGTACGGGAGAAATCCACCATCAGTGACTGGTATCAGAGAGTGGTACAATAGGTTTAAGGAGACTGGAAGTTGTCAGAAACAGAAAAGTACCGGTCGACCAAGTACAAGTGCAGCAGACATTGAGCTGAACAGTGCGTGAATCATTTCAACAAAGTCCCAGAAAATCAATCCGACACGCATCCAGAGCACTGGGACTACCAACCACCACTGTACACAGGATTTTACATAAATGACTGAAGCTTTATGCCGATAAGGTGCAGATTTTGTAGGAACTCAAACCAAATGATGGACCCAAATGCAAGGCATTTGCCTTGGGAATGCTCAGTCGTATAGAGGATGAAGATGATTTCCTGATAAATGTCATGTTCACAGACGAAGCTTGAAGGGAAGCTTTTAGCTCTTTCACGAGCCTCGATTCAGTATACAAAAAAAAAAAGAAAAAAAAAAAGGGAAGGTCAACTGGCACAATGTGAGGATCTGGGGCTCTGAAAACCCCCACATGGTCATTGAACATTGTTATGGATTCGTCACTTCCGTTGTTGTGGTTTTCATCCACTGTAAACATTTTTGGTTCCATGTACTATTATTGTTATCGTTCAAGTGAAATGGATATAACTGTTTTCAAAAGGTAAAAAATTTGTGTTTTAAAAGAAACCGGAAACCGGATCGGGAGAAAACCGGAAGAGAAGAGGAGGACGCGAAAGGCGGAGCAAGTGAGGTCGGGAAGAAAAGCCGAGCTGCTTTGCGGTCTCGAGGAGACGCTGGCGAACGGGGGTCACGAGCGAACTTTGGGTTTCCTGGGAAAGGGATTCCTGTGACAGAGTGGTTATCGCTGTGACAGATAAACCTGCGTGTCGGGTTTTGCGGTTGATTCCGAAGAGAATCGTTGGAGAGCAGGTACGCCTCCAGTACGGGCCCGCCCGCCATTTCACCTCGCTCCCGCCATTTTGCATCGCTCCAGCCTTTTCGCCTCGCTCCAGCCATTTCACCGCACCGAGGCGTTAGCCTGGTTTGCGAGTGTAACGTGGATTTCGATTGGGAATTTGTGATTCTCCGTTTGGGAGCCGCTAAACGTTCATACCCGAAGGTGTGATTTCCCAGTCGCCTTTTGGGTGCACCTTTGCGCCTCTTTGGCAGCGTTGACTGTCAGCCGACTTGGATTCTGGTCTCAATTCGACATTTTTCTTGCGATCACCGGAGCGTGGATCGACTTTGGCTTGGTGCCGGGACAGTGACTTTGGGAATGTTATTTTCGCTCACTTGGAGCACAGTGAGTTATTGAATAAGAAACTGATGGTACCATCATAGGAATTATCTGGTATTTTTATGGTGCAATTGAAACATATTGTACTTGTGCTGTTATACTTGTGTGACCTTAATACAATACTTGTTTTTGGTAACAATTGGTTGGTGTGGTTTCACCATTGGCCATTGACAGTTGACACACATTATATCACATCTTTCTGCCATGACTCCTTTCAGGGCTCAGAGGTACACCGTGACCGGGATTTGGGGAGGAGCACGTAACAACATGTACTCGACAGTCCAAAGGTCAGTGTGTGGTGTGGCCTTCTCCATGACTGCTTGGTGGGGCCGTTTTTCTTTGTGGAGGATTCAGTGACCTCAACAATTTCCACGAACATATTGGAAGGATTTGACTTCCCACAGATTGAAGATCGGGGACTTCCCACAGATTGAAGATTGGGAGATCTCGCGAGATCTCGGAGACGGTGGGAGGGATTTTCGAAGCTCCACACGGTCTCCACGTTTTTCGAAGTTAAGTCTGTTCACAATTGTATTTTGTCGAAACTGTATTTATCTTTCGGTGTGTGAAGTTATTGTGTGCAACTTTGGTTGTTTCTCGGTGTTTATCTTTCATAAATTGATCGTCTGTTTGCCGTGTCGCGAGCAAGGCCGTTGCCGCGTCGCGAACGATTTGAAATCGAAGTTAAGTGATTGTTCCCATTTGTATTTTCGTTAAAACTGTATTTATTTATGGTGTTGTACGTATATTGTGTCCCGACGAAGATTTTTTGGTGCAAATCTTTCATACCTGTATTGAAAATCGTGTTAATTCGTGTCGTGTCTTGAGGCCTTGTACAGTGTGCACTGTACAACCTTGAGGCTTTGTTTTTCTCTCAGCGGTCCGTCGTTTGTGATCCAATAACTTTCGTTCTCTGTATTCCCAGGCTTTTCACCCATAGCCTACTTCCTTGTGTAAATCTCAACTCAAAAAAAATAAAAAAATAAAAAAAATTCCTTCTCTGTTCTCATTCGTTTATTCATTCTTATTCGTTCGTTCGTTCTTCGACCACGTGTTTCTCCCCCATTTCCCCAGATAGTTTTCACTCATTAACCTTCAATGTTGACACTTTCCCCTCAAGTTATGTATTCCGTCATATTTTATAACACCTTTTTCTTCTTCTTCTTTAAAAGGCTGCTTTCGACTTGCTCACCAAATCAATTCGTCCCAAAAAAAATATCCATCTCCTATAGTGCCTTTTTTCTACATTCCCTAAACTCTCCTGCACTCCATCCTCCATCCAGCGTCCTTAAACGTATTTTTAACTCGAAGGTCACAAGAAACTCATTTTGCAATAAATGTTTGTTTCCCATAAATCGTACACTTTCAAAAATCCAATCTCACCCCTCCCCTCCAAATCTTCCCCACAACCCCTCCCCTCCAAATCTTCCCCATCACCCCTCCCCTCCAAATCTTCCCCATCACCCATCCCTTTCAAATCTCCCCCCTTGCCCCCTCCCTCCTAAACTACCCCCTCACCCCTCCCCGCCAAGACGCCCCCTCGCCCCTCCCCTCCTAGACTCCTGCCTCACCCCTCCCCTCCAAATCTCCCCCATATCCCATCCCTTTCAAATCCCTCCCCTTGTCCCTTCCCTCCCAAACTCCCCCCTCACCCCTCCCCTTCAAATCTCCCCACCCTCATTGCTTCTCAATTTCCCCCCTCTCAATCCCCCTCCTCAAAGCGTCCTCCCCGCTTCTTCCCCCTTCAAACTCTCACCTCCATCTCCCCCAACCTTCTGCCTCGCTCTTCCCCCTCCTCAAATAACACCTCATTGTGGCTCACCCAATCACCATCAAACCTTTTGTCCGCCCCATCCTTCCCTTTCTCCGAGCTATTCTGAAATCTCTGACACACCTTCAACAGCTCTCCCTACCTCTTCCACCTCTTCCACATCTTACCCTACCCCTCCTCCACCCTGTTCTGTATCTGATGCTCCCCCTTCCTCTTCATTAACGGTATGGACCTCAAACATCCGGGGCCTTCGTTCAAACTTAACTGATCTCTCCATACAGGTTGCTTCTGTCAAACCAGACGTGATCTGCTTAACAGAAACTTTCCTCCTTTATGATGTCTCTGATTCCATAGTATCTCTCCCGGGCTACTCCCTCCTCCGGTATGATAGACCTGAGCCTCGTCCTGGAGGCGGGGTTGCTATCTTTATCAAAAACTCTCTTCCTCACTCGCCCTGCACTGCACTCTCTCCACCTCACCCCCAGGAATACCTCTGGCTACGGCTTCCCCTTCGCTCCCACCTCTTGTTCATATGTGTGTTGTACCGTCCACCAAACAGTGATGACTCCATCTACATCTCGCTGTCTGATGATATGGACCAACTTCTATCTACTCATCCCAACTCTCTCTTCCTCATATGTGGTGATTTCAACTGTCATCATGCCAGTTGGCTGGGTGTGGGTACCTCTCTCACCAGCCATAGCTCCTCAGCAAAGGACTTCTGCGACTCACTGGGACTGACACAATCTGTCAATTTCCCGACCCGGATCTCAGTCAACGGAACATCTTCTCTTCTGGACTTGGTTATGACTAACTTCCCTGAAAATGTCTGCTGCTCTTCTTCTGCTCCGATCGGATCATCTGATCATGTCCTTGTTAAAGTGGACATCTCTCTGACCATCCTCAGGGAGCCTGCTCAGCGTCGACGAGTCTGGCATTTCACTCAGGCCAACTGGCACGGTCTTCAAGCAGCCATCAATCATCTGGACTGGTCTCCCATCTCTACCACCTCTGACATCAACTCATCCTGGGAATTCTTCCAAAGTAAATTGCTCTCTCTCATGCACAGATTTATCCCATCTCGTCTTCAGTTGTCATACCCTTCCTCCCGTCCATGGTACACGGAATCTTGTGGTGAGGCTGTTGCCCAGAAACAACTTGCCTTCGTCTCCTGGAAAGCAAATCCAACGGAAGGAAATCTCATTTCCTTTCACAAAGCCCGAAACAAGTGTGTGTCCACCCTCAGGAGAGCCAGGAAACAATATCTCTCCGTTCTCAAGACCGAACTCTCTTATCTGTCTCCCTCTTCCAAATCCTGGTGGCGTCTGGTCAAATCCGTTTCTGGTGTTTGTTCCCCCTCCATCCCCTCCCTTACCTCAAACGGCTACACAGCTGACTCCGCACGTGAAAAAGCTGAATGCCTCAACTCTGTGTTTGCCTCTAAATCTTGTGTCCCAAACCCATCCCTCTCTGTACCCACCATACCCAGTCGTACCCTGCTGCTCCTGGACTCCGTGTCCTTTCCTCCTGTCAAGGTGGAAAAGTTTCTGTCAACCCTCGACTCTGATTCTGCAACTGGACCCGACGGCATCAGCCCACGGGTCCTAAAATCCTGCTCTGCTGCTCTATCTCACCCTCTCTCTGTTCTCTTCACCCTCTCTTTTGCTCAAGGTCAACTGCCATCTGCTTGGAAATCAGCCAACATCACCGCTTTGCACAAAAAAGGTGCAAAAACAGATCCTAGCAACTACAGACCAATCAGCCTTCTCCCAATTATCAGCAAAGTCATGGAATCCATCATTGCTTCGGATATGAAATCTTTCCTCTTCTCCAATGGCTTGATCTCTGATCATCAATTTGGTTTCAGACCAGGTCACTCTACTCTGGACATGCTGCTTCTGCTGTCTCAACAATGGATGGAGGTCCTCAATGCCAAACAGGAAATTAGAGCTGTCTCCCTCGACATATCACGTGCCTTCGACACGGTCTGGCACCCCGCTCTGCTCACCAAACTCTCCTCCTTTGGTATCCATGGAAATCTCCACGCATGGCTGGCGGACTTCCTCTCTAGTCGTCGTCAACGTGTGGCCGTGAATGGGTTTCTCTCATCTCCTCTTCCTGTTCAGGCTGGAGTTCCCCAAGGCAGTGTTCTGGGCCCCGTGCTTTTTCTGGTCTTCATCAATGATCTCTCTGACTCTCTCGAAAATCCTCTCTATCTCTTTGCTGATGACTCCACTCTCTGCCGCTCCATTCCTCTTCCCTCAGATCGGCAGTCTGCTGCCTTCTCACTCTCTGAAGACCTGGACAAAATCACAGACTGGTCAAACAAGTGGAACATGTCTTTCAATCCTGACAAATCTCACACTCTTACTATGTCTCTCCGAAAAGATCGACTGGACAACCCTCCCATCTACTTTCTCAACAATCCTCTCCAAGAAGTTCTGTCGCTCAAGCTTTTGGGTCTCACTATCTGCCATGATCTTTCTTGGGAAAACCACATTTCCAAGCTGGCCTCCAAAGCCAGTCGCCGACTGGGCATCCTCCGTCGTGCGAAGTCCTTCCTCGGCACACCTGAGCTCCTCACCACATACAAGGCTTTCATCCGCAACTCAATGGAATACTGTTCTCCCCTATGGGCCGGTGCTCCTGCCTCACACCTAGCTCGGCTTCACGCTGTTGAAACCAAAGCTTTCAGAATTATTGGAATCTCCCGCGATGAAGCTATCTCTGAGGGCCTTTCACTCACTCACCGCAGGCAGGTAGGTGGTCTTTCTGTCTTCTACCGACTCCTCTCCGGCCTTGCACCCCCAGCTCTCTCTGTGCTCTGTCCCCCAAATATTCCTACAGGTCACACAAGATCTGCCAGCAACCCTCTGATGGTTAAACTGCCGAAATCTCGGCTCTCTGCTCACCTTCACTCTTTCATTCCTCTTTTCTCCCGCCTCTGGAACAAACTCCCTCACTCCCTTCAATCCCACTCCTCCCTCCAGGTCTTTAAAACAGCTGTTCACCACCATCTCTTATCTTCCCCCATCCAAAACCTTGATCTTTTCTACCCCCGCTAATTCACCCCAGATCCACCTTGTTTGAAATTCCAACTTCTTTCCTGGAAGTCCTGGCAATGTCCATATGTTTTATACCTCTCCCACCGCCCCCGTACCATGCCCCCCCCCCAAAGCCCTCGCCCTCTCTCAGATCTCTCGATGTCTCCATGTATCTCGGTCCCTGCTCTCAAATGTTGTGTTTGTGTCCTTCCCCCTCTCTCCCCATCTTGTCTACCGCTCCCGATGTTATATGTTTTATGTGTCGGTTTGTCTTTCTGTGTGATTAATGTTCGCTCTTTCACGAGCCTCGATCTTGTATACAAAAAAAAAAAGAAAAAAAAAAAAGCTGCAACCCGATATCATTTTTCAACAGGATGGAGGGAGCTCCCCCTCTTTGGGCCTTTGTCATTCGAGCCGTCCTGAATGAAAAATTTCCAGGTCGCTGGATTGGCTGAGATGGACCCGATCACCAAACATAACCCCCCTTGATTTTTTCTGTGGGGGTTTGTCAAATACTAGGGCATGCGATGTTGTCCACAGCACCAAGGTGGCAAACCTGCAGGAGCTTTGCTCTGGGATCACAGCTACATGCGCACTGGTGGATGCACACATGCTGAGCCGAACATGGCAAGAACTCGTGTACCACCTTGATGCCCTGCACATGACAAAGCAAGCTCACATTGAAGTGTTTTGATGGTGTGCACAAAACCTTTTGAGTTTCTGTATCATATAAACCAAAGGGTATCGCATCAATTGTGGTTCTAAATATATTAACAGCCAAAGTTTTTGAAACACGATGCATCTCAAGTTTTTGATGCAGTCTACACCTGCCGTGCTCTCCAAACTCTGCCTATGGCATCCAAGGCCAACTCCACACATAGCTTACTGACCTTCTTTACTCACGGAGCCAATGTGTGGCTCTCAATGTAATCCTTTAGTCTCCTCTCCCTGTCAAGGCAGGAGTGCTCCAATGCAGAGTTATGAGCCCAGTCCTATTCCTGATCTTCATAAAGACCTCTCTGACTCTGTAGAATCCTCTTTCTCTATTTGCTGACGACTTCACCTTCTGCCGTAACATCCATTATCTTTCAGACAGGCAAGTTGCAACCTCTTCCCTCTCTTCAGATCTTGAAAAAAAAATCGCACCCGTGTCTGAAGGAAGCGGTTCAGTTTGGCATTTTAAAGATTAAATAGGCAAAACGGAAAACGAACAAAACCCATTATAATTGCTCTTTAGAACCCATTATAATTACCTTTAGAACCCTTTAGAATTACAATTTGGAACCCTTTATAATTACTATTTAGAACCCTTTATAATTACTATTTAGAACCCTTTATAATTACTATTTAGAACCCTTTATAATTACTATTTAGAACCCTTTATAATTACTATTTAGAACCCTTTATAATTACTATTTAGAACCCTTTATAATTACTATTTAGAACCCTTTATAATTACTATTTAGAACCCTTTATAATTACTATTTAGAACCCTTTATAATTACTATTTAGAACCCTTTATAATTACTATTTAGAACCCTTTATAATTACTATTTAGAACCCTTTATAATTACTATTTAGAACCCTTTATAATTACTATTTAGAACCCTTTATAATTACTATTTAGAACCCTTTATAATTACTATTTAGAACCCTTTATAATTACTATTTATAACCCTTTATAATTACTATTTATAACCCTTTATAATTACTATTTAGAACCCTTTATAATTACTATTTAGAACCCTTTATAATTACTATTTATAACCCTTTATAATTACTATTTAGAACCCTTTATAATTACTATTTAGAACCCTTTATAATTACTATTTAGAACCCTTTATAATTACTATTTAGAACCCTTTATAATTACTATTTAGAACCCTTTATAATTACTATTTAGAACCCTTTATAATTACTATTTAGAACCCTTTATAATTACTATTTAGAACCCTTTATAATTACTATTTAGAACCCTTTATAATTACTATTTAGAACCCTTTATAATTACTATTTAGAACCCTTTATAATTACTATTTAGAACCCTTTATAATTACTATTTAGAACCCTTTATAATTACTATTTAGAACCCTTTATAATTACTATTTAGAACCCTTTATAATTACTATTTAGAACCCTTTATAATTACTATTTAGAACCCTTTATAATTACTATTTAGAACCCTTTATAATTACTGTTTAGAACCCTTTATAATTACTATTTAGAACCCAACCAAGCCGACCTTTTTCTAACTTTCCAGTTTTTCTTCCCGAGAGTTTGCTTCCGCTGTATCCATCTTGTCTCCACATCTTCTTATCCACATCTTTTTAATTATTTGTCCATGTCTCCTATTTTTGTCCCCCATCGCACCGCGGAGCAAAAGGGGGACTATGGTTTTCTCCTCCGTCCGTGTGTGCGTCCATCCATCCGTGCGTGTAGTGCCGACGTGCGTGCGTGCGTACGTGCATACGTGCGTGCGTGCGTAAGCGAAGGACCGAATTCTAATTTGGTGTGTGGGTGCAACCCACGTCAATATCCAAGATGGCCACCGCCATGTTTGTCTGAACCTTGTGAGCGGAATATCTTGAAAAATAAGCGAAGTACCAACTTCTAATCTGGTGTGTGGGTCTATCTAGGCATAAGGAAGAACGCTATTGAAAATTGGGTCGCCACGTTAAAATCCAAGATGGCCGCCACCATATATATGTCTGAAACTTGAGCGAAATATCTTGAAAAATAAACGTACTACTAACTTCTAATCTGGTGTGTGGGTGTATCTACGCATAACGAAGAACGCTATTGAAAATTGGGTCGCCACGTCAAAATCCAACATGGCCGCCACCATATATATGTCTGAACCTTGTGAGCGAAATATCTTGAAATATAAACGAACTACTAACTTCTAATCTGGTGTGTGGGTGTATCTACGCATAACGAAGAACGCTATTGAAAATTGGGTCGCCACGTCAAAATCCAAGATGGCCGCCTTGCGTCTTCCACTTTGTCAACTCACATCACTTCACCGACGGGGGACCTAGGCGTAATGCTTGTCTCCTTTAACCCTGCTGTCGGTGTGTTCCCCCCTCTCTTTCAACTGTTTCTTTTGTTTTGTTACATCCTGATTCTTCTATGTTCTAGCTCCTCTACGAGCCTCGACATTGTATTAAAAAAAATCCGTTTTCTTTCACTTTCAGGTTGTGCTTTTGACAGTCAAAATTGACGTTGATATGTTGGCTTTCATAGTGCCAACTAGAAATAATTAAAGGTTCCAAACTTATTAGTTACATAATCAATAACTTGTAAAGCTTAATGAGCAAATCAAATATGGCCACATCAGCTTTTTAGATTAAAAGCTGCAAATGAAGCTGTTGGGGGAGCCTGGGGGAGATGGGGTGGCCTGCCTCTGGTAACGATAGGCCTTCAGGAATTATCCACAAACCTTTCTCTTATAGACAACAAGCTCAGTACCGAGACCGGCTTTGTTTGCACATGGCTGCTCGTTACGTGCGAGCTCCCTGGTGCACACTTTTCCTTCCAGAGGCAAATTGATCCAAAGTCGATAAGCTTTTAAAATGGCTATCGATCAGAAAGAGTCTGGGGGAGCTGCAAGGCAGTGGACATGGGAAAACGGTCGCTTTGGCCTATAGCGAACGGCAATAAAAAGCCGACTAAAAGAGAGGAAAGGATGTGGGATGGATGACGATCAGGGCGTAATGGGTTGGCTAATTTGGAGAGGAAAGTATAAATTCTTATTTCATTTATTAGAAGAGAATCGCCGAGTAACAGGAACAAGAGGAGGTCTTGGAAGCAACCTCAGGACATTCTCCACCAGAGGATGAGCCTTCCTTCCACTCCTGTCCATTCCTGTCCACAATCACTGGCTCTGGGAGAGATGTTGATTAGAATAAATGGCATAAGAGTCCATTTTCCCACATAGGATGTCACCTTGTGGTGGACAGGAAGTTACCTTGTGCCAGACAGGAAGTTACCTTGTGCCAGACAGGAAGTTACCTTGAGGCAGATAGGAAGTGACCATTTTTTTTAAATGTAATGTAAAGGGCTACAGAGAAAATGAAGAAAAACTGGCAAAATCTTCACCTAGTCCTGAAACCAGGAAACCTCTTCAAAGGGGCGCTATGCAGGAGGGGGTAACTAGGCCAGGCAGAAAAATGAATTTTCCTACCCCCGTTGGATGTTTTTTAGGAGACACCATTTTCGTACTGGATGGCCGTTGCCCGTTGGCTCCCTACAGGAGCCCATCCGCCCTTTGTCAGGTGTTGTTTTAAATCCCGGCAGGGTATCACAGTCATCCTCCCCACGAGCAAAGCCAGTGAGGGGTGTCTGTTTAGTCGCCGACAACCCAAACATGCGGCAGGCAGCACTGGGTTACATGTTACCAGAGGCAATCCCAAAAGATCAATTGACCATATAAGTGTACAACGGGGGTGTGTTCAGTTACCAAGCAGCTATCTGGCGCTTGCCAAGCCAGACGTTCCTTATCGACGGTTTCTGATGGAGCGCTTGCTTGAGTCACTTGGCGAGCACTCTGCAAGAAACTTGGCAACTGAACACTACACCCCCCTGGCTTATTAGAAATCAGAAACGCCATTTTTAACACCAATGGGATGAATGATTGCACTGCTCAGCTCGTTGTCAGGATGGTTGCAGAACAGCTCGATCTCACAGGGTAAGTCGGTTAACCTTATTGGCAGAATCCTGTTATTGAAGCAATCCCAAACATGCAGTGCCTTTGGGACATGGGATTACAGGCATCAGGCATTGCTTGCACAAGCTCGTTGGAATCTGCATTCAGTAAATCCTTCTCTGAGTAACAATTAAAATGCTCTGCTGCAAGTATTACAACTTGTGAATAATTACAAGAGAATACCATTAACTTTTTTATTTATTTCAGGAAGTGGTAGATTGCCTGGATAAGTGAAAGTACTTTTTCTATTTAAACCAGAAAGAAGTCCGATGGAGAAATTACTGGCCTGGTTCTTGAAACAATTAGTCAGGTTCACCATGTTAACAAATATAATTTCTTTCAAAAATTTGGGATTAGCAAACCTGTACATTTTTGGAATATTCAGAGCATGAGGAATCCAAAAATTTATGTTCACATTTGCGTAGACACCTTTGCGAAAATGACACTCAGGACAGTGATGAAGATAGTCAGGTTCACCATGTTAACAAATAGAATTTCTTTCAAAATTTTGGGAGATTAGCAAACCTGTAAATTTTTGGAATCTTCAGAGCATGGAGAATCTGAAAATCAATGCTGGCATTTGCACAGACACCTGCATGGCCGCCATTTTGGATTTTCAAAATGGCCGCCATAAAATACATATTTTGCGCGATCTCGGCTTCTAGTCAACCTAGAGACTTAATTAAATATGCCAATCCTATGTTTTCTGGGTCAAGGAATCCAATAAAGGCCTCAAAATAGTGCTCAGGATTATAGAAAAGCAACAAACAAAGGTCATTGAAAACCATTGTCTTTATATTTGTGGTATAACTGTATTACATAATACATGATATTGCAAGTCCTTTGAAGTTATAGGTTGTTATAGGAAGTTATAGGTAGTATCAGATTGAACTATAAGTCCTATACACAGGATCTACGAGGTCTATACCGTTCAGGAATATGCTTTTACAGATCTTCATCACTGTCCTGAGTGTCATTTTCGCAAAGGTGTCTACGCAAATGTAAACATTAATTTTTGGATTCCTCATGCTCTGAATATTCCAAAAATGTATAGTTTTGCTAATCTACCAAAATTTTGAACGAAAAAACATAGTGAACCTGACTAAATGTCCAAATTCATAAATGTTCACTGAATTGATGTCTTCAGCTTTTCTTCTGAACTTTAATGCCACTCTTCTTCTTCCACTTTTCTCTCCTTCCTTTTCTTCTGATTGGTCCATTATTGTTTACTCTTTCATAAAGCACGTTTCACTTTTTTGGTGGACTCTGGAGCAGCTCTTCTCCTTTCTATACATTCTCTTCTTCTCACTCTCATTGTTGTCCTCCTCTTCTTATCCTTGTCGCCTTTTTCCTGTACTTGTAACATATAGAATGAGCTCCCTGACAAGGAACTTCAACACAGGAGGCCATTAGGCCCATTAAGCTGGTCTGTGCAATGGTTGTCAACCTATGGTTTGAAAAAAAGAAGCTTATCTGGAATTTGAATTCCAGATAAGGTATTGTCATCATGCACCGTCCGCTAGTCGGTGGCCTATTTCGACTTTTCCGAACAAACCGCTGGGCTGATCCGGCTGAAATTTGGCAGGAAGGTTTCGCTCCAGATTGATAGCAGGGATCGCAAAGTTCATTCCGGTCACGTGACCGGAAAGTGTGTCATAATGTCCGACTTAGAAAATTCCTTCAAAAATCTTTTTTTCCAGACCCACCAGTCAAAATGCCACCAAATTTGGGTTACAACATTATGCCAGGGTATGGAAGTTAAATTTCGGAGGTCAGGCCAATCACGTGACCGAGTCCCTGGTGTTGGGCTAGCGGCTAGGGTGCCGGCTTAGGATCCTAGGATCCTGGGTTCGAATCCCGGTCAATCGCTGAATTAACGCCAGGGGGGTTGACTCAGCCTGTCATCCTTCCGAGGTCGGCAAATTGAGTACCAGTTCACTGGTAATTCCCTGCTTGTCGTTAAAGGCGGCAAAAAGGGTTGGCGTCAGGAAGGGCATCCGGCCGTAAAACATTGCTTCAAAAAGGGGACCGAAAAACAACAACAACCACAGTTCTCGAAAAAGGCCAACCCCCGCTTGCGGGGAAAAATGGCCTCTAAAGGTGGTATTTTTTTTGGTTATGCCGATCACGTGACCGGAAGTGTCAAAATGGCCGACTTAGCCAATCTTTTGGAAAATCGTGTGAATTCATTCAAAAATCTTCTTCTCCAGACCCACCTGTCAGAATGCTACCAAATTTGGGTTACATTAGGCCAGGGCCCAGATAAGCTATAGGTCCAGTGGTCCTATTTTATTGTCCTTGTTCTATCCCCTTTAAATGGTGAGCGTCCAGAAGCCAAACACAATATTGACAAATTGCGTTTGGAGGCCCAGCGGGCCATTGGGGGAACTCCTGGGGGGAGTAGTGTGAGCCCCCGATGTGGCAAAAAAAGCCACCAAGCAAGTAATTAGTAAGCAGCACATTTACAAAATCTTTGGTATGACTCGGCTGGGATTCAAAACCGACAACCTAGCTCCCAGACTCAGAGCAGATGGTCCAACCATTATACCACCACTTCTTCTCTGAACAAACCCACATTAATAAGGACACTTTAAGTAAGATTGTCATGGAACGTCGGAGAGCTCAAAGCTGGAGTCGATTTGATGTAATGTTTCATGGACCATGGTATATATATATGTTTCGAGTGTTCAGCGAGGTTGTTTTATGCATGTTTTACAGATTACAACTCGTTTAAAGGGTGGGTTTTTTTATTGTTTTCCATTTTGCTTTTCATTACGGTGCCTTTTTATTTCATATCGAGTCAAACCGAACTTATTAAGGAGTAAAACATGAGTAAATAATGCTCTTTTATCATTCGGTTACATCAAACGCAATGCGCAAGGTCGTACAGCATGTTTCAAACACGACTCCGTGCGTGCGCGCCATTGTAAGATGGAAATGAGGAATTTGCAAAACGCTTTGGACTTAATATTATATTTAATAAAAGGAGACTTAAAGGATATCTCGGAGATGGCTTATTACCATCGCCACCGAAGGTGGATAGAGGTTATGTCCTGTCCGTTTGTCCGTTTGTTACTTGCAAAATCGAAGATTTTTCAAGTATATTGGTCGGTTGTGTTTGTGGTTCTGTCTGTCTGTCTGTCTGTCTGTTTGTTTGTTTGTCACCGGCCTACAGGTCACAATTTTCAACCGATCTTCACGAAACTTCATCAAATGGTAGAGTTGGTCAAAAGCAAGAAGCCTATTGTTTTTGGGATCAAAAGGTCAACATAGGCCAAAGGTCACCACCTTTGCTAAATTTTAAAATCCTCAATTTTCATCCGATTGACCTGAAATTTGAAGAGGACTTGCATATCTGGTCACTCAATTCAACCACCAAGTATATTTGAGGTCAACATAGGCCAAAAGGTCAACATAGGCCAAATTTCTAAAATCCTCAATTTTCATCCGATTGACTTGAAATTTGAAGAGGACTTGCATATCTGGTCACTGAATTCAACCACGAAGTATTTTTGAGGTCAACATAGGCCAAAAGGTCAACTAAGGCCACATTTATAAAATGCTCAATTTTCATCCAATTGACTTGAAATTTGAAGAGGACTTGCATATCTGGTCACTGAATTCAATCACAAATTATTTTTTAGGTAAACATAGGCCAAAAGGTCAACGTCGGCCGAATTTCTAAAATCACCAATTTTCATTTGATTGACTTGAAATTCGAAGAGGATTTACATATATGGTCACTGAATTCAACCACCAACTATTTTTGAGGTCAACATAGGCCAAGTTTTTAAAATCCTCAATTTTCATCCGATTGACTTGAAAATTGAACAGCATTTGCACATTGAGTCACTAAATAGGGAAACGAACTATTTTTGAGGTCAAAAGGTCAAAGGTCAACCTTCCAAAATCATTTTTCATCTGAAAAATCGTCACTTTTCTTCCTATTGACCCGAGCTTTGATCAAGATTGTCAATTTTAATCTTGATAAAATGGACAATTTGCTGTATCAATGGAAATTTTTTTCTTTGGGGTGGGGGGCGGATTTTGCAAGTGTCGTGCTCTGCATGACGTCTTCTTGTTTGTTTGTTTGTGAACAAAATACCTCAAAAAGTTGTGGACATATTCGGACGAAATTTGGCAGAGATGTAGTGTATGTGACAAGGACGAAATGATTAGATTTTGGTGAAGATCCGGATTCGGCTACTAGAATTTTAAAAGTGATTCTTCACCATTCGGAGATAGGGACGAAAAAGATACATAGCAGGATATCTCAAAAAGTTGTGGACGGATTTGGACGCAACGTGGTGGGCTGGTTGTGTGTCTGACGAGGCCGATTCGATTCGATTTTGGTGAAGATCTGAATATGGCTTCGGATACAACAACAACAGTTATTTTAAGGCCATTTTCCCTGTAAGAGCGGGGGTTAGCCTTGCGGTCCCCATGACAATCTTCTCCATTTTGCCCTATTTTCTGCATCTCCCCTTGTTAACCCCCTTGCCCGCATTTCTTCTGCGACCATCTTTAGCCAAGTCTTTCTCGGTCTTCCCCGTCCTCTACTTCCTTCTACATTCATTTGCATCACTCTTCTCAACCAGTCACTTTCATCCTTCCTCCACACATGACCAAACCATCTCAACCTGTTTCTCTTCACAGCATCCATCACAGGCTCTATTCCCATCATCTTTCGCAATTCATCATTTGTCTTCCTCTCTCTCAACGATACTCCACACATCCACCGAACCATTCGCATTTCCACACTTTCCAGCCTTCGTTGCTGCTCTCCGTTCATTACCCATGTCTCGCTCCCATAAATCATAACACTTCTCACACATGCAGCATACACCTTTGCCTTCAGCTTCAACGACACTCCCCTCCTCGTCATTACGCCACTCAGTTCCCGAAACTTCTTCCATGCACATCTCACTCCAGCAACCGTTGCCGAGTCTGATCCACCTTCTCCATTCAGCATGTCTCCTAGGTAACAAAATGTTTTCACACCTTCCAGCTTCATGCCGTCTCCAAGATACAACTCAACATTTCCTCCATCTGCACCTCCCTCTGTGCACACCTTACACTTGAATGTAGCTGCCACACTGGTTAAGGACCCTCTCAAACCACTACATTTTTGATGAACCCACACAGCACACGGCCACTTCCCAGTTCTTTCCACCTCACCACATGCTTTACCACTTGCCATCACCTTCGTTTTTCTGATATTCACTTTAAGACCTTTTGTCTCCATACATTCCTTCCACTTGTTCATCTTCTCCTTCAGTCCATCCATACTTTCTGCAATCAACACCAGATCATCTGCATACAACAACTCCCACGGTAAACCCTCCTTTACGTTCCGAGCCAGCACCTCCATCACAGCCTCAAATCGTAGTGGACTTAGTACCGACCCGTGATGCACTCCCACCTTCACCTCAAACTCACCACTGTTCCCGTCCTTCGTCCTTACAGCTGTGCACGCTCTTTTGTACATTGCCATCACTACTCTGATCAGCCATTCCTCCACTCCTAACTTCCTCAATGCCCATGTCACTACTTCACGTGGAACCTATCGAATGCTTTCTCCAGATCAACAAACCCAAGAAACAACTTCTTCCTCTTCTCCATGTACTTCTCCTGCAACTGGCTCACAATAAAAAGCGCGTCTGTTGTTCCTCTTCCTGGCATAAATCCAAACTGCATTTCGTCGATCTTCACTTTCTTCCTTATCCTCCTCTCCAACACCCTTTCCAATACCTTCATTCCATGCTCCAATAACTTTATCGCTCGGTACGAGCCACACTCCAGAGGGTCACCTTTCCCCTTGTATAGAGGGATGAGGGTACTCAGTTCCCAATCCACTGGAATGCGGCCTTCTTTCACCACCAGATTGCAGATCTCTGTCATTCTCTTCACACCCCAACTTCCTGCTGCCTTCAACATATCTCCCACAACTCCCGTCGGCCCTCCCGCTTTTCTACCCTTCATTGCTTTTATCGCTTCCTCAACTTCCTTTTCGGTTATCTTCTCTGCCGGTCTTAAAACTGGGTTACTCTCTATGTTGCCATCCCATTCATTCTCTGTATTCAACAGTATTTCCATCTTCCTTTATTTCCATCTGGGTCCACAACGATTTGTCCCACTTCATCCTTCAAGCAACTCACCCCCATCACATCACACCTCTCTTTCGCTGCTTTGCAATCCGGAATACCGCTCTCTGACCCTCTTCTGAATCCAAGCGTTTGTGGAGTTTCGGTATCGTCCTTCCATCTTTTTTTTTTTACCTCCGCCACTGAAGGTGGATGGAGGTTATGTTTTCACCCCTGTCTGTTTGTCTGTTTGTCTGTGAACAAAAAATCCAGAAAAGTTGTGGACGGATTCGGACGAAATTTGGCAGAGATGTAGCGTATGTGACAAGGATGAAATGATTAGATTTTGGTGAAGATCCGGATTCGAATCCGGTTACGAGAATTTTTAAAGTGATTCTTCACCATTGGGGGATAGGGCCAAAAACGATACATAGCAGGATATCTCAAAACGTTATGGATGGATTTGGACGAAACTTGTTGGACCGGTTGTGTGTGTGACAAGGACGATTCGATTTGGTTTTGGTGAAAATCTGAATATGGATTCGGATATGAGAATTATTTAATTTCTTAAGTGATTCTTCACCTTTGGGAGATAGGGCTAAAAACTATACATTGCGGGAAATCTGAAAAAAATTATGGATGGATTTGGACGAAACTTGTTGGACAGGTTTTGTGTGTGACAAGGAAGAATCAATTAGAATTTGGTGAATATCTGAATATAGATTCAGATATGAGAATTATTAAATTTTTTCAGTGATTCTTCACCATTGAGTGACATGGCCAACCAGGCGGAGGTATGCTCTCTGCTGAGTGCCGTTCGAGTTATGCATGTTTTGGGATTGCTATAGTCTGGGTTCGATTCCAGACGGAATACGATTCGATTCCAAACTGCCCTCCTGGTGCCTCACACATTACGTTATATCGTAGACAGAGAGAATGCCATCGGATTGTACTTTCACTGTGTTTCACAGAACCCCAGGTGTGTGGGATATAGGCAAAGGTTTTGCGACTATCAATGAGCTGCTCCAAACAACAAGGAATTGATATCATCATTAGTCTACCTGCTGGTACACTGATCCTCTCCTTCGGATCAATTCCGCTAATAGCCCAGCGGCTAAGTCGAAAAATATTTCACTTTGTGGAGAAATTATGAAACTTTGCAGACAGGTGGAGGACCCCAGTAGGAACATTTTTCGATTAGGACCCAACTCTGAAACGCCCCCTGGTGGCCGATAGAAATACGATTGCAGTGGCTAACCCCCCCCCCCCCCCATGACAATTTGGGTGAACAGGTGATCAGTTAGCACCCCATATGCTTTTACTTAGCACCCCATATTATTTCAGTGCTGCCATCTGTTTGCATTAGTTTAGGTTAAGATAGAAGATTTCCTTTTTTATGCAATAAAGTTCTTTGCAGACATCAAAGTTCGTTATCATTATTGTATTAACGCATGTTTTATTTTACAGGTGGAAAACCATAAAGCATGTCCAGGTCATTCAAGATCGTTCCTTTTCAAGTCAATCGGATGAAAATTGAGGATTTTAGAAATTTGGCCTATGTTGACCTTTTGGCCAATGTTGACCTTAAAAAAAATTGGTAATTGTATTCAGTGACCTGATATGTAAATGCTCTTCAAATTTCAAGTCAATCAGATGAAAATTGAGGATTTTAGAAATTTGGCCTATGTTGACCTTTTGGCCAATGTTGACCTTAAAAATAATTGGTAGTTGTATTCAGTGACTGGATATATAAATGCTATTCAAATTTCAAGTCAATCAGATGAAAATTGAGGATTTTAGAAATTTGGCCTATGTTGACCTTTTTGGCCAATGTTGACCTTAAAAATAATTGGTAGTTGTATTCAGTGACCTGATATGTAAATGCTCTTCAAATTTCAAGTCAATCAGATGAAAATTGAGGATTTAAGAAATTTGACAAAGTTGTTGACCTTTGGCCTATGCTGAGTTGGGTCCTAATCGAAAAATGTTCCTACTGGGGTCCCCAACCTGTGTGCAAAGTTTCATAATTTCTCCACAAAGTGAAATATACTGCCATATTTTTCGACTTAGCCGCTGGGCTATAAGTCTTGGAGCACGCGTTTGGGGTGTAATCTGGAGATTTCGGTTTGAATGTGCAGTCTCTGCTCGTCTTTTTTTTATTTTTCAATGAAGCTTTATTACGATAATATGGAGAAGACAAATTAAAATTAATTACTTTGTCAAAAGGTTAAAGGCCATCATCACCTAAAATCATCAATTGACATCCAATTGACCTTAAATTCAAATGAACCATTTGAGTGTTGTCATCATCAAATGTTCAACAAAGCTTTATTATGAGAATATGAAGGCAAATTAATAACTTGGACAAAAGGTCAAAGGTCAGCGTCACATAAAATCGCCAATTTTCATCCGATTGACCTGAAATTTTAAGAATTTGCAGATTGGGTGACTGAATTGGTTCACCAATTAAAAATTTAAAGCTAGAAGCTGACCGTTTTGTTTTTTAGCCGCGTCGCAGACGCTGCTCATAGAGTGCCCTCTGCTGTTGTTGTTCTTCTTGTTCTTCTTCTTGTTCTTGCAGAGAAGACAAAACCTCAAAGCTCCACCCATTCTGGGAACCATAGCTCCACCCATTCTGGGAGAGCCTTCATATAAACAAATATCCACCATTTTATTAACTCGCATAGCTTTGAGACCTGTTTTGTAGGCCTGTGGTGTCTTCCTCTCTCACACAGTTTTATTTCAAATCAAATTCGATATATCATTTCATTTTTCACAGTCGCTAACATAGTTTTAGACTCGGTTGAAAAAAAACGGGAAGAAAATCCGATGAAAGTTGCCCTTTATAGAACGAAATGAATTCTCAAAGGCCTGTAACTTCAAGTCCATTGAGATATTTTTTTAAAATCGCGGCATGGTCAGTCATACACCGCCTGAAATAACAGGCAGGAAAATGCCGAGATATATATATTTTGTTTAAATCGCGGCATGCTCAGTCATACACCGCCCGAAATAACAGACGGGAAAATGCCGAGATATATTAAAAATTCGTCCATTTGATGACAATCGTCACGATGAAATATTTAATTTATACGTCGTCACAATAATGTGGAGAGAGGAGCATAGCTTCGTTCACGTGTCGCCACACACGGGAAGTTGCCGAGATATATATTTTTTTTAAATCGCGGCATGGTCAGTCATACACCGCCTGAAATAACAGACGGGAAAATGCCGAGATATATTAAAAATTCGTCGCCACACACGGGAAATTGCCGAGATATATTTTCACTTTGCACAAAAATAACATCAAGTAATCGAATCAATAGGAATGTCCTGTGCCTATAACATCGACGTTATAGGCACAGGTGCATCTAGGCATTGTGTAACATCGACGCGGCTTTTGTTTTAATTAAAACTTTTTGTACTGTTTTAGATCAAAAGGTCAAGGTTACGTAACATCACCAATTTTCACCCGATTGACCTGAAATGTAAATAATTTGCACATCGGGTCACTGAATTGGTTCACTAATCAAAAGGTAGGAGTGGATTGTTTTTTTTAGATCAAAAGGTCAGGGTTGCATAAAATCGTCAATTTTTTTTTTTTTAACTGTTTGAGTTATTTTGAGCACACAGAAGAAGAAGAAGAAGAAGAAGAAGCAGAGGAAGAAGAAGCGTCGAATACAAACGTACGTGCGGACGAGCTTTACGTTTTCAGATGCTTTCTCGTTTTACTTGCTCCGTATGCAGCACAATATGCCTGCGGGGGCACAGCTGTGCCGCTGATGCAGTGCCCCTTGCAGGAGAGAGGAGGAATGTATCATTTGTTTCGGGTGCTGGCGATTGATCACCGGCTCTTCAAGCCTGGTGGTGGTTTAGCAGTTAAGCGGCACAGCTGCGCCCAGGTAGCCCACAGCATTTGGCTATATATATATATATATATATATATTATTGTATAGCCTTTGTATACGGTACTGTACTTGAGGTCGGCGTGACGTCACTGTCACGTCACGTGATTGCGCCTCGTAACGCGATCGCCATTTTGAAGTTTGATTGACAGAGGGGGAAGCAAACGCTCTGCACGAACGACTAACCACAGTGAATACGTTCAGTGAGTGTAGCAATTCCTTCGAATCACCGCATAGGCCGAAGTCATTCGTCTCCCTCTCATCGTTGAATTTTTGTGAGCTATTTCGGAATTTGTACCATTTTGGCATTCTCATATCTCATCAATATATGGAGAATTTGTCGCCTGGCTTTGGCATGATATCGCGTGAAATTTGGGTTCATTAGACTACTTTGTTCTTGTCCATATCGGCAGCCTGCAGACACCTGGAGGAACAACCTGCGAGACTGGCCGAGGTGGAGTATCCCGAGGTGCACAGCAGCTACCTTCAGTCAGAACTCCAGGTTAGATCCGTAATTCTATTTTGATTAGGACAGATATTTATTTAATGAATTGGCTTTAATTTTAATATTGAACACTGTATTTTTACATAGTACTTACTGTCTATTTGATTACAGAAATAGGTAACAAACTAATTTAATTAATTGATGGTGCTTTGCTGCTCAAGTTTATCACCATCGATAATCTGGGTCGGCATTATATAAATAAATAACCACCTTTAGAGGCCATTTTTCCCCGCAAAGCGGGGGTTGGCCTTTTTCAGGGACCGTGGTTGTTGTTGTTTTTCGGTCCCCTTTTTGAAGCAATGTTTTACGGCCGGATGCCCTTCCTGACGCCAACCCTTTTTGCCGCCTTTAACGACAAGCAGGGAATTACCAGTGAAGTGGTACTCAATTTGCCGACCTCGGAAGGATGACAGGCTGAGTCAACCCCCCTGGCGTTCATTCAGCGATCGACCGAGATTCGAACCCAGGATCCTAGGATCCTAAGCCGGCACCCTAGCCGCTGGCCCAACACCAGGCATTGCCAATATGCACAAATACAAACACGTATTCCCCTTCAACCTGGGATGTTTACCACCTTCAAGCTGGGATGTTTGCCCCTTCAACTTGACTTGTTCACCAACTTCAAGCTGGGATGTTTGCCCCTTCAACTTGACTTGTTCACCAACTTCAAGCTGGGATTTTTACCCCTTCAAGCTGGGATGTTTGCCCCTTCAAGCTGGGATTTTTACCCCTTCAAGCTGGGATGTTTGCCCCTTCAAGCTGGGATGTTTGCCCCTTCAAGCTGGGATTTTTACCCCTTCAAGCTGGGATGTTTGCCCCTTCAAGCTGGGATGTTTGCCCCTTCAAGCTGGGATGTTTGCCCCTTCAAGCTGGCATGTTTGCCCCTTCAAGCTGGGATGTTTGCCCCTTCAAGCTGGGATGTTTGCCCCTTCAAGCTGGGATTTTTACCCCTTCAAGCTGGGATTTTTACCCCTTCAAGCTGGGATGTTTACCCCTTCAAGCTGGGATTTTTACCCCTTCAAGCTGGGATGTTTGCCCCTTCAAGCTGGGATGTTTGCCCCTTCAAGCTGGGATGTTTGCCCCTTCAAGTTGGGATTTCTACCCCTTCAAGCTGGGATTTTTACCCCTTCAAGCTGGGATGTTTGCCCCTTCAAGCTGGGATTTTTACCCCTTCAAGCTGGGATGTTTGCCCCTTCAAGCTGGGATGTTTGCCCCTTCAAGCTGGGATTTTTGCCCCTTCAAGCTGGGATTTTTACCCCTTCAAGCTGGGATTTTTACCCCTTCAAGCTGGGATGTTTACCCCTTCAAGCTGGGATGTTTACCCCTTCAAGCTGGGATGTTTACCCCTTCAAGCTGGGATGTTTACCCCTTCAAGCTGGGATGTTTAATCCTTCAAGCTGTGTTGTTTACCCCTTCAACTTGACTTGTTCACCAACTTCAAGCTGGGATTTTTACCCCTTCAAGCTGGGATTTTTACCCCTTCAAGCTGGGATTTTTACCCCTTCAAGCTGGGATGTTTAATCCTTCAAGCTGTGTTGTTTACCCCTTCAAGCTGGGATTTTTACCCCTTCAAGCTGGGATGTTTAATCCTTCAAGCTGTGTTGTTTACCCCTTCAAGCTGGGATGTTTGCCCCTTCAAGCTGGGATTTTTACCCCTACAAGCTGGGATGTTTACCCCTACAAGCTGGGATTTTTACCCCTTCAAGCTGGGATGTTTGCCCCTTCAAGCTGGGATTTTTACCCCTTCAAGCTGGGATGTTTACCCCTTCAAGCTGGGATGTTTACCCCTTCAAGCTGGGATGTTTACCCCTTCAAGCTGGGATGTTTACCCCTTCAAGCTGGGATGTTTACCCCTTCAAGCTGGGATGTTTACCCCTTCAAGCTGTGTTGTTTACCCCTTCAAGCTGGGATGTTTGCCCCTTCAAGCTGGGATTTTTACCCCTACAAGCTGGGATTTTTACCCCTTCAAGCTGGGATGTTTGCCCCTTCAAGCTGGGATTTTTACCCCTACAAGCTGGGATGTTTACCCCTACAAGCTGGGATTTTTACCCCTTCAAGCTGGGATGTTTGCCCCTTCAAGCTGGGATTTTTACCCCTTCAAGCTGGGATGTTTACCCCTTCAAGCTGGGATGTTTACCCCTTCAAGCTGGGATGTTTACCCCTTCAAGCTGGGATGTTTACCCCTTCAAGCTGGGATGTTTACCCCTTCAAGCTGGGATGTTTAATCCTTCAAGCTGTGTTGTTTACCCCTTCAAGCTGGGATGTTTGCCCCTTCAAGCTGGGATTTTTACCCCTACAAGCTGGGATGTTTACCCCTTCAAGCTGGGATGTTTACCCCTTCAAGCTGGATTTTTACCCCTTCAAGCTGGGATTTTTACCCCTTCAAGCTGGGATTTTTACCCCTTCAAGCTGGGATGTTTACCCCTTCAAGCTGGATTTTTACCCCTTCAAGCTGGGATGTTTACCCCTTCAAGCTGGGATTTTTACCCCTTCAAGCTGGGATGTTTACCCCTTCAAGCTGGGATTTTTACCCCTTCAAGCTGGGATGTTTACCCCTTCAAGCTGGGATGTTTAATCCTTCAAGCTGTGTTGTTTACCCCTTCAAGCTGGGATGTTTGCCCCTTCAAGCTGGGATTTTTACCCCTACAAGCTGGGATGTTTACCCCTACAAGCTGGGATTTTTTACCCCTTCAAGCTGGGATGTTTGCCCCTTCAAGCTGGGATTTCTACCCCTTCAAGCTGGGATGTTTGCCCCTTCAAGCTGGGATTTTTACCCCTACAAGCTGGGATGTTTACCCCTACAAGCTGGGATTTTTACCCCTTCAAGCTGGGATGTTTGCCCCTTCAAGCTGGGATTTTTACCCCTTCAAGCTGGGATGTTTACCCCTTCAAGCTGGGATTTTTACCCCTTCAAGCTGGGATGTTTGCCCCTTCAAGCTGGGATTTTTACCCCTACAAGCTGGGATGTTTACCCCTTCAAGCTGGGATTTTTACCCCTACAAGCTGGGATGTTTACCCCTACAAGCTGGGATGTTTACCCCTACAAGCTGGGATTTTTACCCCTTCAAGCTGGGATGTTTGCCCCTTCAAGCTGGGATTTTTACCCCTTCAAGCTGGGATGTTTGCCCCTTCAAGCTGGGATTTTTACCCCTTCAAGCTGGGATGTTTACCCCTTCAAGCTGGGATGTTTACCCCTTCAAGATGGGATGTTTACCCCTTCAAGCTGGGATGTTTACCCCTTCAAGCTGGGATTTTTACCCCTTCAAGCTGGGATTTTTACCCCTTCAAGCTGGGATGTTTACCCCTTCAAGCTGGATTTTTACCCCTTCAAGCTGGGATGTTTACCCCTTCAAGCTGGGATTTTTACCCCTTCAAGCTGGGATGTTTACCCCTTCAAGCTGGGATTTTTACCCCTTCAAGCTGGGATGTTTACCCCTTCAAGCTGGGATGTTTAATCCTTCAAGCTGTGTTGTTTACCCCTTCAAGCTGGGATGTTTGCCCCTTCAAGCTGGGATTTTTACCCCTACAAGCTGGGATGTTTACCCCTACAAGCTGGGATTTTTTACCCCTTCAAGCTGGGATGTTTGCCCCTTCAAGCTGGGATTTCTACCCCTTCAAGCTGGGATGTTTGCCCCTTCAAGCTGGGATTTTTACCCCTACAAGCTGGGATGTTTACCCCTACAAGCTGGGATTTTTACCCCTTCAAGCTGGGATGTTTGCCCCTTCAAGCTGGGATTTTTACCCCTTCAAGCTGGGATGTTTACCTCTTCAAGCTGGGATGTTTACCCCTTCAAGCTGGGATGTTTACCCCTTCAAGCTGGGATTTTTACCCCTTCAAGCTGGGATTTTTATCCCTTCAAGCTGGGATGTTTACCCCTTCAAGCTGGGATTTTTACCCCTTCAAGCTGGGATTTTTACCCCTTCAAGCTGGGATGTTTACCCCTTCAAGCTGGGATGTTTAATCCTTCAAGCTGTGTTGTTTACCCCTTCAACTTGACTTGTTCACCAACTTCAAGTTGGGATTTTTACCCCTTCAAGCTGGGATGTTTACCCCTTCAAGCTGGGATTTTTACCCCTTCAAGCTGGGATGTTTACCCCTTCAAGCTGGGATGTTTAATCCTTCAAGCTGTGTTGTTTACCCCTTCAAGTTGACTTGTCTACCCCTTAAAGCTGGGATGTTTACCCCTTAAAGTTGGGATGTTTACGTTTACCCCTTAAAGCTGGGATGTTTACCCCTTCAAGCTGGGATGTTTAATCCTTCAAGCTGTGTTGTTTACCCCTTCAAGCTGTGTTGTTTACCCCTTCAAGTTGACTTGTTCACCAACTTCAAGCTGGGATTTTTACCCCTTCAAGCTGGGATGTTTACCCCTTCAAGCTGGGATGTTTACCCCTTCAAGCTGGGATGTTTACCCCTTCAAGCTGGGATGTTTACCCCTTCAAGCTGGGATGTTTACCCCTTCAAGCTGGGATGTTTACCCCTTCAAGCTGGGATGTTTACCCCTTCAAGCTGGGATGTTTACCCCTTCAAGCTGGGATGTTTACCCCTTCAAGCTGGGATGTTTAATCCTTCAAGCTGTGTTGTTTACCCCTTCAACTTGACTTGTTCACCAACTTCAAGCTGGGATTTTTACCCCTTCAAGCTGGGATGTTTACCCCTTCAAGCTGGGATTTTTACCCCTTCAAGCTGCGATGTTTACCCCTTCAAGCTGGGATGTTTAATCCTTCAAGCTGGGTTGTTTACCCCCTTCAAGCTGTGATGTTTACCCCTTCAAGCTGGGATGTTTGCCCCTTCAAGCTGTGATGTTTACCCCTTCAAGCTGGGTTGTTTAATCCTTCAAGCTGGGATGTTTAATCCTTCAAGCTGTGTTGTTTACCCCTTCAAGTTGACTTGTCTACCCCTTAAAGCTGGGATGTTTACCCCTTAAAGCTGGGATGTTTAATCCTTCAAGCTGGGATGTTTGCCCCTTAAAGCTGGGATGTTTGCCCCTTAAAGCTGGGATGTTTGCCCCTTAAAGCTGGGATGTTTGCCCCTTAAAGCTGGGATGTTTGCCCCTTAAAGCTGGGATGTTTGCCCCTTAAAGCTGGGATGTTTACCCCTTCAAGCTGGGATGTTTAATCCTTCAAGCTGTGTTGTTTACCCCTTCAAGTTGACTTGTCTACCCCTTAAAGCTGGGATGTTTACCCCTTCAAGCTGGGATGTTTAATCCTTCAAGCTGGGATGTTTGCCCCTTCAAGCTGGGATGTTTACCCCTACGAGCTGGGATGTTTACCCCTACGAGCTGGGATGTTTACCCCTTCGAGCTGGGATGTTTACCCCTTCGAGCTGGGATGTTTACCCCTACAAGCTGGGATGTTTACCCCTTCAAGTTGACTTGTCTACCCCTTCAAGCTGGAATGTTTGCCCCTTCAAGCTGGGATGTTTACCCCTTCAAGCTGGGATGTTTAATCCTTCAAGCTGTGTTGTTTACCACCTTCAAGCTGTGTTGTTTACCACCTTCAAGCTGTGTTGTTTACCACCTTCAAGCTGGGATGTTTGCCCCTTCGAGCTGGGATGTTTGCCCCTTCAAGTTGGGATGTTTACCACTTCAAGCTGGGACGTTTAACCCTTCAACCTGGGTTGTTTACCCCATCAAGCTGGGTTGTTTACCCCTTCAAGTTGACTTGTTTACCCCTTCAAGCTGGGATGTTTACCCCTTCAAGCTGGGATGTTTAATCCTTCCATCTGGGATGTTTAATCCTTCAAGCTGGGTTGTTTACCCCTTCAACCTGGGTTGTTTACCCCCTTCAAGCTGTGATGTTTACCCCTTCAAGCTGGGTTGTTTACCCCTTCAAGCTGGGTTGTTTACCCCTTCAACCTGGGTTGTTTACCCCTTCAACCTGGGTTGTTTACCCCTTCAACCTGGGTTGTTTACCCCTTCAAGCTGTGTTGTTTACCACCTTCAAGTTGACTTGTTTACCCCTTCAAGCTGGGATGTTTACCCCTTCAAGCTGGGATGTTTAGTCCTTCAAGCTGGGATGTTTAGTCCTTCAAGCTGGGATGTTTAGTCCTTCAAGCTGGGATGTTTAATCCTTCAAGCTGGGATGTTTAATCCTTCAACCTGGGTTGTTTACCCCCTTCAACCTGGGTTGTTTACCCCCTTCAAGCTGTGATGTTTACCCCCTTCAAGCTGGGTTGTTTACCCCTTCAACCTGGGTTGTTTACCACCTTCAAGTTGACTTGTTTACCCCTTCAAGCTGGGATGTTCACCCCTTCAAGCTGGAATGTTTAATCCTTCAAGCTGGGTTGTTTACCCCTTCAACCTGGGTTGTTTACCCCCTTCAAGCTGGGATGTTTACCCCCTTCAAGCTGGGATGTTTACCCCCTTCAAGCTGGGATGTTTAACCCTTCAAGCTGGGATGTTTACCCCTTCAAGCTGGGATGTTTACCCCTTCAAGCTGGGATGTTTACCCCTTCAAGCTGGGATGTTTACCCCTTCAAGCTGGGATGTTTACCCCTTCAAGCTGTTGTTTAACCCTTCAAGCTGGGATGTTTACCCCTTCAAGCTTGGATGTTTACCCCTTCAAGCTGAGTTTAACCCTTCAAGCTGGGTTGTTTACCCCATCAAGTTGAGTTGTTTACCACCTTCAAGCTGGGTTGTTTGACCCTTCAACCTGGGTTGTTTACCCCATCAAGTTGAGTTGTTTACCACCTTCAAGCTGGGTTGTTTGACCCTTCAAGCTGGGTTGTTTACCCTTTCGAGCTGGGATGTTTGCCCCTTCTTGCTGGGATGTTTGCCGCTTCAAGTTGGGTTTTTACCACCTTCAAGCTGGGATGTTTGCCCCTGCGAGCTGGGTTGTTTACCACCTTCAAGCTGGGTTGTTTGCCCTTTCGAGTTGGGATGTTTGCCGCTTCGAGCTGGGATGTTTGCCCCTTCGAGCTGGGATGTTTGCCCCTTCGAGCTGGGATGTTTGCCCCTTCGAGCTGGGATGTTCGCCCCTTCGAGCTGGGATGTTCGCCCCTTCGAGCTGGGATGTTTGCCCCTTCAAGCTGGGTTGTTTACCACCTTGAAGCTGGGATGTTTACCTTCAAGCTGGGTTGTTTACCCCTTCAAGCTGGGAAACAAACATTTTATATTAAAATGGCAGGAAAAAGGCTTCAAGAGAATTATAATTTTTGTATTCAAGGATACTTACAAAAAAAGGGGGCAAAATTTTTAATTCCTTATGAATTGGAACATAAACAGGGAAATTTTGTAATTAAGAAGTGGCCTTGTACAGAAGAAAGACGAACCACCTTTCGAGGCCATTTTCCCCCGCAGAGCAGGGGTTGGCCTTTTTTGGGCACCTTGGGCCCCTTTTTGAAGCAATGTTTTATGGCCGATGCCCTTCCTGCCACCAACCCTGTTAGTCGCCTCATTACCAGTGAACTGGTACTCAATTTGTCGACCTCGGAAGGATGACAGGCTGAGTCAACCCCCCTGGCATTATACAGATATTTATAAACTCACAAATGGAGACTTGATTAAAATATTAAATAAAAATCAACTTCTCAAAGTTATGAAATATAAAACTCTTTTAGAAATTGTCAACAAATCCTATTGGTATCCTATTATGAGAAAAATAATTTTAAATACAAGAATAGCTCAAAATCCAGATGAATATATTGTTACAGACGCGGTTTTGGATGTTAGTTTACCGAGCGGTTTGGTATGACCGCGTCTGCACAGTTTACCCGATTCCACTCGAACGTTGGCCAAATCGCGCTATGCTAAATCAATTAAGGAAAGGACACAACGGCTGGGTTAAATGACACGACAACAGGGGTACAGTTCTCAAGACCTCCGGAGGAGGTTATAATATTTGTATGCAGAGCGTTGAGATTACAAGGACAAGAGGTACAGCATAGGAAGGTAGGCACTTAGACACACTTATCTAAATCCCGACAGACCACAGATAAACGGGACAAGACTGACTCACACAGGGATTGATGGCAAGGAAGGGCAGGTAGTCGCTGGACAGCACAAGGTGCACCTTGGCTCAGGGACAGGATAGCGTGGTTCAAAAGATGCAGGGAGGTATCGTCGCGCTGGAGGTGGGGTCTGGTTCTCTTCAAGCTGGGGGCGCATCTGACGTCACGTCCGGTAAGTCGCTGCGTATATCCAGCGGGGAGTGACACGCCCTCGGCTCGTTAGCTCCGCCCCAGATGGAATCGGCCCGTTGCTTCTTATTGGGTGCAGGGGGTTACCGGGCTCCGCCCTTGACGAGGGGCCGACAGTCAGCCCCTTCGTGGTAACCCCGTCGGAGCACGTGGGCAATGGCGGCTAACCAAGCCGGAGTGAGGACGCACACTCCCCGCGCGCTGTTGTTGTAGTTGTTGTTGTTGTTGTAGTTTCATGAGGAAGATGGGAGGAGGTATGGGGAGGTCCTAAACTCACTACTGGTGCCATACAATCACATTCTGGTGCAACGAAGAGTCAGAATTAATGGAAACGAGTCCTTAACTGACATAGACTAAGAATAACTAGCAAGATGTCCTATAGTTGTCTACGTGAGATGCGGTGAACCTGGGCACGACATTTAATGGGGGAAAAAGGGGAAGGTCGGTTCTACAGAGTGTTGTTTACAGACAATGGGACTAGGGAATGGGGGATTGGGGATAGTTGGGGAGTATTGGGGAAATAGGGGAATATTTACAAGCGGATATGGAGGCCAAATCCCATATCCGCAACAATATGTATAATATTCTTTGGGGAGATGCTTTAAGGGTAGCAAGGGATGAGGAAGAGAGGGAGAAGGAGGAAAAGGAGAAGGAGGAAAAGGAGAAGGAGGAGAAGGAGAAGGAGGAAAATGAGAAAAAGGTGAGGGAGGAAACGGAGAAAAAGGAGAAGGAAGAGAGAGAGAGAGGGAGGAGAGGGAGAAAAAGATGAAGGAGGAATGGGAGAAGGTGAAGGAGGAATGGGAGAAGGTTAAGGAGGATTGGAAGAAAAGACTCGTGGTACAGGGATTTAAAGGTGACCAAGGAGTACCGGGAGTTAAAGGTGATCAAGGCGACCAAGGCGATCAAGGAAAACAAGGAGTTAAAGGTGAAACAAGAGCAGAAGGAAAAATAATTCAAAAGGTTTTTACTATAAAAGGTGAGAAAGGTAATGAGGGTAGGATGGGATTTCAAGGCAGACGAGGAGCTACTGGACCTCGACGTCCTAGAGGTATCCAAGGAATACAAGGAGTTAAAGGTGAACGGGGAGAAAAAGGAGAGGCATGCCAGATCTCAAAATAATTGAAAATTGAAAAATTAAAAAAATTGATCGGAATCTTGATTTGTCAACATTCAGATCGCTGTGTTATTTTCAATGGCTTTAATATTTTTGACGTTAATCATTAATTTATTACAGCGTTCAAATATTTGCTGAACCCCCGCTCTAGCAGGGAAAATGGCCTTAAAATGCATGTTGTTGTTGTTGTTGTTGTTCAAATATTTGCTGAACAATTACATCATTTACCTTAAGTTGAATTGAGGGTCCATTACATCCAATAAAAATATTGGAAACATGTATGGTACAGACAACTTGACACTTAATATTTAACAAATTATTATCAATAGGATCCATACGACATGAATCAGTATCAACACCATCTTCGGTGACATTACTGTTGTCGAAAGTTGTTGTGATTTCAGGAGGAATGGTAGTATCTCTATATTTCTCAAATTTGGTTTGCAATTTTGGATACATCGCCGGTGGGTGATTTTCAACAAGAATTTCTCCATTACGTTTCCGCCAAAATATATCCATTGCATTAACAAATGCTTTAAATTTTCCTTTTTCCTTTTTCAATTTCTCAATAACATCAATTTTTGACAAATGAACCTTTACTGTTTTAACAATTTCAAACATAGCATATAATTTTTCTAATTTTTCGAAAAACATAGAATTTCAAAAACATAAGAAATTCAAACATAGCATTAGCTTCTTCTTTTGAGACAGGTTCATGGACATCGTGCATTACCAACGGAAATTAAAATGAATCGACTTTTTGAACCATCAGATATGGTAGTTATATTTTCTTTAATACCCCTTCCAAACACTGAGGGTGTTTCAAGATATAGTTTTGAAATATTACTAGTTGAATATTTATATTTAATTTGTATCCGGTGATATATAATACCGTTAGAATTATAATATTTGGGTTCGTCAAAAACTATATTAGTACTGTTGAAAGTATTGTTGTGGAAATGAGAATTGTGTTTTGTATTGTTGTAAAAAATATCACCCTCCTTCCTCCAGTTGTTGTGTATAAAGGTCAAAGGGCGTCCCTTAGTTAGGTCATACACAATCACGTTAGCCAATCATAGATTTCCTCCTTGTTGGTAGTTATTTCCTTATTCTGTGTATTAGGTTAAGGCTTTGTCTTCCATTAATTAATACTCCATTGCACCGAATTCAAATAGATAGATCCCCTTTTTCAAATTCCCCCAAAGCCTTTATTACCAACTGCATTTGCCTCCATTGAGCACGCGGTCGGCTCGGAGAAGAAAGGCGTGTCTCCACCTCGTCATAGAGGGGAGGAGTGAGCCAGCCCTTGCCGACCAACCCAGAACGAGGGGTTTGGCTTTGAGAGGGCGTGGGGAGAACCGTCGAGTAGGTTCGCAAAGGTTGAAGGGCGTGGCCTATATAACCCGCACCACGACGACGCCCCCGAGAGAGACGCGCAAGAGAGGAGACGAAATAGAGAGACGCGCAGGAGAAGAGACGAGATACGTGCCGCGCAAGAGGTGAGAGAGAGAGAGAGAGTCCACCACCATCAGTTTGAGTCCACCACCATCAGCTTGGAGTCCACCACCACCAGCTTTGAGACCACGCAGTTTCAACCCGCTGCGACGCGGGAGCCGGATTGCGGTGGCATCGGTGGCCGTCAAGGTCCCGCCCGACGTCCCGTGCGGGATCAAGCTCCAGCTCCGGTTCCCGTTGGACCTTCCTCCCCTTCTCATCCCTCCAAACCATTCCTGCTATTCCATCCTCTTGTGTACGTGAGTTTGTTTTGTTTGTTCTGTCCTGGGTTAAGTAAGACTGTTTATAGGTAAGCTAAGGTGCACTGTGTCCGCTTCTTCTTCTGTTTTTATTTTATTATCCTTCCTCCTCCTTGGTTTCTTTTCATTGTGTAAATAGTAATAATAAATAATAGTCGTATTTCCAACCTTTTGCCTTCGTCTTCTTCTTCTTCACATCCGTCGTCTTTGTCTTTTCCCCATTGAATACCTGTGGCACGATTTGGCCAACGTTTGAGAATCGGGTCTAGTTGCTGTTAACGGTTCGTGCTGCGGCTGCCATCCGCTCGGCAAATTAACATCTTATCCGCGGTCGCGAATGAAGCTGCTCACCTGCCTCTGGAGGGAGCTTGTGCAGCTTCAGGGACCACGTCGGTCAGTCACAAACGAGGGGACTAATCCCCCTCGAGAAGGGATCCGAGGCCGACGTTGGGTTCCGTAACAGTATCATATATTAATGCAACCATCTATCTATAATTCCAGTAATCTCTGTGTGTGTGTGTGTATGTCTGTGTGTATGTGTGTGTGTATGTGTGTGTGTATGTGTGTGTGTATGTGTGTCTGTGACCGCTGTTTCTCGACAACCACGGGTCCGATATACTTGAAACTTGCCAGGTATATTGCTGGGGACCTGAGGATGTGCCTTTTCAAGGTTTCATATTAATCGGAGAAGTAGTTACCGAGCTATGTCCAAAAAACGATTCAACCAACCAGAGAGCAGCGAGCTATCACGTGTGCCGAACGTGGCGAACAGACTCTGCCTCGGACGGCACATTTGAGAGCGTATTCATTTATTTCACGTTGGCAAACTATGTTGGCGCTATGTTGGCGTTAAACTATGTTTTAAAACTAATTAAAACTAATTTGCGATTCATCGTAACTGCGATATGCGACCTTCCGGACAGTCAAATGAGGACGTCACTTCCGGACTTACGGATAGTCATAGTGACGACGTACTGATGCTGAACGTGGCGAGCAGACGCTGTAAGGTACGATCGATTGTAGTACACATTTATAATAACTCTGCCGATACAGGCCCGATTAACTGCAGCGCCATCTGAGCTGCGGCGTCGGGACGATACATTCATTGTACAGTCACATCACGCACTTACGGGCACGCCCATGGGCCCATGGGCACGCCCATGCATGCATGGGCGAAGACATTTTTTTTTTTTTTTTTTGGCAAGGAACGGGCACCCACGTACGGGCACGTCCTAGTATTTTAAAATATGTTAATATTCTTCAAATTAAAAATTTAATTGTCTTCAGTTGTCATACCCTTCCTGCCGTCCATGGTTCACAAAATCTTGTGGTGAGACGGTTGCCCAGAAACAACTTGCCTTCGCCTCCTGGAAAGCAAATCCAACGGAAGGAAATCTCATTTCTTTTCACAAAGCCTGAAACAAGTGTGTGTCCACCCTCAGGAGAGCCAGGAAACAATGTCTCAAACCTTTCTCCCTCTTCCAAATCCTGGTGGCATCTGGTCAAATCTGTTTCTGGTGTTTGTTCCCCCTCCATCCCCTCCCTTACCTCAAACGGCTACACAGCTGACTCCGCTCGTGAAAAAGCTGAATGCTTCAACTCTGTGTTTGCCTCGAAATCTTGTGTCCCAAACCCACCCCTCTCTGTACCCACCGTACCCAGTCGTACTATTACGGATTCGTAACTTCCGTTGTTGTGGTTTTCACCCACTTGACATATTTCTGATATTATGTACTATTATTATTCTCAAAAGGTTTATTATTCATGAACAGTTATCCAAAGTTAAGAAGGCTAACTTTAAATGATACCGGAAACCGAGCCGGAAGACTAGGGAGAGAAGAGGAAGAGTGTGGCGAGCAAAGTCGGGGAAGACGCGTGACGTCGCGGCTCCGTAGCGAGCGTGGTCTACCGAAAGTCGCGAGGGAATTTTGAGTTCCTTGAAAGGACATCCGGCGATAGGAATTATCGCTGGAATTGGAAAATCGGCGTAGCCAGGTTTGGGCGCTGAGATTTCGACGAATCCTCGCCTAGTCGCATCGACTCAAGTACGAGCCGTCGGCCATTTTGAGCCTCGCGCTTCGGACACCTACAAAGGTTTTGCTTCGCCAGCTTTACCCCAACATCCTACTGTCTGTCGGGGATGTGTGTGTGCGACCGCTTCGTCTCCAATTACGTTGCGGTTTGCTGAGGGAGCTGTGCACGTCTGGAGGGGGCCTTTGGGACTTCCCATCCTGCTGCCAGTTTACCTTCGGTTTGGACCACATGACTGTCTGCGCTTTGCCTACGCTTCAGTAATCGCCTCATCGTCTCATCACTACTCGCAGGAGGGGATCACCTGGGAGCTATAGAGACATTGAGGAGGGTTCTTTTTCACTCACTGGGAACGCAGTGAGTTTCCTTATGCCTGCTAGCTGATGGTACAATCATAAGATGTATGAAGTGTACTTTTGATTGCTATTGCATTGGTTGTACCATTATTCTGGTGTGATATTCAATACAATATTTGTTTGTTTATAATCATGGGTGTGGTTGCACTATTGATTTCTAACCCAGAGTAACGTATTTTTCTGCCGTGGCTCCTCTCGGGGTTCGGAGGTATACCGAGACCAGGAGGTCGGGGAGGAACACATAACAGTACCCAGCTGCTCCTGGACTCTGTGTCCTTTTCTCCTGCCAAGGTGGAGAAGTTTCTGTCAACCCTCGACTCTGATTCTGCAACTGGACCTGCTTTTTTAGCCCATAAAAGACATTAGCCCACAGGTCCTAAAATCCTGCTCTGCCGCTCTTTCACTCCCTCTCTCTGTTCTCTTCACCTTCTCTTTTGCTCAAGGTCATCTGCCATCAGCTTGGAAATTAGCCAACTTCACCGCTTTGTACAAAATAGGTGCAAAAACAGATCCTTGCAACTACAGACCAATCAGACTTCTCCCAATTATCTGCAAAGTCATGGAATCAATCATAGCTTCGGATATCAAATATTTCCTCTCCTCCAATGGCTTGATCTCTGACCATCAATTTGGTTTCAGACCAGGTCACTCTACTCTGGTCACTCTACTCTGGACATGCTGCTTCTGCTGTCTCAACAATGGATGGAGGTCCTCAATGCCAAACAGGAAATTAGAGCTGTCTCCCTTGACATATCACGTGCATTCGATACGGTCTGGCACCCCGCTCTGCTCACCAAACTCTCCTATGGTATTGTTGCGAATATGGAATTTGGCCTCCATATCCGCTTGTAAATATTCCCCTATTTTCTCCAATACTCCCCAACTTTCCCCAATCCCCCAATCCCTAGTCCCATTGCATGTAAATAACAATCAGTAGAGCCGACCTTCCCCTTATTCCCCCATTAAATGTCGTGCCCAGGTCCACCGCACCACACGTATACAACTTTCGGACATCTTCCTAGTTATTCTTAGTCTATGTCAGTTAAGGCCTCGTCTCCATTAATTATGACTCTTCGTTGCACCAGAATGTGATTATATGGCATCAGTAGTGAGTTTAGGACCTTTCCCGTACCTCCTCCCATCTTCTTCCCCGTCTACAACAACAGAGGGGCGCTGCGCGGGGGGGGGAGTGTGCGTCCTCCCACCGGCTCGGTTCGCCGCCATCGACAATGCGCTCCAGACGATGCGCTCCAGACCATGCGCTCCACGGGGTTACCACGAAGGGGCTCCTTGTCAGCTCCTCGTCAAGGGCGGAGCCGGTAACCCCCCCCGCATGCACCCAATGAGAAGCAACGTGCCGATTCCACGAGGCGGAGCTAACGAGCCGAGGGCGTGTCACTCCCCGCCGGATATACGCGGCCACGTAGCGGACGTGACGTGAGATGCGCCCCCAGCTGGAGAAAGAAGGACCTGCGAGCGCTGAAACAGATGCGCCTGAGTTTGGAGAGGCCTGAGAAAGACCCGCCTGAGAAAGAACGTCACCTCTGAGCGCTGCGACGAGACCTCCCCGCATCTCTGGACCGAACCGTGTTGATCTTGCCCTGAGCCCAGGAGAACCTGGAGCCATCGACAACCGCTTTCCTGCCATCAACCCCCGTGTGAGTCAGCCTTGTCCCGTTTGCCTGTCGTCTGTTGGGGAATAATATAAGATTGTGTCTAAGTGCTTGTCTTTCTATGTTGTACCTCTCGTCCCTGTAATCTGACCTTCCGCACGAATATAATCTCCTCCGGAGGTCTTGAGAACCGTATCCCTGGTGTCTGTCATTATAATTCAGCCGTGTGTCTTCTTTTTCCTTATTGAGCCAGCGTGGCGCGGCTTCGTCAACGTTCGAGTACAATCGGGTAATTTGTGCGGACACGACGGCCATTCCGCTCGGCCCACCTTAACATCAAAGTCGTGTCTGTAACAATTGGTTGTCAGGAGTTGGATTCGAACCTGGGACTAAATTTATTTAGCCCAAATTTTGGACACCAATTGTGTTAGTACGGTAAAAATTGGTGTCGAGGAGTGAGATTCGGACCCGGGACTAAATTAGTTAGGCCCAAATTTTGGGAGGGAAAATCGAGCCGGAGCGCGTACGGCGCTCGACCAAATCGATCCGGAGCGCGGTCCCGCGGTTACTGCGCTCGACGAAATTATAACAGCAAAATTTGGATTGGTGTTACGAAACTCGAATTTTGAAAGTCGCGCTATGGCGGATCAAGACGGCTGGGGTCCGGTAGGGGAGAGTGAAGCAGGGTCGGTCCAGGACCAAATTGAGGGACATGAGGGACAGGAGGAGAGCGAAGCAGCGAGGGTAGCAGACGCACAAAATAGCGTCGTTGTGCCCGACATTGCGGGAGCGCAAAATGGCGCCTCGCTGGTCACCGCGCCCGCGACCGTGGCAGCGCCCCTGGTGGATCCGAACCTTTTTATGTTGCAAATGGGGGCCCTTATGGAGAGGCTAGAAGCAAAAATGGGGGTAATGAATAACCAAATGGGGGTAATGGGAAACGAAATGGGGGTAATGAGGGACGAAGCGAGGGCTCGGAGTGAGCGATTGGGGGTAATGGGAAACCAGATGGGGGTAATGAGGGACGAAGCGAGGGGTACCGGTGAGGGGTTAGACAATAATTTTAAGGGATTAGACAAGAAATTTGGGAAGTTAGACAATAATTTTGAGGAGTTAGACAAGAAATTTGGGAAGTTAGACAATAATTTTGAGGGGTTAGACAACGGGATAAAAGAGGTGAGAAATGGGTTAATAGGGTTAGAAAACAGTATGGAAGGCAAATTGAGGGACATGAGGGACCAAGCGGAAAGGGAAGTTAACCAAATGGGGCAGCAGATAGAGGGGGTCAGAATGGGGGTAGAAACCAAACTGGATGCTCACAGGGAGGAAATGGAGCAGATGAGGGTGGCATCTGGGCAGGAGATGCAAGTGATGGGAGAGGAGATCAGAAGAGGAGTGAGTGAGGAGGTCGGAGGAGTGCGCGAGGAGGTGAGGCACTGTGAGGAGCACATGGAAAAGGAGGTGAGAAAGGGGACTGTAAAGTTACAAGGGGGCATAGAGGACCTGACGCAGGAGGTGGAACAGCTGACGGAGGGACAAAAAGGACTAACGGAGCAGGTTCAAAGGAACACTGCAGTATTAGGAGGTTTAAAAGCGACACAAAACGACATAAAAAACGACTTAATAGCGACAAAGAGGGAATGTCAGATAGTACGTGAGGGACTGACAACGAGGTTGGACGAGGTGATAGAGGTAATGGAGACGAAGGACCGGCAGGTGAGGACGCACATGGAAACGGTCAAGGTAGCCTTGGAGGACGAGCTTGAGGAGACGTACCGGGGAATAAAAGAGGTGAGGCACAAATTAGAAGAAGTGGAAGAAGGGGTGAGCGAAATTAAGAAGCGACGGAGAGGGGATAACAAAGAGATAAAAGAGGAGATAAAAGAATTGGTCCAAAGTCTGTGTTTGGATCGTGATGTGCTCGTTAACCGGATGAGGGATTCGCAGGTGATGGAGGAGAAGCGAAGAGGAAGAGGACCCGGTGTAAGTGGTGACCAATATGGTCGTGCGTATGATGCGCCAGGGGATTTAATAAGCTTGGGGGTCGAGATAGACCCGGGTGTTCGTGAGAGGCCGTTGGTGAAGTGTGCGACAGGTCTGGTGTGCGAAAAAGGAGGTGTGCGAGAAAGTCCGACTCTGGGGTGTGTGAGGAAAAAGTGCGTGCCAAGGAGTGAGGGTGCTGGCGAGAGTGAGTCGGTCGTAGCGCGTGTGCGAGGGGGCACATGGAAGCGCGGTGTGGTGAGTGTTACAGAGGATGTAACGGGAGAGTGTGCGCGAGAAAGGTGTGTGACGGACAGGTGCATGAGGAAAGAGTGCGCTGTCAGAAGTAAGGAAGAGTGTCCACCTGTGGTGAGTGTTACAGAGGGTGTAACTGGAGAGTGTGCGCGAGAAAGGTGTGTGACGGACAGGTGCATGAGGAAAGAGTGCGCTGTCAAGAGTAAGGGTGAGTGCGCTGTCAAGAATGGAGGTGAGAGTAGTGAGAGTGACAAGGAGAGTGAGCTGGTTGTGACAGGTGAGCGAGGATGTACACCTGGGATGGAAGGATGCACACCTGGAATGGTAGGGCGTGAGTGGGAATGCACGCTGGAGTTGGTGGTGAGGCACGTGGTTGGGTGTGCGAATGAGAGCACACCTGTGATTGTCACAGAGGAGGTGACCGAGGAGGGGGCGCGAAGAGGTGTATTGGTGAGGTGTGCGAGCAACGAATGTGTGCCACAGTGTTCGGTGGTCAGGTGTGTGACCAAGGCTGTGAGTGGAATGGGTGTACCTGGGTGTGTAAGGAAAGGTAGCATGGGAACGGCTGGATGTGTGAGCAAGGAACGGGCTGTAGGGTGTAAGAATCCAGGTGAAGCATCGACGGTAACCAGGTTAGAGGTTAGGTCGACTTTTAGCCGAAGCGGGCCCTCGGTGCGTGCCGGGCCTCGCTTTGAACGGCCGCGTCCGTGCTCCACTAGGCGGAGCTGGCAGCCCGATAGGAAGGGTCGTTATGGCGACCACGTTTTGTTGAGACGTGCCGGCAGGTCGAGATCGGGACATTGGATGGCTCCACGCCGAGGTGATGCGTGGGATCTCGGCCCGGGTAAGCCCCCGTCCCTGCACCGAGTGCCGGACGCATCCAGCCGCTGGCACAAAACAACCAGCATCCATTGCTTGGCTTTACGAAGCCGGGCTTTGGACAGGAATTGGCGCACCCAGAGGTATTAGTGAGTAGACTGGGTGATGAGGTTAGTGTTTTGGACCCAAAAATTAGAGAAAAACAAAATTTGATGATTGGCAAGGGATTGGCAGTAGTGATTGGCAGATGATGGGCAGTGATTGGCAAATTTTTAATTTGTTGAAATTTGATGTGCAAAATTGGTAGTGAGAGACCCCCGATGTGGTGGGATGGCAAATCCACCATCCTTCCCATGTGGGGGCAAAGGAGCAATAGATTATGGGGTGTATGGCAGTGAAAACTAGCCCGGGTGGGTTAGGTTATATTGATAGGGCCCTAGAAGATGACAGTAGGTAACGTTAAGTTTAGTTAGTGACTGATACCTGTAGTGGGGACGCAGGTAGTTTAGTATGGATGATAATGACGAGGGAGCGCAATAGTTTAAAGGGACGACTGGGAAGCGCAAGTTTCAGAAGGGAGTAGTTAGCTGAGATGATGCCGTGTGTGTGTGAGAATTGAACAGGTGTGATTGCACAGGTGTGCAACTGGACAGGTGTGTGGAGCAGTGTATGAGTAGTGAGTGTGTGGATCAGCGCGAATGCGCTTGGGGAGAGAAGGGTGCAGGTGGCACCAGGTGTGAGAGCACAGGTGTGCAAGTACAGGTGTGTGGAGAGAGTTGGAGTAAGTGGTACGGAGTGGTGTGCATGGTGCGAAGGTGTGGATGGGGGAAGAGTGGACCCCTTTCACGAGTACCCGGGGCGGGTAGTGTAAGTGTTAGGTAGAGGGTATAGGTAAATTGTGGTTGGATATTGGCATTTGTGGTGCGGTTGCAGAATGATGTTTGGATGGGTGCATTAGTGTCGTGGAAATGGCTGGGCGTGTAGCCTGTTAGTGTGTGTAGTTGGTTGGGCACTCCACCACTGTGAGGATGTCGGCCAGGTGAGGCCGCAGGTGGGCTCTGGGAGCCGGTAGAGTTGTGGATGGGGCCCGAGGATCCGGAGGATGGACCCGGGTAGCCCAGTGCCAGAGAGGGCACCGAGTGGGGAGAGTGCCAGCGGGCCTTCCCCTGGTAGTTAGGTTAGGGTAAGGAGCAGGTAAGCTCGGAGGCAACTGCAGTGGTGGAGGTGTGCAGGTGGGTAGACCCACTGGGAGAGGTACACGCCACAGCCCAGAAATTGTGCGAGGGCACCGGGAGATGAATCGGGGGAGTGAGACCCCAAATTGAAGAGCACCACAGTTTGGCCAATGGGAATTGGTTTTTAGAACCCATAGTGTAAGAGGGCCAATGGTTTGGCCGGAGAAAGACCCCGGGTAGTGTAAAGTTGTTAAAGTCATTTAGGAAATAGTTAGGATTGATGAACCTGTCGCACCATACGCAGCCACTTACCTGTGGTGATGATGATGACTCCACACCTGTGTTTTCTTTGTTTTGTTGCAGGAAATGAGATTGCTGTGGATTTGTGAGACGCATCACGACGTGGATGAGACATTGGGGTGATTCCATCTCTCCCTCCCTAGGAGGGACTGATGATGAATTGGTAATGGCAAATTTTGATGTGCAGTTGGAGATGGCAAATTATGATGAAAGTTGAAAATGGCAAATTTGATTGGTTAGGAGGGAGAGAAGACGAATTTGGTTTATGGGAGGAACGGGGAAGACAGTAGGGATGTTTGTTGATTTGTAAAGTAGATGTTTATGGGTAGTGTTGTGTTTTGTGGATACAGTAAGGGGTAAGGGAGGGGCCATGTAGGTTACCTGGTGGGGGGGGGGGGGGGGGGGGCGTACGATAGGAACGTACCTGTCTCACCTGGTTCCCATGTGCCCCCAGTGTGCATCACCTTACATTGCGTGCACTTTTGCGCCCTTACCACCTTACTCACTTGTCTGCTTCTTTTGTCTCCCACCTCCGAGGATCTGGCTTTGGGGTAGAGAGAGAGGAGAGAGAGGTGCTGGCTGCGCAGTTGTGGGCCTGCACTTTCGCTGTTTGCTGCCGGGATCGATACACCATATGGACCGCAATGTTTGTGGCCACCCACAATGGACCGCAGTTCGTTTGCGGCCAAGCACCACCCGTTGATGGACCTATGGGTCAACGTGGCACCTATGCCATACAGGTGAACCACTAATAGTTAACACCACTGAAGGCCACACGAAGAGCAAGAGACACCTGCAGGGTTAGGGGTTGTCGCATTTATTTTTAATCATTGAACAATGGTGACTGCACCGATTGGTGGTGGGGTGGTGCTTTTGATGCTGGGACGGGGTGCTCTGCACGTTATTAAAGGCCGTCGGCCACAGAGCACTCGTGGGTTGGTGTGTCGATGCTGGCAAGCGCGCTCTCTCTATGCATAACATCTGCATGTGTTCCTCCAAAGACAGGTCCTGGATCGTAGTGTAGATATCAGCGTAATCTTGTAAATAATGCTCCCTACCGGCTGTATGTTTAGTTTGAGAATTCTTTCCGGATTCGGTTATCCTGTGGGTGTGTTTCTGAGAGGAGAAGGGTGCAACGTCGCAGGGGGACATATTTACTCATTTGTGAATATCTATAAAACTGTCGCACTCAGGGTAGAGTTAATAGTAGAGGGAACTACATTGCGTGCCACACTAAAGTAGGTAAAAATTTATCGGGTCGGGACGCCCCGAGGGTAGAGAAGGGTGCAATGTTGCGAATATGGAATTTGGCCTCCATATCCGCTTGTAAATATTCCCCTATTTTCTCCAATACTCCCCAACTTTCCCCAATCCCCCAATCCCTAGTCCCATTGCATGTAAATAACAATCAGTAGAGCCGACCTTCCCCTTATTCCCCCATTAAATGTCGTGCCCAGGTCCACCGCACCACACGTAGACAACTTTCGGACATCTTCCTAGTTATTCTTAGTCTATGTCAGTTAAGGCCTCGTCTCCATTAATTATGACTCTTCGTTGCACCAGAATGTGATTATATGGCATCAGTAGTGAGTTTAGGACCTTTCCCGTACCTCCTCCCATCTTCTTCCCCGTCTACAACAACAGAGGGGCGCTGCGCGGGGGGGGGGAGTGTGCGTCCTCCCACCGGCTCGGTTCGCCGCCATCGACAATGCGCTCCAGACGATGCGCTCCAGACCATGCGCTCCACGGGGTTACCACGAAGGGGCTCCTTGTCAGCTCCTCGTCAAGGGCGGAGCCGGTAACCCCCCCCCCGCATGCACCCAATGAGAAGCAACGTGCCGATTCCACGAGGCGGAGCTAACGAGCCGAGGGCGTGTCACTCCCCGCCGGATATACGCGGCCACGTAGCGGACGTGACGTGAGATGCGCCCCCAGCTGGAGAAAGAAGGACCTGCGAGCGCTGAAACAGATGCGCCTGAGTTTGGAGAGGCCTGAGAAAGACCCGCCTGAGAAAGAACGTCACCTCTGAGCGCTGCGACGAGACCTCCCCGCATCTCTGGACCGAACCGTGTTGATCCTGCCCTGAGCCCAGGAGAACCTGGAGCCATCGATAACCGCTTTCCTGCCATCAACCCCCGTGTGAGTCAGCCTTGTCCCGTTTGCCTGTCGTCTGTTGGGGAATAATATAAGATTGTGTCTAAGTGCTTGTCTTTCTATGTTGTACCTCTCGTCCCTGTAATCTGACCTTCCGCACGAATATAATCTCCTCCGGAGGTCTTGAGAACCGTATCCCTGGTGTCTGTCATTATAATTCAGCCGTGTGTCTTCTTTTTCCTTATTGAGCCAGCGTGGCGCGGCTTCGTCAACGTTCGAGTACAATCGGGTAATTTGTGCGGACACGACGGCCATTCCGCTCGGCCCACCTTAACATCAAAGTCGTGTCTGTAACAGTATCCATGGAAATCTCCACGCATGGCTTGCGGACTCCCTCTCTAGTCATAGTCAACGTGTGGCCCTGAATGGGTTTCTCTCATCTCCCCTTCCTGTTCAGGCTGGAGTCCCCCAAGGCAGTGTTCTGGGGCCTGTGCTTTTTCTGGTCTTCATCAATGATCTCTCTGACTCTCTTGAAAATCCTCTCTACCTCTTTGCTGATGACTCCACTCTCTGCCGCTCCATTCCTCATCCCTCAGATCAGCAGTCTGCAGCCTCCTCACTCTCTGCAGACCTGGGCAAAATCACAGACTGGTCAAACAAGTGGAACTTGTCTTTCAATCCTGACAAATCTCACACTCTTACTATGTCTCTCCGAAAAGACCGACTGGACAACCCTCCCATCTACTTTCTCAACAATCCTCTCCAAGAAGTTCTGTCATGCAAACTTTTGGGTCTCACTATCTGCCATGATCTTTCCTGGGAAAACCACATTTCCAATCTGGCCTCCAAAGCCAGTCGCCGACTGGGCATCCTACTTCGTGCGAAGTCCTTCCTTGGCACACCTGAGCTCCTCACCACATACAAGGCTTTCATCCGCAGCTCAATGGAATACTGTTCTCCCCTCTGGGCCGGTGCTCCTGCCTCACACCTAGCTCCGCTTCACGCAGTTGAAACCAAAGCGTTCAGAATTATTGGAATCTCCCGCGATGAAGGTAACTCCGAGGGCCTTTCACTTACTCACCGCAGGCAGGTTGGTGGTCTTTCTGTCTTCTACCGACTCCTCTCCGGCCTTGCTCCCCCAGCTCTCTCTGGGCTCTGTCCCCAAATATTCCTGCAGGTCACACAAGTTCTGCCTGCAATCCTCTAATGATTAAACTGCCAAAATCAAAACACTCTGCCCACCTTCACTCCTTCATTTCTCTTTTCTCTCGCCTCTGGAACAAACTCCCTCACTCTCTTCAATCCCACTACTCCCTCCATGTCTTTAAAACAGCTGTTCACCACCCCCATCCAAAACCTTGATCTTTTCTACCCCCGCTAATTTCACCCCAGATCCACTTTTTTGAAATACCAACTTCTTTCCTGGAAGTCCTTGCAGTGTCCTTGTGTTTTCTACTTCTCCCACCCCCACCCCCTTCCCACGCCTCCTCCCCCCAAGCCCTCTCCCTCTCACAGATCTCCCGATGTTCCTGCTCTCAAATGTGGTGTTTGTGCTTCCCCTTCTCTCCCCATCTTGTCTACCGCTACCCGTATTATATGTTTTGTGTGTCTGTTTGATTGTTTGTGTGAGAAATGTTCGCTCTTTCACGAGCCTCGATCCTGTATACCAAAAAAATAAAATAATATTTATAATAATAATAATAATTAAAAAAATTGAAAATTGAAAAAAATTGAAAATTAAATAAAATTTTTGGGAAATTTAGGAAAATTGAAAAATGAACCATGTTGGACCATAGTGTACCATGTTGAACCATATTGAACCATGTTGAACCACATTGAACCATCGTTGGGGCACTGTGAGCCAGAAACAACAAAATCATACTACTCCCATCTCGTTGCACAGCGAAAACTTCTTCTCGTGCCATCTCGGCCAATTCCTGCCATATCTGTCTTCACCTTCAAGTGAGCAGTTACCTCCCCTCACTCTAATCTCTCTTGCCACTTGTTGCCTTGGCCTAGATGTAATCTATTCTATTCTATCTTTATCTAGATATTTTTTTATTGTTGTAAAGACCTCAAATTTATTAAGGGGGACTGTCTCCGCCCTCGTAGCCAGTTTCGGTTTTTTCAGCTGGTTCCTGAACCGTTCATCCTTACCTTTATTCCCCCATGCCTCATGTATGGAATACATCTTGTATTGGAGGATTATCTCCTCAACCCTCCAGGTTTCTGTTTATAGTTTTCTCCACTGAAGTATTGTTTTTGATGGTGGTGAGACAGTTAGCATCTTCTCAGCTTTTTGCTTTGGTGCAGAATCAGGTCTCTTCGCAAGGTGATGTTTTTCCTCACTTGAGAAGGTGCAGTCATTATATTTTACAGCACACTTTCCTGCTGCTCTGAGTGGCTGCACAGACATTGGGTTTCCCCAAAAGGAGGCATGTGACTCTGCGCTTGAGATATTTGTCCTCTTTTTATCAACACAAAATGTTCTGTCGTTTCCCTGTGCCCCGTCTTCATCACCTCCTCCCGTTCGACTGAAGGCTCCTCGACGCCCCCCCTCCCTCCCCCGTGACGCACTGTGCAGCTCACCCAGGAGTCTGGACCATGTATGAGTTACACGGCATCACATTCCACTCGCTTTACTCCCACCTTCATTGCCAGGATTTACGTCTGCTGTCAGGGCCGATACACGAGAATTTATTGGCACCTCAATGAACATATCACCATGTCCCCTTCATACCTTCACTCCTATCCCCCTTCATACCTTCACTTCTGGCATCCGGAGTTTTCCACAGTTCATCGGAGCTACATCTGTTCAGAAAAGCCCCATCTCAATTTATCAGACCTGATGTGAGAAGTGCTTTGCATACATTCATTTTTATGTCTCCACTTACAATCCCTCCCATCCCCCTTCATACCTTCACTTCTGCCATTTGGAGTTTCCCACGGTTCAGTGGAGTCACGTCTATTCACAAAGCCCCATCTCAATCTATCAGATGTTATGCATTCACGTTCATTTTCCGTCTTCACTCACAATCACTCCCATCCCCCTTCATACCTTCACTTCTGGCATCTGGAGTTTCCCACGGTTCATCGGAGCCACGTCTATTCACAAAGCCCTGTCTTGTTATATTAGATCCGGTGTTATCAGTGGTTCCACTGGTTCGCATGCATTCATGTTTTTGACTCAACTCAAAATCCTTCCCCTTCTCAATGCCGACCCCTTCTCCCTCTCCATTGAAGAGCCCTTCCCTCCGGGTCTGCCAGGTATCCCGTGCAAGAGTCCAGTTCGTACACAATCCATACGGCAGCGTACCTTGTTTGTTCTTTCGGTGTCCGCCTCCAGGGAAGAGGCTCGAGCATCACGTGAGGTCCCGGCGGACGTGCCGGCGGATCGGCTCGCCTCGCAGTGCCAGTTCAAATGGCAACGGACCACGTTTGTCTTTCTCTGGATGTCTGCTTTTTCCTCTGTTTTCCGCAATGGCATATGCTCCAAAACCACCTGAGGGTCCCGGTGGTCATGCCGGTAACTCGGTCCGCCTCGCAACGTCACTCATAGCCCGCTAGCCGAAGCCGAATCGTTGGCCGCAATTCATAGGCCGGAGACCGGTTTTCGCTCCACAACTCGTACTCGTGCATCCCCTCAACGATTCTCTCATCTGTTGCCACCACAGAACTCCACACATATCCTTCAGCAGTTGTGCGCGGGGGAACCGAGAGCTGGTAAGGTAAGCTGCGTGTGTGTGTGTGTGTGTGTGTGTGTGTGTGTGTGTGTGTGTGTGTGTGTGTGTGTGTGTGTGTGTGTGTGTGTGTGTGTGTGTGTGTGTGTGTGTGTGTGTGTGTGTGTGCGTGTGTGTGTGTGTGCGTGTGCGTGCGTGTGTGTGTGTATATATGTATATATACAGTCACGTGAAAAAGTAAGTACACCCCATGTAAAGTTTTGACTTTTTCAACATATTTCAACATACAGCTATTTGATCTTCATTTCAGAAATATTGATAGATAAAGATGATATAATATAACAAATATCATGAAACATTTACATTTTGTAGTTCATTGTATAATTTAAATAAACATAAATGCAAATTTTGCATGTGGAAAAAGTAAGTACACCCCTACATTTATCACTACTTCAAATACCTAAAATTAAAAGCAGGTGCACCAGCTCAGGTGCAAATGATTAGAACATCGTTAGAGAGGATCTTGGAGGAACCTGTCTTATTTAAACCTCAGACATTTGGTTTGGTTTGCACTTTGTTGTTGAAGTGGCAGCGTCACCATGCCTAAATCAAAAGAGCTCTCTGAGGCCTTTAGAAAGAAGGTTATAGATGCCTACGAGTCTGGGAGGGGATTTAAAAAGCTCTCCAATCAATTTGAAATCAATCATTTGACTGTCCGGATGATCATCTGCAAGTGGAGAAGATTCCAAACAACTGCCAACTTGTTCAGGTCTGGCCGCCCCAGCAAGTTCAGCCTGAGAGCAGACCGCAAGATGCTGAAAGAAGTCTCGAAGAACCCCAGATTGTCATCACGGGATTACAGGGAGCTCTTGCCACTGGTAATGTCAAAGTGCACGAGTCTACCATTAGAAAGAGGCTGCACAAATTTGATCTACATGGGAGGTGTGCCAGGAGGAAACCTTTGCTGTCCAGAAAGAACATCAGGGCAAGACGAATGTTTGCCAATGAACACCTCGGCAAAGACCAGCACTTCTGGAACAATGTGCTCTGGACAGATGAGTCAAAGGTAGAGCTATTTGGCCACAGTACCAAAAGACATGTTTGGCGAAAACCAAAGACAGCATTTGACCACAAGAACCTGATACCAACTGTAAAGCATGGTGGTGGAAATATTATGGTTTGGGGCAGCTTTGCTGCATCAGGGCCTGTGCAGCTCACCATCATAGAATCCACTATGAATTCTTCATTGGACCAGAGGGTGCTTGAGGATAACGTGAGGCCATCTGTCGGAAAGTTGAAGCTCAACCGAAGGTGGACCTTGCAACATGAGAATGACCCTAAACATACCAGTAAATCCACCAAGGAATGACTGAAAAGAAAGAAATGGAGGGTTCTGGAATGGCCAAGTCAAAGCCCAGATCTAAATCCTATCTTGATGTTGTGGGGGGATTTGAAACGAGCTGTGCATGCAAGAAACCCCTCAAACATCGCACAGCTGAAATAATTCTGCATGGAGGAGTGGGCAAAAATTTCTTCCTGTCGATGTCAGAGACTGGTAGACAGTTATAAGAAATGCCTACTTGAGGTTGTTTCTGCCAAAGGGGGCAATACCACCTATTGGAGCCAAGGGTGTACTTACTTTTTCCACATGCGAAATTTGCATTCATGTTTATTTAAATTATACAATGGACTACAAAATGTAAATGTTTCATGATATTTGTTATATTATATCACCTTTATCTGTCAATATTGTTGAAATGAAGATCAAATAGCTGTATGTTGAAATATGTTGAAAAAGTCAAAACTTTACATGGGGTGTACTTACTTTTTCACGTGACTGTATTATATATATATAACCGCTATTTATATTGTGGGCATAATGACACATGGTGGTGCTGACTTTTATGGGCACAGACCCTGGTTATAAAAACGGTCTTCAAACATTGATCGATTTATGAGTTCTTTAAGAGGGGTATCCTCTGATGACTGAATTGGCTTATTGCTTACCAGGTGGGCCTTTTCCCAATACCAGGTAAATCCATACTGCTATTCTGTCCATCGGACCAGCATAAGCCAACAGGTTTAGCATTTGGGTCAAATCCATTGGTTCCTTCGTCCAAGATTCCAGCCAGCTGTGCGTTTTTCTCCGTCAACTGAAGTGAAATACATTTGAAATTTAAATTGCATGCGCATTGCCTTCTCTCTAAAGGGAAATCGAAAGGTGGAGCGAGTGTACGATGATGGTGAAGAGGTAGGATAAACAGCCTTGAGAGACACTGACTTGCTTTTGAGGTTTCGATGGAAGCAAATTGTTGGCAGAGCCGTGTGGCACCGATGGTTCGTTTGACACTCCAAGGATGTTCCAAGGACATCCGACAGATGGAGAGTTTAGTCGTTGTGCTATGGGCGGGATCTTGTGGCTTTACTAGGCGTGAGCAATGCTTCCCACGGATTACAAACTAATACATATGATTTGTAAAACTCGGGAATGCAATCAACAAGCTCGATCGAGTGCTCAAACTTCCTCCATCTTCAATACCGATTGCTCTATTTCTCTCCAAGCTCGATCTACACACCTGCATCAACCTGACGCTCCAAGTTCAATTCCTCAAACTACACATACATATACGTGCACACACTCATACAAACACACACACACACACACACACACACACACACACACACACACACACACACACACACACACACACACACACCATTTCAGGGTTGATTTGATCATTATCCGCACACATTAATCAGTACGCAATGCATTCATTCTGAGAGCCTTATAGTGGGTTTACCTTTTTATTTTGCATCTCATGATGGTGAGATTTATTGGTGGTTAAACACCACGTGTGTCTCGGAGCCGCATAGCACAGCTGACCCAAGGCTCGGCCCTTCCACTTGAGTGAGCAGCCAGGCAACTCGCTGTAATTGGAATCCTAATGCATCTAATTTTGCTTTTCCAACAATTACGGAAAGTACACCCGGCACGTATTCCCGGTATCCCGAGGAGTGTCCCGAAAGTCCAATAGTTGGAACCTGTAGCAGGTGCATATCGAGACAAAAGCTTGGGGAGCTGGATGCTCTGTAATGGACATGCTGGTACTTTTATACAGTGTCTAACTCTCATGGGGTGAAGCTTCTGCATGTACCAAGCTGAATTCACGGAATTAGAATTCTGATATAAAACGTGAATAACCAGGATACCAAGTAATATCAATGTACGTTTCAAGGACAAATCCATCCAATGCTGTTATTGTTTCCTACTCAGCACATGACTGTGGTTTAGCATATTGCTTCTTCTTCTTCTTTCATATTCAGCACATTACTGCAAGGAGTATCATTGACTGAGGGTGCAGATGTGCCTCTGATGCAATGCCCTCTATATGTTAGGGCAGCAATTTGGAGTTTGTTCAGGGTGCCGGCGATAACCCGCCTCCTCTAACGTTCACCAACCTATCATCCCAGCACACCAGGATGGCCGAATGGCAGTTTATAGCTGGCTCGCTGGGTCGAGATTGAACCCACGCTAGACAGTTCAGAGGTGAGTATGCATACTTCAGGGCTATCTGGCCAACCGATGAAAATGTCAAACATTGTGTTTATTTGTTGTCTCTAAATGTCATTTCTACTTGCATAAAAGCCTTTATGACGTAAAAAACAAACAATGTGATGAAGCTGCCATTACATTTGAATCAGAGGTTCAAGCAAGCTGGAACTTGCCCCTGAAGACCTTTGAGTTTTCACTTCCACTCTTCCTGCACGGCTTGGCACACTTGCTAATAAATAGCGATTCCCAAACACTTGGTTCAGAACAAGCAAAATGGGTAACAGGAATTCCATACAATGTATCGAAATCGATAATGGAATTGCACATCTAATATATAAATCTCTTTCTAACCACTGACTGATATTAATGTTGAAATTCGGCAAAAGCTGAAATTTGGCGTGCCGACAGACATCAAAGCCGGTACACTGGGAAAAATTACAGAACCGTTATAAAGCGTCCGTAAATGAAAATTTATGTTAAAAACATAAATGCTTCTGTAAAAACAAAAAAATAACCTCAATCAATATCGACCATTTGAAAAGTATAATTTATATAACTGTAAACTGTGAAATAAAAATCTTAATGAAAATTTACACAAAAATCGTACGTGCATACATAAAAAATATAAATAAAAAATCTCAATCAATATCAAGCTTTTGAAAATTGTAATTTCTATAACTGTAAACTGTTAAATAAAAATCTCAATTAAAAATTTACGCAAAAACCGTAAACATGTCCGTAAAATAAATAAATAAATGACCTAAATTGATTTATAATTTAGGTTATTTATTTGTGTCGGTGATGCTTGCCTGCAATCATAAAGCTTCTATTTATAATGTACCTACATACGAAGCACTGTTTGTTATTGCTTACACAATGTGTAAGCATACCCCACAAGTATTGCATTAAAAGTGATTCCATTCGCTCTATAAACTGTGAGGTTGCATCAACTTAAAGACAAAAATTGTCCGTTGAGACGAATGAGCTCAAGTGCGAAACACTTCTTGTGCTAAAAATACATGCGAGTTGCCGCTTCTTTCACAGCACCATCAGGTTATAATTTATTAAGAGTTAGGACAGCCGCTGTCCAAGAGAGGACATAACGAGCCGTAGCGGAGCTGAGAAGCTGGCACGAATGGAGGAAATATCCGACAGCACAACAGAGGAGCCACATCTGTTGCCTCCCCCCGAACCGCCGCCTGCCAACCAAAGGAATGGTGCAAGAGCAACGCGGAGAATTGTCCAAAGATTGTGTTTGTTTTGTGGCATCTCCATTAGGATGTGTGCTCAGACCCTGCACCGGTCACACCCACTGGCGGACCCCAGCAAGTGTTGTCACTGGTTTTACTGGCAATTGGTCTTCTCTCACCAAAGATAGAGAAGCATAAAGAGGAATCGTCTACGCATTTTGAGAATTCATCGTGCCCCTTCCCCTCTCACAGCCCCCTCCCTCCAAGTTAATTTACGGCACAAATTTGTTTGCGTGCTCAATTCGATTCATCGTGTGCTCTTATTGGAAACTCACTATTGAATATTCCCAGGTTACCTTGTGCTTGTCAAAATATAGAAATCCTTCCTTCGTCCGCTTTTTGGTGCCAGGAGTGTGATGAGACTTTCTCATCTCCATGCAAATGTCTCCAAATCGAAGCTCATTGGTTCATTTGTGTCCACACATTCCAGCTTGGGATCCGGATTGATCAGAGAGCACCCGGAGAGATAGAAAAACCATGCTTTGTGCTTTTCCATTGTGCAAAGGAGCCTTGATCAGCCAACCCTGCAGAATCGAGATTCCTCGGATTTCAGTCTCGCTGCACATCCTTATGAGCATAGTAAAGACATGCATTTAAAGTATGCAATGAACCGAACCGTCATCACCCTCCTTCATGGGCCCTTAAAAAGTTCTGTACTCCCACTATCCCCTACTGTTTCCTCCAACATGTTGGGTTTTTTTTTGTTCTGCTACTTAAGAGTTAAAATGGCTCTCAAGGCGAATTAGCCTCTTTCTTATCCAATCAATTCCATTCCGGTTCCATTTCTTCCATCGTGTAGTGTAGTTCTCTCCCACACATACACACATCACAACATAATGATGATGATGGCGATGCTCCCGTTACATCAATAATTGGTTAATATCTAAGGAATGGCAGAAACAATGAGATTATGTATAGATCTTCACTGATCTTCATGCCTTGAGTGGTTAATGATTTTTTTACTCCATATCAGAGGCCAGATGTGATGAAGTCTCCCCTGAACATGAGAGAATGTTTACGGTTTAAATAAGTTTCTCTTAGACATGGCTTCATGTCACATCGGCCAAGCCAAACACTCAACATTTTCCTTTTCAACACCATATATGTCACTCGGAGAAGGTTAGGGATATAACATGAATAACAGAGGTTTGGTGATATCATTACACTTTTGTGTGAATTACAATTAGGATATTAAGGGGTATTGACTTACCTTCTCTTCTTGGAAGGCAAATCCGACCCAAGGCAACTTCAGATTATTCCACAAAGCCTGCAACAAGTGTGTGTCTACTCTCAGTGGAACCAGAAAACAACATCTGTCCAACCTCAAGATTGACCTTTCAAATTTGTATCCTTCCTCTAAAATCTTGTGGGATCTTAAGTCTGTCTCTGGAATGTGCTCCCCTTCCATCACTTCCCTTGCTTCAAATGGCACCACAGCTGACTCAGCTTGTAAGGAGGTCGAACGCCTCAATCTGTGTTTGTTTCAAAATCTCGTGTTCCCAACCCTCTGCTCTCTGTACCCAGCCTACCCAGTTGCACCAATTGCTCATGGACTCAATGTCTTTTGCACCTGAGAAGGTGGAGACGTTTCTGACAACGCTCAACTCCGGTTCTGCAACTGTACCAGATGGCATTAGCTCACGTGTCCTAAAAACCTGCTATGCTGCTCTGCACATCTTCTTTGTGCTCCTTTTACCCCATCATTTGCCTTAGATCATCTTCCATCTGCTTGGAAATCAGCCAACACCACCGTATTACATAAACAAATAGAAAGATGCGTTGGGCAAAGTCATCACAGTACTGCATACCATAAAAGGTACAAAAACGGAACTCCTTAATTACAGACCTATCAGCTTCCAATCATCAGCAAGGTCAATGGAATCCATCATCGCAGTTATGAAATATTTCCTTTTCTCAAACAGCCTTTTCTAATATCATCAATTCGGATTCAGACCAGGTCACTCTACATTGGACATGGCTGCTTCTGCTCTCCCAACAATGGATGGAGGCCCTCAATATCATACATGAGATCAGGGCCATCTCTCTTGACATATTTCGAGCATTTTACACAGTCTGGCATCCCGTCCTCTTCTCCAAACTCTCTGCATATGGCATCCAAGGCCAATTCCAATGTTGAGTTACTGACTTCCTCTACTCTCGTAGCCAACTCCCAATGGGATCCTTTCATCTCCTCTCCCTGTTAAGGCTGGAGTGTCACAAGGCAGTGGTCTGGGCCCAGTCCTATTTCTAATCTGCATCAACAATCTTTATGAATCTCTGGTTCTCTTTATCTCTTTCTCTTGTAAATTAACTTTATCTCTTTTCTGATGACTCCACTCTCTGCTATAACATCCCCCATTCTTCAGATAGGCCTGCAGCAGACTCTTCCCTCTATTCAGATCTCGATAAAATCACAAGCCGGTCAAGCACTTGGAATATGCCTTTCAATCCAGACATATCTCACTCTCTCTCTCTGAAAGGACTGTCTGGCAACCCCTCCTCCCCCCAACTACTTTCTCAAGAATCCTCGTGAAGAAGTCTCTCGAACTTTTGGCCCTCACTATCAGCCATGAACTTTCTTGCTCAAAGCACACCTCCTAAGTTCTTCCAAAGCCAGTCGGCGATTGGGCATCATCCATCTTGCAAAGTTCTTCTTGTAGACCTGGACTCATTTTCACCTACAAGGCCTTCATCCAGAGCTTGATGGATTACGGCTATCTCCTTTGGGCTGGCACCCCTGCCTCTAAGCCTTGCTCAGCTTGATGCCATGGAAACAAAGGCTTTCAAGATCAATGGAATCCCCCATTATAATGCTGACACTATTGGCCTATCACTTTTACATAGCAGAGAGGTCGGTGGTCTCTGTTTTCCTGTCTGGTGCTGCACTCTCTGATATTACCATGCTACACCCCCTTCCCACCAGGTCTCTGCAGGGCGCACAAGGTCTGCCAACAATCATCTTCTGGTGAAACTCCCAAAATCAAGAATCACTGCCCACCTCCACTCATTCATTCATCTTTTTTCCCCACATGTGGAACCAACTTCCACATTTTCTTCAATCTCATTCTTCACTCCAGGGCCTCAAAACAGCTGTTCATCACAATCTCAGATCATCCCCCATCCAAAACCATGATCTTTTCTACCCCCATTAACGCTCCCCAGGCCCTCCCCTTTCCAACTCCTGTTTTCCTTCCCGAGTGTTTGCTTCTGTAGCCATCCGGTCCACCACCTGTGTTCTCCCCTAATCCACACGTCTTATCTTCAAAGTTTCTCTCCATTTGTCCTTCAACTCTGCTGCTGCGTGTTTTCCCCCCGCTCCTTTTGCTGTTCATTTTGTTCCGTTTCATCCTGCTCCATTCTATACTTTAGCTCCTCTACGAGCCTCACTCAGTACAAACAAATAAATGTACTTTTCCTTGAATAACAGTGCATGAGGTGATATCATTGTTTACCAAAAAAAAAGGTTGTACTTGGGAAGGTACATTTTCAAAACTCTATACTACAGCTATTGTACAAAAGGACGGGACGCACCAACTATACGACAGCTGTCGAGCAGGCAAGGCTCAGGTCCACATTTCGACCAATGGGTGGTCTTAATTTGGGACCGTGCAGGCATTGTGTGCCGGGTGTTGAGCACCCTTCTAAGACGCGAGAGGAGGATCACGTGCACTAGTGGATATCAATGTACTTTGTCCACAAATTACAAGACATTAGGTGATATAAATGCAGCATTGTTGGACGTGCGATTGGCCAGTTCAAAAAAAAAAAATGCAAAAGACTCACCAAATTAAAACCCATGAGGCTCCTGTGGCACAAATAAAATTCACAAAATAAAGAAAACGTGCACATCCCATGCACGACAAGGTGTTGGCCATTTTTTCGTACATTGGCATGCGTAGTTGTAATATCGTCGTTTTTGGGTGGGAATTTCCTCCTGTTGCTAAAAGCAGCCCACACTTCTTCTCTTATCACGACGAGGTAAGGAACATTTCAGGTGATGAGTTTAACAATGTTGTTGGTGGGTAAACAGGGCAACTGAATGTATAATGAGCGTCTTATAGCGTACCGGCAATTTTCACACCGTTGCATTATGTCGCTATCCCACCAGACTAAAGTGGCATTCTGGCGACCAGATATTTTTAATCATCAAGTCCTGTTGGGATATTCTCCACTGGCTGAAACTCACGAAATTAAAACCCTGGAAATATGCCCACATCACAACCCTCCACAATAACAAAAGAGGAAGTCACCACGAATGCTATGGGACCAGAGAAAGAGACCACAGACAGCAATGTGCGAACAAAGACGGCCGCTTAGCTTGTTATAATATAGAGACTTCGAAGAGTCATGAGGTGTGCCAAAAATAGAATTGCATCAATCTTGCCATGTCAATATGTATCCTGTAAGAAAAAATTTCCCATTACGCCAAGTTTGTTTATTGTCCAGGATTTCCCAGGACACCGGTTAAAAAATAATCATTTCATCAATGAGTTTGTCTGGTTTTGCAACTCTGTTATTGTGTTTTTGAATTTTCCTTACTATGTGAATATATACTCTGCATGTGATAAAAATGCGCTTGTACGATCATTCATGGAATTTGTCCCATGCTTTAGTCCAATTTTCCATTCCGTCCCGTCCTTTTGTACGTTTTTGTCCCGTCCTGTCCTGTGTTTTGATAACGAACCTATTATGCAACATGCACAGATTCTGTGGCGTCTGCCACCCATCTCCCCCTCCACCCAAATCCCCTCCATCAACTTTTCTTGGCTCTCTGCGTCCTTTGACATGGCAATATGTTCATGGATAATAGTTTCATTGCTTCCAACAGAGAGGCAAAATTGTTTTGCAAGTTTGGGGATCACAACATTATCATGCTTCCGACAACGATTGCTTCGTTGCAATCGTTGCTTCGTTGCAATCGTTGCTTCGTTGCAGCGACAACGTTGCTTGCATCCGAAGATTGTTCAGATCTGCGTTAATTTCAATCAATTCTTACCTCTGCCACCAAAAGTGGACAGAGGTTATGTTTTCACCACTGTGTCTCTGTCTGTCTTTGAGCAGGAAATCTCAAAAAGTTGTGGATGGACGAAACTTGGTGGGCAAGTTTGGGGTGTGACAGGGATGAAGTGATTAGATTTTGGTTAAGATCCGAATCTAGATATGATGATTTAAAAAAAAGGGTAATTCATCACAATTGACAGACTGAGCCAACAATGACACGAGTCAGAAAAAAACATTTAAAGACGAGGACGGCACTCAGTAGAGAGCATACCTCCGCCTGGTTGGACATATTACTTGATGTTGAAGAATCACTGAAAAAGTTATACGTGCTGGATCCGGATCCGGATCTTCACCAAAATTGAATCGATTCTTCCTGGTCAAATACACAACCTGTCCGCCAAGTTTCGTCCAAATCCGCCCATAACTTTTTGAGATATCCCGCAATGTAAAGTTTTTGGCCTTATCTCCCAATGGTGAAGAATCACTTAAAAAATTAAACAACTCTCATATCCGATATCCATATTCAGATCTTCACCAAAATCGAATGTATTTGTCCCTGTCAGATACCCAACGTGGTCCACCAAGTTTCGTCCAAATCCGTCCACAACTTTTTGAGATATCCTGCTATGTATCGTTTTTGGCCCGATCTCCCAATGGTGAAGAATCGCTTTAAAAAATTCGAGTAGCCAGATCCGAATCCGGATCTTCACCAAAATGTAACCATTTCGTCCTTGTGACATACGCTACATCTTTGCCAAATTTCGTCCGAATACGTCCACAACTTTTTGAGATATTTTGTTCACAAACAAACAAACAGATGGAAAAATAGAGCTCACACACACTCATAGAGTGACACTTGGCAAAACAGAACAAAGTAGAATGGCACTCAGTAGAGCATCCTTTTGACTTCAAAAATAATTAGTGGTTGAATTCAGTAACCTGATATGCAAATCGTCTTCAAAGTTGGAGTTAATCTGATGAAAATTGACAATTTTAGAAATTTGGCCTATGTTGACCTTTTGGCCGATGTTTTTATTTTTTATACAAGATCGAGGCTCGAGAAAGAGCGAACATTAATCACACAAAAAGTCAAACCGACACATAAAACACAAAATAAGGGGAGCGGTAGACAAGATGGGGAGAGCGGGGGGGAGGACACAAACACAACATTTGAGAGCAGGGACATCAAGAGAACTGTGGGAGGGAGAGGGCTTGGGGGGAGGTGGGAGATGTATAAAACATATGGACACTGCAAGGACTTCCAGGAAAGACGTTGGAATTTCAAAAAAGTGGATCTGGGGTGAATTAGCGGGGTTAGAAAAGATCAAGGTTTTGGATGGGGGAAGATAAGAGATGGTGGTGAACAGCTGTTTTAAAGACCTGGAGGGATGAGTGGGATTGAAGGGAGTGGGGGAGTTTGTTCCAGAGGCGGGAGAAAAGGGGAATGAAAGAGTGAAGGTGAGCAGAGAGCCTAGATTTTGGCAGTTTAACCATAAGAGGGTTGCTGGCAGATCTTGTGCGACCTGTAGGAATATTTGGGGGCAGAGCACAGAGAGAGCTGGGGGTGCAAGGCCGGAGAGGAGTCGGTAGAAGACAAAGACCACCAACCTGCCTGCGTTGAGCGAGTGAAAGGCCCTCGGAGTTAGCTTCATCACAGGAGATTCCAATGATTCTGAAAGCTTTGGTTTCAACAGCGTGAAGCCGAGCTCGGTGTGAGGCAGGAGCACCGGCCCAGAGGGGGGGAACAGTATTCCATTGAGCTGCGGATGAAAGCCGTGTATGTGGTGAGGCACTCAGGTGTGCCAAGGAAGGACTTCGCATGACGGAGGATGCCCAGTCAGCGACTAGCTTTGGAGGCCAGCTTGGAAATGTGGTTTTCCCAGGAAAGATCATGGCAGATAGTGAGACCCAAAAGCTTGAGCGACAGAACTTCTTGGAGATGATTGTTGAGAAAGTAGATGGGAGGGTTTTCTAGTCGGTCTTTTCAGAGAGACATAGGAAGAGTGTGAGATTTGTCAGGATTCAAAGACATGTTCCACTTGTTTGACCAGTCTGTGATTTTGTCCAGGTCTGCAGAGAGTGAGGAGGCTGCAGACTGCCAATCTGAGGGATGAGGAATGGAGCGGCAGAGAGTGGAGTCATCAGCAAAGAGATAGAGAGGATTTTATAGAGAGTCGGATAGATCATTGATGAAGACCAGAAAAAGCACAGGGCCCAGAACACTTCTTTGGGGAACTCCAGCCAGAACAGGAAGGTGAGATGAGAGAAATCCATTCAGGGCCACACGTTGACTATGACCAGAGAGGAAGTCCGCAAGCCATGCGTGGAGATTTCCATCGATACCATAGGAGGAGAGTTTGGTGAGCATAGCTGGGTGCCAGACCGTATGGAAGGCACGTGATATGTCAAGGGAGACGGCTCTGATTTCCTGTTTGGCATTGAGGACCTCCATCCATTGTTGAGACAGCAGAAGCAACATGCCCAGAGTATAATGACCTGGTCTGAATCCAAATTGATGATCGGAGATCAAGCCATTGGAGAAGAGGAAGGATTTGATATCCGAAGCAATGATGGATTTCATGACTTTGCTGATAATTGGGAGCAGGCTGATTGGTCTGTTGTTGCAAGGATCTGTTTTTTGCACCTTTTTGTGTAAAGTGGTAATGTTTACTGATTTCCAAGATGCTGGCAGATGATCTTGAGCAAAAGAGAGGGTGAAAAGAACAGAGAGAGGGATTTTAGGACCTGTGGGCTGATGCCGTCAGGTCCAGTTGCAGAATCAGTCGAGGGTTGACAGAAACTTCTCCACCTTGTCACGAGAGAAGGGCACAAACTTCAGGAGCAGTTGGGTTCGACTGGGTAAGGTGGGAACAGAGAGAGATGGGTTTGGGACACAAGATTTTGAGGCAAACACAGAGTTGAGGCATTCGGCTTTGTCACGTGCGGTGTCAACTGTGTAGCCTTTTGAGGTAAGGGGGGAATGGAGGGGGAACAAAAACCAGAAACGGATTTGACCAAATGCCACCAGGATTTGGAGGAAGGAGACAGGTTTGAGAGTTCATTCTTGAGTGTGGAAAGATAGTGTCCCGAGCTTGGTGGAAGGAAATGAGATTGCCTTCAGTTGGATTTGCCTTCCAAGAGGCAAAGGCAAGTTGTTTCAGGGCAACTGCCTCACCATATGATTCAGTGTACCACGGACGGGAGGAAGGGTAAGACAACTGAAGACTAGATGGGATAAATCTGTGCATGAGAGAGAGCAGTTTGCTTTGGAAGAATTCCCATGAAGAATTGATGTCAGAGGCAGTAGAGATGGGAGACCAGTCCAGATGATTGATGGCTGCTTGCAGTCCGTGCCAATCGGCCTGAGTGAAATGCCAGACTCGTTGACGCTGAGGAGGCTCTCTGAGAATGGCTGGAGAGATGTCCACTTTAACAAGCACATGATCAGAAGAACCGATTGGAGCAGAAGAGCAGCAGACATTTGCAGGGAAGTTTGTCATAACCAAGTCGAGAAGAGAAGATACTCCATTGACTGAGGTCCGGGTCGGGAAATTGACAGATTGTGTCAGTCCCAATGAGTCGCATAAGTCCTTTGCTGAGCTGCCATGGCTGGTGAGAGAGGAACCCACACCCAGCCAGCTGGCATGTTGACAGTTGAAGTCACCACATATGAGGAAGAGAGAGAGTTGGGATGAGTGGATAGAAGTTGGTCCATGTTGTCAGACAACGAAATGGAAATTGAGTCATCACTGTTTGGAGGACGGTACAGAACACATGAACAAAAGGTGGGAGCGGAGAGGAAGCCGTAGCCAGAGGTACTCCTTGGGGTGGGGTGTAGAGAGGGCAGTGCAAGGAGAGTGAGGAAGAGTTTTTGATAAAGACAGCAACCCCACCACCAGGACGAAGCTCAGGTCTATCATACCGGAGGAGGGAGTAACCAGGAAGAGACATTGACGAATCAGAAACATCTTGAAGGAGGAAAGTTTCTGTTAAGCAGATCAAGTCTGGATTGTCAGAAGCAACCTCAATGGAGAAATCAATCAGGTTTGAGCGAAGGCCCCGGATGTTTGAGGTCTATACCGTTAATGAGGAGAGAGGGGGAGCATCGGATGCAGGACAGGGGAGGGGTAGGGTCAGATGAAGGATGAGAGGGGGAGGTAGGGAGAGCAGTTGATAGTGTGTCAGAGATTATAGAAGAGTTACAAGAAAGGGAAGGATGAGGAGGACGAAAGGTTTGATGGTGATGGGATGAAGCACAGTGAGGAGTTGTTTGTGGGGGGGGGGGGGGGCAGAGGAAAGTGGAAGGTTGGGGGAGTTGGAAGTATGAGATAGAAGGGAGACGAAGTGGGGAGGAGGCAGCTTTGAGGAGGAGGGGGGAGAATTGGAGAGGGAGGGTGGGGGGGGGGAGATTTGAAGGGGAGGGGTTGGGGGGGGAGTTTTGAAGGGGAGGGGCAAGGGGGGAGATTTGAAGGGGAGGGGCGAGGGGGGAGTTTAGAAAGTGGATGATTAATGAAAGACGAACATTTATAACAAATTGTTTATTGTGATTTTCAAGTTCGAGATCCGTTTAAGAACGATAGAGGAGGGGTGGAATGAATGTGAATTTCGAGCATGTCGTGAGGAAGAATTATAAGAGATTGAATTTTGTTTTGAAGTGGAATGAGTTGAAGAGGAAATTGAAAAGAGCCTTTTAAATAGGAAAAAAACCAGCGTGTTGTAATATACCACTGAATAAAACACTGCAGGGGAAAGTTTAAACATATTTAAACAGAACCGTGAAGAACAATCTTATATTCACAAAAATACCAACGGGGAGAGGGCCGAGAGGGACAGCCACGAGTCACATGAACAGGGCAAAAGGTGGAAGGCAAGGAGATAATGGGGCGGGGCGAGACAGCGCACGTGGATAGAAGAACACGATTAGACAACAGCACATGTGGAGAAAAGGAAAATAAATGTTTTTTTTTGTTTGTTTTGTTTTTGTTTTGTTTTTTGGGGGGGGGGGGGGATTTAAAACATTAGACAAAGATAAGATGTTCAGGGAAGTTCAGGGGAGAAGTGAAAGATCGAAGAACCAAGCAAAAACAGTGAAGGAAGGAACTTAAGTGAACAAACTTCTACGGGGGAAGCCTCAGGTTACAAGGCTACAAGGCCGCACACGCGGGGCAAACAAACGATTAATTTATTACATGTTACAGGAAATTCAAATCAAAACGAACTAGAAACAAACAATAATGCAGAGACGATAAAATAACGAGTGGAAATTTGACAAAACACGAATGGAAAAATAACTTAACTTTGGATGCCGGCTGCCGGGAGAAAACAAAAGTCGCCACCTCGATCAAGAAACCGGAAGCGAACCCAAAAATAGTTGATGGTTGGTTTCAGTAAGCTGATATGCAAATCCTATTCAGATTTCAAGTTAATCGGATGAAAATTGAGGATTTTCTAAATTTGCAAAACGTGGGTGAACTTTGGTCTATGTTGACCCTGTGACCTATGTTGATCAAAAAAATAGTTTGTGGTTGAATTCAGTTTGCTGATATGTAAATCCCATTCAAATTTCAAGTGAATCGGATTGAAAATTGAGGATTTTAGAAATTTGAAATTGTTGTTGATCTTTGGCCTATGTTGACCTTTAGGCCGATGCTGATCTCAAAAATAGTTGGTGGTTTAATTCAGTTAGCCGATATGTAAATCCTATTCATATGTCAAGCCAATCAGATGAAAAGTGAGGATTTTCTAAATCTGAAAAAAGTGGTTGACCTTTGGCCTATGTTGACCTTTTGACCTCTAAAACATATAGGATTTTGTCAGACCACGAACTCTTTCATTTGGTGAAGTTCCATGAAGATCGGCTTGAAATTATGACCTGAAGGCAAGTATAAGTGAGCGGACAGACAAACACACAAATGAAAAATCACTCACAGTGTGACACTTGGCAAAACAGACAAAGTAGAATGGCACTCAGTGGAGCATCCTTTTGACTTCAAAAATAATTAGTGGTTGAATTCAATGACCTGATATGCAAACCGTCTTCAAAGTTTAAGTTAATCGGATTAAAATTGACAATTTTAGAAATTCGGCCTATGTTGACCTTTTGGCCTATGTTGACCTCAAAATTGTTGGTGGTTGCTTTCAGTAAGGTGATATGAAAATCCTTTCTAAATTTCAAGCCAATCGGATGAAAATTGACGATTTTAGAAATTTGAAATTGGTGTTGACCTTTGACCTATGGTGATCCCAAAAATAGTTGGTGGTTGAATTCAGTTAGCTGATATGTAAATCCCATTCAAATTTCAAGTGAATCCGGATGAAAATTGAGGATTTTAGAAATTTGAAATTGTTGTTGACCTATGGCCTATGTTGATCTCATCAATAGTTGGTGGTTGAATTCAGTTCGCCGATATGTAAATCCTCTTCAAATTTCAAGTCAATCGGATGAAAATTGAGGAATTTAAAAATTTGAAATGGTTGTTGACCTATGGCCTATGTTGACCTTTTGGCCTATGCTGATCTCAAAAATAGTTGTTGGTTGAATTCAGTTAACTGATGTGTGTATCACATTCAAATTTCAAGTGAATCGTATGATAATTGAGGATTTTAGAAATTTGAAATTGTTGTTGACTTTTGGCCTATGTTGCTCTTTTGGCCGATGGTGATCTCAAAAATAGTTGGTGGTTGAATTCAGTTTGCTGATATGTAAATCCCACTCAAATTTCAAGTGAATCAGATGAAAATTGAAGATTTTAGAAATTAAAAAAAGTGGTTGACCTTTGGCCTACGTTGACCTTTTGGCCCATGCTGATCTCATAAATAGTTGGTGGTTGAATTCAGTCAGCCGATATGTAAATCCTCTTCAAATTTCAAGTCAATCGGATGAAAATTGAGGATTTTAGAAATTTAAAAAAAAGTGGTTCACCTTTGGCCTACATTGACCTTTTGGCCCACGCTGATCTCAAAAATAGTTGTTGGTTGAATTCAGGAAGACGATGTGTAAATCCTATTCAAATTTCAAGTCAATCGGATGAAAATTGAGGATTTTAGAAATTTGAAATGGTTGTTGACCTTTGACCTATGCTGATCTCAAAAATAGTTGGTGGTCGAATTCAATTCGCCGACATGTATATCCTATTCAAATTTCAAGTCAATCGGATAAAAATTGAGGATTTTAGAAATTTGAAATGGTTGCTGACCTTTGCCCTATGTTGACCTTTTGGCCTATGCTGATCTCAAAAATAGTTGGTGGTTGAATTCAGTTTGCCGATATGTATATCCTATTCAAATTTCAAGTCAATCGGATGGAAATTGAGGATTTTAGAAATTTGAAAAAAGTGGTTGACCTTTGGCCTATGTTGACCTTTTGACCCCAAAAATATATAGGATTTTGTCGGATCACGAACTCTACCATTTGGTAAAGTTTCGTGAAGATCGGTTCAAAATTGTGACCTGTAGGCAAGTATAAGTGAGCGGACAGACAGAACACACACACACACACACACACACAAACCGAGTGATCAACATACTTGCAAAAAAATTTTTTTTTTTGCCAAGTAATGAAAAATCACTCATAGAGTGACACTTGGCAGAACAGACAAAGTAGAATGGCACTCAGTGGAGCATCCTTTTGACCTCAAAAATAATTAGTGGTTGAATTCAGTGACCTGATATGCAAATTCATCTTCAAAATTTAAGTTAATCTGATGAAAATTGACAATTTTAGAAATGTGGCCTATGTTGACCTTTTGGCTTATGTTGACCTCAAAAATAGTTGGTGGTTGGTTTCAGTAAGCTGATATGCAAATCCTATTCGGATTTCAAGTAAATCGGATGAAAATTGAGGATTTTAGAAATTTCAAAAAAGTGGTTGACTTTTGGCCTATGTTGACCTTGTGACCTATTTTGGTCTCAAAAAGAGTTGTTGGTTGAATTCAGTTCGCTGATATGTAAATCCCATTCAATTTTGAAGTCAATCAGATGAAAATTGAGAATTTTAGAAATTTTAAATGGTTGTTGACCTTTGGCCTATGTTGACCTTTTGGCCTATGCTGATCTCTAAAATATTTCGCGGTTGAATTCAGTTAGCCGATATGTAAATACCATTCACATTTCAAGTGAATGGGATGAAAATTGAGGATTTTAGAAATTGAAATTGTTGTTGACCTTTGCCCTTTGTTGACCTTTTGGCCTACAAACACACAAACTGGAGTGATCAACATCCGTGTCGAATGTTTTTTTGTTTTTGCCAAGTAACAAACAGACAGGGGTGAAAACATAACCTCCATCCACCTTTGGTGGCGGAGATGAAAATGAAAAAACATGTTGGGGTTGAATCTCTCAAAAAACAACCAAACCAGGTAGGAAGGAATGACAAGATAGGAATGACACCACGATACAACACACCAATCATAAGGATTACCCTCACGACATATTTTGACATTTTAATCATCAGTGGCAACAGGGACCAATTGTATGAGGATGTCTATGTCAGAGGTAGTTGTAGATTTGTAGTGTGGGTTGGTTTAACTGTGTATTTCATTTGTTGTGGGATTGAGACGGAAAGATGTCAAAATATGTCATGATGACAATCCGTAAAAGGATGGTGGTGCTGTATTGTGGTATCATTCCTACCTTGTCATTCCTACCTTGGCATTCCTTCCATGTCATTCTTTCCTACCTCCTTTGCTTGTTTTGGGGGATTTCATCCTGACATGTTTTTTCTTCATTTTTACCTCCACCACCGAAGGTGGATCGAGGTTGTGTTTTGCCCCGTCTGACTGTGAACAGGATATCTCAAAAAGTTATGGATGGATTCAGGCGAAATTTTGTGGACAGGTTGGGTGTGTGACAAGGACGACATGGTTAGATTTTGGTGAAGATCCAGTGAAGACCCGGCCTATCAGTGGGATACAAAACATAAACTGTTCAGCCTGGCGGAGTTATGCCCTCTACCGAGTGTCATTAACGTTAATAGAATCATGACCAGGACTATTGTGGGCTTGCGCCTGGCCTATCTACGTTTACGTTTGATCAGGAACAACGTCCTGTTCCGTCCTGATCCGTTCAGTGTACTAGCTCTTCCACAATCCTCGACTACATGTAAAAAAAAATGCATCAAAGTATTTATACTCCGTATGCAGAAAGGAAATTGATACACAAAGGGTCCACAGTTACTAAGTGTCAAGTAATCGTCACATGATCCTGTGCGACTCATATTTCTGTGTTGCAGAACTTACTCAACAAGATTTCCAGAGAAAATGCCGATGGTCAATGCAGGTTGCCAAGGCTTACGGCAAAGGAGAGAAATATCGTTTTTCACCTGGAAAATGGTGTGACCTTGCAGCAGTATTGGTTATGTTTTACCGAGCATAATGGAATCTCCACTACTTTCCTTGCTTCACCTGATATTTCTGGAAAACCTGCTAGCAATCTGGCTGCTTGTGGCAATCCAACAAATACTTTCTTTGTAACCTGTCCAAGTTGTTCTCATGCCCATGTTTAATGATATAATTGGTCTTGCTGACAATCCAGCCAAAGTAGTTCATGTAAATGATGGCACATGTAACTACTTTGAATCTAAAGCTAATAATATCAATAATCTGTATCTTCCTTACAATCCAAGTAACATCTCCATCTATTACATGAGCTCCAGAAGCCTCTGTTGACATTTTCATGATATTTGGGATTACTTATCCACCATACACTACCGGTACTCTTTTTCTGTTTAAATAGTTTTACCTAAACGTGGTTTAAAGGATTTCCTCCCTCATTGACCATGAGCAACAAAATATAGTTCACACCTATCCAACAAACTGGGGGAGGAGTTGACATGTTTACACACTAGAAAGAGCAATCAGAGAATGCAAGCCCTGAGTTGTTCGAACAGTGTTAGAACAGAGCCGTCTAGAACAGTGTTTGTCCGTCTGTATGTATGTATGTGTGTATGTATGTATGTCCCCTCAAACGTATACCAATCAGAGCTGAGAATCTGGTCACATGACAGGGTGATGTGATTCCTTCTAATGTCATTACGGTGGTAATGCAGCTGACTCTCTATGCACCACCATTTTGATTTATATGCCATTCATGCCGAACATATCGTCGAACCTGTCATATATCGCAATTGCCATGCTCTACATTTACGTTTTTCATTCAGTGTGAAACACAAACAAACCGATTGTTAAAATGACAATCAAATATCGAAAGCATCGGCGTTACGGCTCTTCCATCAATACGGTACGTATAGGCCTTAGGCGTTATGACTCACCATCCACTTCGGAAAAATTAAACGCAGGTTTCTTAATACAGTGGTATCGTTGCAGTAGTATCGTTTTCGTAATAATAATATTATAGTAAATATAACCATAACACTTTAATCCCAATGTTGTGAATGGAAAGTTGATGGACTGAAGCGGTGTAAACGCGGAAGTAAGGAATTCACCTCGGTTAAAAAAAAAAAAAACATTTTTGTAATAATAACGTAACGTTATTATTTAAGTAAATCTAATCGTAACACTAATCCCTTTGTAGTGACTGCAAACGTACTGGAGGTTAAATATATATCTTATACACAACCATATAAGATTATTGATATATAAGATCTATAAGATATATAATCTATAAGATTTATATATATAAGATATATAAGATTATAAATGATATATAAGATAAATAAGATCTAACCTAACCGTAAAAGTGTGTACCCTGGATAAGAATAGGTACACCATATCCCTGCGTGTCGTAAGAGACGACTAAGAGGGTTGGCGTCAGGAAGAAGGGCATCCGGCCATAAAAACATTGCCTCAAAAAGGGAACCATGACAATTACAACTACATATGGGCAGGGTACAGCCCGAAGTGGAGATCGGTTTCTGAGGTTTGGGACATGGAATGTAGGGACAATGACAGGGAGATCAGGAGAAGTGGTGGAAGTATTGGTCAGAAGAAGAGTGGACATATGTTGTGTGCAAGAGACGAGATGGAAGGGAAGTGGTGTGAGAATGGTGAAGGGTAGGCAGGGACAGAAATACAAGTTTGTGTGGCAAGGCTGCCCGGAGGGCGTGAATGGTGTTGGTGTCCTGTTTTCTGAGGAGTTTGTAGACAGTGTGGTGAGTGTGACTAGAGTGAGTGATAGGTTGATGATGGTGAAAATGATGATTGGAAAGCTCTTGGTGAACGTCATCTCGGGATATGCTCCGCAGGTTGGTCGAAGCGATGAAGAAAAGGACAAGTTCTGGTGTGCGATAGAGAAGCTGATGGAAAACGTGAAAGATGAGGAAGTTGTTGTGGTAGGAGGAGACCTAAATGGACATGTGGGAAGGAGTATGGATGGTTTTGACGGAGTTCATGGGGGTTACGGATATGGTGTGAGAAATGGAGAAGGTGAAAGGATTTTGGAGTTTGCTGATGGAGCTGATTTGTTGATTTGTAATACTCAGTTCCAGAAAGAGGATAATAAGCTTGTTACATACACGTCAGGTGGGTCGACGACAACCGTTGACTACCTGATGGTGCGTAGGCGAGATAGGGGGCACCTTCGCGACACAAAGGTGATCCCGGGGGAGGAGGCTGTTTCACAGCACCACTTGGTTGTCTGCGACATAAGGGTGAAAGGTGCGAGGAGAGCTCGGCGGGTGAAGTACCAACCGAGAATGAAGGTGTGGAGGTTGAAATAGCTGACAGTAAGGGAGGCATTAAAAGAGAGGCTGAGTAAGGTCGAGGATGATGTGGTTGAGCTTGAAAGTGGTTGGATGTCAATGAAAGCTAGTCTGTTGGGAGCCGTTGGTGAGGTATGTGGATGGACAAAAGGAACACCGAGGCACTCGGAAACATGGTAGTGGGACGATGAAGTTGGAAAGAGGATTGACGAGAAGAGGAAGAAGTTCAAGGAGTGGCAGAAGGCGAAGGGTACGGGAGCAGAAACAGCAGAGCATGAAAGTTATAAGGCAGCCAAGAAGGCTGCAAAGAAAGAGGTAGCAAAGGCGCATGAGGCATGTAGGAAAATGGTCGGAGAACGCTTGGATTCGGAAGAGGGTCAGAGAGCAGTATTCAGGATTGCATAGCAGATAGCGAAAGAGAGGTGTGATGTGATGGGGGTGAGTTGCTTGAAGGATAAAGTGGGACAAATCGTTGTGGACCCAGATGGAATTAAAGGAAGATGGAAAAGATATATGGAAATGCTGTTGAATACAGAGAATAAATGGCATGGCAACATCGAGAGTAACCCAGTTTTAGGACCGGCAGAGAAGATAACTGAGAAGGAAGTTGAAGCGATAAAAGCAATGAAGAGAAGAAAAGCGGGAGGGCCGACGGGAGTTGTGGGAGATATGTTGAAGGCAGCAGGAAGTTGGGGTGTGAAGAGAATGACAGAGATCTGTAATCTGGTGGTGAAAGAAGGCCGCATTCCAGTGGATTGGGAACTGAGTACCCTCGTCCCTCTATACAAGGGGAAAGGTGACCCTCTGGAGTGTGGCTCATACCGAGCGATAAAGTTATTGGAGCATGGAATGAAGGTATTGGAAAGGGTGTTGGAGAGGAGGATAAGGAAGAAGGAAATAAGGAAACGAAAGGCTGACACAACATCACACATACGGACCCTCTATCTAACCCAGGGAAAGGAAAGGAAGCAAATAATAAAAACAATATTCGCAGGGAATTGAAATAAAACGGGATACGAGGATAGGAATGGAATTGGGTTCAGGCCTGTTTGAAGAACAGTTTCATCGATGCTTGTCAGAGCGGGGCTTGGCGGGAACAAACGTGAATGGACCAGTAATCACGTTCTGCAATTCCTTTTCTCCTTTGATCCTTTTCCTTTCCTCAACCTCCTTCATACAACACAGCAAATCCCTCAGCTCAGAAAGTTAATCGAGGTCGACTCCTTCATGTAGCACTCGCCAAGCCTGATCACAGCATGAAGCATATAGCGTTTTCCACAGAGACCCAAGAAGCGCCTTTTTACACAGAATACGCTGTTTTCCTTTTTGTCCACCTCCTTCATGCACAATGAATCCTTCAGGAAGTTCATAGAGATCGAGTCTCCCACACCAACATGCTCACTGAAGCCATTCACGCTACGAGCAAGCATTCCTATTTACCGCACCGCCAAGAGACGTTCTTCTTCCTCTTCCTGAATCATTTCCCGCACTTTCTTGCTTGAAAGGAAAAGGGTTGAATACTTTCCAAAGCTGTTTTTGTGCACCACCACCAACAGTCAAAATCACGTGGCATAAAAAGTGGGAGTGGATATGGGCTAAACTTTAAGAAAAAAGAAAAATAAATACGAAAAGGTCCTAGTTGGCGATCCACAGCTGAACTGGCATTTCTATGCAATACACCCTAAACGACATGACTCCTAAACAATTGACATTCCCACAAACGTAAAAATATATATTCTTTTAGTTTGGTTCCGAGGCCACAAGATAAATTACACTCAACTTTTGCATCTGTTGGTGAAAGGAGAAGTGTGTGTGTGTGTGTGTGTGTGTGTGTGTGTGTGTGTGTGTGTGTGTGTGTGTGTGTGTGTGTGTGTGTGTGTGTGTGTGTGTGTGTGTTTGTGTGTGTGTGTCCTTTGTGGGACAAAAATGTCCATGTCCAAAATGTCCAAAACACAGCCATTTCATGTGGTTATCTCATTATCTTTTGGTGGAAAATCCACTATACTGTTTCTCATATGTTTCTTCTATGTTGATGTGATTTTAATGTGTTTGTTAAACTACATTTATATGATATTTTATGTTTGTTCAACGACATTTCAAAACAAAAAGTGATGTTGCATTGATGGGTTGACTGACTGCCTGGACGCAACTGAGGTTGTGGATCCATTGATTTACCATCAATTGATGTGGATCCATGATCGAGGTTGTGGATCTGCCGTTTGGAGAGGTCCTGGGCTGAAAGGATCGAAACCTCGAGGAAGAACGGTGCCCAGCTGATGATCCATGCAGTCGGGAAACTAGTCAATTGCTTACGGGTTAAAGTTCTTGCTTTAGGTGGAGAAATATGTTTGAGGTTTACAATTTAAATAACGTTGAATATGGGATGTTGTAAAATTAACATCATTTACAACAATCCTTTAAATTATTTAAGTTTACGAACAACCGATACTGTACAATTGATTGTGTGTGTGTGTGTGTGTGTGTGTGTGTGTGTGTGTGTGTGTGTGTGTGTGTGTGTGTGTGTGTGTGTGTGTGTGTGTGTGTGTGTGTGTGTGTGTGTGTGTGTGTGTGTGTGTAAGAGAGGGATGGAATTGTAAGGAACAAATGAAAAAACGAGGTGTGTGTGTGTGTGTGTGTGTGTGTGTGTGTGTGTGTGTGTGTGTGTGTGTGTGTGTGTGTGTGTGTGTGTTATAAGTTATAACCACAGCCACCACGAGATAATTAATATGAACAGGAAATGATAGGGACCTGACTTCTCTCATCCAGGGATATTTCTCACATATCCTTTATTCTCGTGAGTTCGATTTGCATTCAGGAACAGAACAATTATGCTTATCAATTTTTAAATCTCCACTCTTCCATCTAAATTCTGAAAATTATGTTGAAAATGTATTTGAATTACAGATTGTGCACCAGTAATGGCAGGTTAAAAGTAACCTGCGACCGAACCAATTCAGTGTAAGCACACACACAGCCAACATTCCGTTTTAGCATTCAAGAAGTCGTTTAGCATTCATACATCACTTCAAAAGTCCGTATTCGTTGACATAAGCATCCCACTCATGGTTTTTTTTCTGGGAGTGTATGCCCCAATGTGTACATGTGATCACATAACGTGAGCCTTGAATCCTGTTTCCCCAAAATTTTAAATTGACATCAATGGATCAAGTCCAATATGCAAGTGCACACCCACCATTCCGTTTTCTCCTCCCTCTGTAACCATTTCATCTCTTCCCACATGCTCATGTGGTTTTAGCTTGACATTCATTGGATGATGGTTAGCAATGATCAATGTCCATTAGGCACATTCAACCCATTGCATTATTGATTGGCTTAATCCAGCACAAATAATCCAAAGTTGGGCACACAGATCACTTTGTGGTTTTTGCTGACTACCAAAACATTGTATACTAATCCTGTGTGTGTGTGTGTGTGTGTGTGTGTGTGTGTGTGTGTGTGTGTGTGTGTGTGTGTGTGTGTGTGTGTGTGTGTGTGTGTGTGTGTGTGTGTATGTCTATATATATATATATATATTGTTGTGGATATGAGAATGTTTTTTTATTTTATTGTTGTGGTAAAATGTTGTTGTAAAAGGTTGTTGTAAAATATCACCCCTCCTCCCTCCGTTTGTGGTTGTATAAAGGTCAAAGGGCGTTCCCGTAGTTAGTCCATAAAACATACATGCAGGACACGATATATCTTGTTTGACAGTTATATCCTTATTATGTGTATTAGTGTAAGGCTGTGTCTTCCATTAATTGAAATACTCCATTGCACCAGTGAAAGAGATAGATTCCCTTCATTCCCACTCCCAACACTTCCATTCCCCCCCGGCCGGCAATTGCAATTCGCATTGCCAACTGCATGTTGGGCGGTTTTCCCTTCATCCGCCATTGACCACGAGGCAGGGTTGGGGGAAGGAAGGCGGGTCCCCACCTCGTCAGAGAGGGGAGGAGTGATCCAGCCCCACTCGACCAACCATGAACAAGGGGTTTGGCTTGAGAGGGCGGGGAGAGAACGTTTGGGGGAGGTTCGCAAAGGTTGAGGGGCGGGGCCTATATAACCCACGGCGGGGGTGTTCCCAGGAGAGATGCACTCTGAGTTGGTCTGAGTCGGTTGCCAGAGGGAGTTGGTGGTCAAGGGAGAGTCGTGAAGAGTCAGTCAGTGGAGTCGGTGGTCAGTTGGTTGCGGTGAGGAGTCGGTGGTGAGGAGTGAGAGAACCAAGAAAGAGTTGAGGGTTTGGACCAGACGAGTCGGACAAGGCCTGGCAAAGCACGCGACGTACACAGCAGCCAAAACAGCAGCGTGGGGCCTGGCCTGAACGGCGGCTGCTAAACGCGCCGGTTGTGCTGCGGGATCCCCTTGGACCTCCCTCTCCCTCCAGCCATCCACCTCCTGCCTTTCCACCCTTCTTGTATACGTGAGTTTGTTTTGTTTGTTCTGTCCCTGGGTATTTAATTAAGTCTGTAGGTAAGCTAGTATTTTCCCTGTGTCACCTGCGTCTTATGTGTTGTAAATAAACTTGATTGCTCCTTTTTGCTTGTGTGTGTAAATAATAAACCCCATTACTCGTCTGTACGTCTTCTCGTTTTATTCCTTTTTCCTCTTGCATTACGTCGTTTTTGTCTTTTCCCTCATTGAGCAGCTGTGGTGCGATCCGGCCAAAGTCCTGGGTGAATCGGGTGAGTCAGGGATCCTGTTAGGTCGCGGCAATACCAAACTGCTCGGTAACTAACATCTTAATCCGCGATCAGTAACAATTGGTTGTCAGGAGTTGGATTCGGACCTGGGACTAAATTTGTTAGGCCCAAATTTTGGAACACCAATTGTGTTATCAGTAACAATTGGTGTCTGGGAGTGGGATTCAAGGCCCGAACCAAATTTTTTAAAAAACGAATAGAGGAAACAAAAAATTTGGTCAAAATTTGGAGCGGCCGAAATTTGTTTTGTTTTATAAAACCCGAATTTTGAAATCGTGCCATGGCTGGTCAAGGCGATCGAATGCCGGTGGGTGAGCTAGAGGAGGGGTTAGGAGTAACCCAGGATCAAATGGAGGGGAGCAATGAGGAGGCGGTTGAGGGAGTATCAGACGCACAAAATGGCGGCCTCGCGCACATGATTATTGTGGCGCCAAATTTAGCCGCGCCCGTGACCGTAGCAGCGCCGCCGATGGATTGGGGCCTATTTATGGAACAAATAAAGGCGCTCATGGTCCAGACAAGTGAAGACCTGGGGGTAATGGGGAACCGGATGGATGCTCAGAGTGAGCAATTGGGAGTAATGAGAGACGAAGCGAGGGGTACCGGTGAGGGATTAGACAAGAAATTTGAGGGGTTAGACAATGGGATAAAAGAGGTGAAAAATGCATTAATGGGGTTAGAAAATAGGATGGAAGGCAAATTGCGGGAGATAGGGGAGCAATCCGCCCGAGAAATTAAACAAATGGGAGAGCAGATAGAGGAGGTAAAAATCGGGGTAGAAACCAAACTGGATGCTCAGAGGGATGAATTGGGACAGATGAGGGCGGCATCTACAAAAGAAAGGGAGGAGATGAAGGAGGAGATACGATGAGGTGTGGGTGAGGAGGTTTCAGGGCTACGCGAGGAGGTAAAGCGAGGTGAGAAGCGTATGGAGAAAGAGGTGAGAAATAATACGGCAAAGTTACAAGGGGGAATAGAAGATCTGACGGAGGAGGTGGAACAGCTGACGGAGGGACAAACGAAGTTAGTGGAGCAGATTCAAAGGAACACTGCAGTACTCGGAGGGTTAAAGGCGACACAAAAAGAAATTAAAAACGAATTAATAGCGACGCAGAGGCAATGTCAGATGGTACGTGAGGAACTGACAATGAGGGTGGACGAGGTGACAGAGATAATGGAGACAAAGGACCGGCAGGTGAGGATGCACATAGAGACGGTCACGGTAGCCTTAGAGGACGAACTTGAGGAGACGCACCGAGAAATAAAAGAGGTTAAACAAAAATTAGAGGAAGTGGAAGAAGAGGTGAGTGAAATTAAGAAGGGACGAACAGAAACTAAAAGAGAAATCCAGGAGGAGGTGATGGAATTGGTACAAGGTCGGTGCTCAACTCATGATGTGATGCTCACTAACCAAATAAAAAGTTTGCAGGTGGCAAAGGAGGTGCGGAGACGAGGTACGGAGGTGAGTGGCAATGTACATGATGTAAGGAAAGCTTCAGTCGGCTTGGGGATTGGTTTGGATCCGGGTGTTCGTGAAAGGCCGTTGGTGAAGTGTGCGACAGGTCTGGTGTGCGAAAAAGGAGGTGTGCGAGAATGTCCGACCATGGGGTGTGTGAGGAAAAAGTGCACGCCGAGGAGTGAGTGTGCCGTCAAGAGTGAGTCGGTCGTAGCGCGTGTGTGAGGGAGCACAGGGAAGCGCGGTGTGGTGAGTGTTACGGAGGAAGTAACGAAAAAGTGTGCGCAAGAGGATGCGCGAGAAAGGTGTGTAACGGACGGGTGCATGGGGAAAGCGCATGCTGTCAAGAGTAAGGGAGAATGCATGCCTGTGGTCAGTGTTACAGAGGGTGTAACGGGACAATGTGCGGAAGAGTGTGCACGAGAAAGGTGTGTAACGGACAGGTGCATGAGGAAAGAGTGCGCTGTCGAGAGTAAGGGTGAGTGCGCGACCGAGAGTGGAGGTGAGAGTAGTGAGAGTGACACGGAGCGTGAGTTGGTTGTGGCAGGTGAGCGAGGATGTACACCTGGAATGGAAGGATGCACACCTGGAATGGTAGAGCGTGAGTGGGAATGCACGCTGGAATTGGTAGTGAGGCACGTGGTTGGGTGCGTGAGAGCACACCTGTGATTGTCACAAAGGAGGTGACCGAGAAAGGGGCGCGAAGAGGTGTGTTGGTGAGGTGTGCGAGCGACGAATGTGTGCCAAGGTGTTCGGTGGTCAGGTGTGTGACCAAGTCGGTGAGCGGAATGAGAGTACCTGGGTGTGTAAGGAAAGGTATGAGCAAGCAAGGGGTAGGGTATGCATGTAAGCGTCCAGGTGAAGCATCGACGGTAACCGGTTTAGCGGTTAGAGCGACTTATAGCCGAATCGAGCCCTCGGTGCGGGCCGGGCTTCGCGTGCCGCGAGAACCAGCGGGGATCCGAGCCACGGCGGGTTCGAAAGGACCGCCGTGCGCGATCCACGCTGGGCCTCGCGTGGAACGGCCGCGTCCGGGCTCCACTAGGCGGAGCGGGCAGCCCGATAGGAAGAGTCGTCATGGCGACCACTTTCTATTGAGACGTGCCGGCAGGTCGAGATCGGGACATTGGATGGCTCCACGCCGAGGTGGTGCGTGGGATCTCGGCCCGGGTAAGCCCCCGCCCCTGCCCCGAATGCGGGACGCATCCAGCCGCCGGCACAAAAGAATCCGCGTTCATTGCTCGGCTGTACGAAGCCGGGCTGTAGACGTGAATTGGCGCACCGAGAGGATGTAATAAGTAGACGGATGATGATAGTAGTGATTTGATACGAAATTTATAATAGTGGGTAGAATTGGCAGTAAATGGAAAATTTTTGAATTGGTTGGAATTTGGACGAGCAAAATTGATAGAGAGACCCCCGATGTGGTGGGATGGCAAATCCACCATCCCTCACAGGTGGGGGCAAATGCGCAATAGTTTATGGGGTGGCTATGACAACCGAGCCAGGGAGGACTTGGATAATTGTAGGGATCTAGCGAAGATGACATTAGGTAACGTTAAGGTTAGTTAGTGACAAGGATGCCTGTAGTGGGGACGCAGGTAGTTTAATGTGGATGATAATGACGTGGGAGCGCAATAGTTTAAAGGGATGACTGGGAAGCGCAAGTTTCAGAGGGGAGTAATAGTTAGCTGAGATGATGCCGTGTGTTTGAAGATTGAACAGGTGTGATTGAACAGGTGTGATTGCACAGGTGTGCAACTGAACAGGTGTGTGGAGCAGTGTATGAGGGAGTAGTGGTGATGTGTGTTGTGTTGACCAACTGGTCCAGGAAGAGGAGGAGGGTGCAGGTGGCACCAGGTATGATTGCACAGGTGTGCAACGACAGGTGAATGGAGGACAGGTGTGTGGAATAAATGGTTGTATGGAATAAATGGTATGGAGTATAGGAATGGATGGTCGTGGAGTGAGTATGGTGGAAATTGTGGAGTGGAGTGGATGGTGCGAAGGTGTGAATGGGGGAAGAGTGGACCCCCATCACGGATACCCGGGGCGGGTAGTCTAAGTGTTAGGTAGAGGGTATAGGTAAATTGTGGTTGGATATTGGCATCTGTGGTGCGAGGTGAAAGAATGGTATTTGGATGGGTGCATTAGTGTTGTGGAAATGGCTGGGCGTGTAGCCTGTTAGTGTGTGTAGTTGGTTTGGGCACTCCACCACTGTGAGGATGTCGGCCAGGTGAGGCCGCAGGTGGGCTCTGGGAGCCGGTAGTTGTGGATGGGGCCCGAGGATCCGGAGGACGGACCCGGGTAGCCCAGTGCCAGAGGGCACCAGGGGGTGACAGAGCCAGGAGAGGGCCTGCCCCAGTTAGTTAGGTTAGGGTGAGGAGATAGGTAAGCTTGGGTGGCAACTACAGTGGTGGAGGTGTGCAGGTGGGTAGACCTGCTGGGAGAGCGACACGTCACAGCCCAGAAATTGTGCGAGGCACCGGGAGATGAATCGGGGGAGTGAGACCCCAAATTGAGAAGCACCACAGTTTGGTCAATGGGAATTGGTTTTTAGAACCCATAGTGTAAGTTGGCCAATGGATTGGCAGGGGAAGACCCCGGGTAGTGTAAAGTGTGTTAAAATCATTTAGAGGATAGTTAGGATGAAGGATCTCCTCGCACCATCTGCATCCACTCACCTGAGGTGACAGGTACTCCGCACCATGCCATGTTTAATTATTTTTGATGCAAATGTTTTGGATTGTGAGACGCATCATGACGTGGGTGTGACATTGTGCTTTGATGTTCCATCTCTGCCTCCTTATGAGGATTGATGATGAATTTGGTGATGGCAAATTTTGAAGTAGAGGGATTGTGGAGACGAATTTGATATAGGGGAAATATGGGGAAGACGTGACAGTAGTGACGAATTTGTAAATGTGTAGATTTTTGTACATATGGGGTAAGGGCAAGGGTAGGGTAGGTGACAGGGGGGTGACGTACGGTAGGGACGAGCTTTCTCACTTCGCCCTCCGTACACATTTCGCCTTGCATTGCCTTCTTCATGTGTACCCTTGTGACCTTACCCCTCGCTCAATTGTCTTTCCCCTTTTGTCTCCCACATGACCTGTGCGCCAATGGGTGCTGAGGGGAGCGTGCGTGGGTCGGCCATTGTGCGCCCGAAATTCCCAGAACCAGCTGTCTGCATCGATGCACCACATTATGGACCACATGTCTGTGGCCGAGCACCACTTATGGACCCCATGGGTTGGGGCATGGCCCCTCTGCTGGAACCGGCCATGAGGGCCTGAAATCTTGCTGGCGGACCTTGGCTACAGGGCACCGATGCCCCACAGGTGAACCACACTAGTCGGCCCTGTGGGCTATAAATAAAATCAAATAAAAAGGACACATTGGGTGCATTTTTCAGTTCAAATAGGCCGCCAGTAAGAACATGAAGGAAAAGACAACAACGGGAAGAAATAATAATAACCAGCAGAGGGAGCCGAAGAGCAAGAGATCACCTGCAGGGTTAGGGGTTGTTGATTTTATTTTTATGGAACACTGATGAACTATGGTGACTGCACGGATTGGTGCTTGGGTGTGTATTGGTGCGTTTTTGGGTGCTTTAATGGTGCGTCGATGCAGAGCAGGCTGTCTCCCCCCCAGAAAGAACAATCACAGGTCCTGGGTTAGTTTTGTAAATAAAAATAGCGTCATTGTAAATAATGCTTCCCACCGTCAGTGTATAGTTTGAAGACCATTCCGCAATTCGGTTAACTGTGGGCGTAAGTCTGTTAGGCAGGGTGCAATGGAGCAGCGGGACACATTTATTTATGTTTTAAAACTGCCGCACTCAGGGTCAGGTTAAAAGTAGAGGGAACTACACCTACGTGCCACACTAAGGTAAAAGTTATAGGCCCGGGACGTGCCTAAGGGGAGGAGGGTGCAGTGTTGTGGATATGAGAATGTTTTTTTATTTTATTGTTGTGGTAAAATGTTGTTGTAAAAGGTTGTTGTAAAATATCACCCGTCCTCCCTCTGTTTGTGGTTGTATAAAGGTCAAAGGGCGTTCCCGTAGTTAGTCCATAAAACATACATGCAGGACACGATATATCTTGTTTGACAGTTATATCCTTATTATGTGTATTAGTGTAAGGCTGTGTCTTCCATTAATTGAAATACTCCATTGCACCAGTGAAAGAGATAGATTCCCTTCATTCCCACTCCCAACACTTCCATTCCCCCCTGTCCGTCAATTGCAATTCGCATTGCCAACTGCATGTTGGGCGGTTTTCCCTTCATCCGCCATTGACCACGAGGCAGGGTTGGGGGAAGGAAGGCGGGTCCCCACCTCGTCAGAGAGGGGAGGAGTGATCCAGCCCCACTCGACCAACCATGAACAAGGGGTTTGGCTTGAGAGGGCGGGGAGAGAACGTTTGGGGGAGGTTCGCAAAGGTTGAGGGGCGGGGCCTATATAACCCACGGCGAGGGTGTTCCCAGGAGAGATGCACTCTGAGTTGGTCTGAGTCGGTTGCCAGAGGGAGTTGGTGGTCAAGGGAGAGTCGTGAAGAGTCAGTCAGTGGAGTCGGTGGTCAGTTGGTTGCGGTGAGGAGTCGGTGGTGAGGAGTGAGAGAACCAAGAAAGAGTTGAGGGTTTGGACCAGACGAGTCGGACAAGGCCTGGCAAAGCACGCGACGTACACAGCAGCCAAAACAGCAGCGTGGGGCCTGGCCTGAACGGCGGCTGCTAAACGCGCCGGTTGTGCTGCGGGACCCCCTTGGACCTCCCTCTCCCTCCAGCCATCCACCTCCTGCCTTTCCACCCTTCTTGTATACGTGAGTTTGTTTTGTTTGTTCTGTCCCTGGGTATTTAATTAAGTCTGTAGGTAAGCTAGTATTTTCCCTGTGTCACCTGCGTCTTATGTGTTGTAAATAAACTTGATTGCTCCTTTTTGCTTGTGTGTGTAAATAATAAACCCCATTACTCGTCTGTACGTCTTCTCGTTTTATTCCTTTTTCCTCTTGCATTGCGTCGTTTTTGTCTTTTCCCTCATTGAGCAGCTGTGGTGCGATACGGCCAAGGTTCTGGGTGAATCGGGTGAGTCAGGGATCCTGTAACGGTCGCGGCAATACCAAACCGCTCGGTAACTAACATCTTAATCCGCGATCAGTAACAATATATATATATGTATATATATATATATATATATATAGATATATATATATATATATATATATATATATATATATAGATATATCTATCTATATCTATCTATCTATATAATTATAAAATTGAAATCTTGCGTGTTTGTGTGTAACATTCGATCGGTCCGGGGGCGTGGCTTACCCCTTTGAGAGAGTAGTAATATCCACCATTTTATTAACTCGCATAGCTTTGAGGCCTGTTTTGTAGGCCCGTGGTGTCTTGCTCTCTCTCCCAGCTTTATTTCAAATCAAATTCGATATATCATTTCATTTTTCACAGTCGTTAACATAGTTTTAGACTCGGTTGAAAAAAAACGGGAAGAAAATCGCGCCACGTTGATATACGAAAATACACCGCCTAAAATAACAGGCATACAGTATATATCTTCGTTATTTCATTCAACATTATTACCCGGAAGTAAAATATGTTTCAGGAAATTACCGAGAGATATTTCTTCGATTTTTAAAAATTATTTATATGCGCATACACTTTAAATAGGTTTATTTGAAATCTTTAATTTTTACAATGTAATTTATTTGTCATTTGATGATCGGCAAAAATATGTTTCAGGAAATTACCGAGAGATATTTCTTCGATTTTTTAAATTATTACCGCTTCCATCTGATTTCATTTTTATCGATGGTTTTAGACTCGGTAAAAGAAATAATTGAGAACATTCACGCACACACGGGAAATTGCAGAGATATATTTTTAAAATCGCGCCACGTTGATATACGAAAATACACCGCCTAAAATAACAGGCATACAGTATATATCTTCGTTATTTCATTCAACATTATTACCCGGAAGTAAAATATGTTTCAGGAAATTACCGAGAGATATTTCTTCGATTTTTTTAATTATTTATATGCGCATACACTTTAAATAGGTTTATTTGAAATCTTTAATTTTCACAATGCAATTTATTTGTCATTTGATGATCGGCAAAACGATAGCACAAACACAATACTATTTGCAGGAAGAATGTCGTATCAACCCTCCGACGGCGCTACGGACGCGGACAACGAATCACACCTCACGTCTATGGACGCGAATAGCAACATTCCTTCAAGTTCTCGTGCGGAAGCAGTATCTCCGAGGGGTGCTGAAACAGATGATGGGAGATCACGACGTCTTCAGCAGCAACGAGAAAGCCAAAGGAAGTCAACATGCTGAAACGCCTGAGCAAAGGTCACAGCGCCTTCAGCTGCAAAGACAAAGGGCAAGGATGAGAAGGAGTGCTGAGACGGAGGAGGTGAGAGCGCAGCGTCTTCAGGAGGAACGAGAGAGAGTCAGCTTGCGAAGGGATGCGGAATCTGCAGAGGAGACATCACAGCGCCATCAAGAGCAGCAAGAAAGAGATCGTATGAGGAGAGATGCGGAATCTGCAGAGGAGACGGCACAGCGTCTTCAGGAGCAGCGAGAAAGAGATAGGATAAGGGAAGTTCTTGAGACAAGGCAGAGAAACGCGCAGAATGCAAGAAATTTCACTTCTGCTGACGTCGGTGCGATGGACAAGATTTGTCCACATTGTAGAGCGCTTCTTTTCCAAGGTGAAACAGCTCATTTTTGCTGCACGAATGGAAAGGTGTCCTTGGGAAATCTGGGACCTTTACCCCATCAATTACACTGTTTGCCGGCGATGGACCCACAGCGAACGAATTCCGCAGGAACATCAGACAATACAACTGTCTATTTCAAATGACATCATTTAGAGGAAGCCAAGTTTCTCCTCGGCACGGTGCATGGAGCCCATCGGTCATAATTCAGGGTCAAATACATCATCGTATCGGTTCCTTCTTGCCAAATGCGGATGAACAACCGAAATTCCTCCAAATTTATTTCTTAGATCCACATGACAGCGTACAGTTGAGGATGCGGATACTCACCAATGCTGGTATTCACCGTGATGTAGTTGGAGCATTAGAGACCGTGCTGAGACAAGTGAATCCTTACGTTCACTCGTTCCGCATGGCACGCGAGGAAATAGGCAATTTGCCAGAGGCGTTCGTTCTTATTGATCCCAACAGGAGACCAGCTGGTGAACATGAGAGGAGGTTCAATGGTCAAATCGCTGATGAAGTGGGTGTCGTTGTGAAGAATACTGTCGATCCTCAAGCTACAGCGCGTCACATTGTATTGAAAGCAAGAGGAGGAGCGCTGCAAAGTATTTCTGAGTTGCACCGTTCTTACGACGCACTCCAGTATGTTCTCTTCTTCCCATTCGGAGATGACGGATGGCAGCCCGAAATGAACATGACCAATGGCAGGAGATTGACTGCCATGAAATACTACTCCTACCGAATAATGAACCACGAGGATGAGTTCAACTACCTCCTCAGAGGGGGGCGTCTGTCTGTTCCAGCAGTATCTTGTTGATATGGCAGCCAAAATGGAAGGCACAAGATTGGCGTTTATAAGACTGAACCAGGCATCGCTGAGGTCTGCTACATACAGTGGCTTCACTGATGCTCTCAATGACAATGACAATTTGTCCAACATCGGACGCCGCGTACTACTGTCATCGACATTTGTAGGGGGGCCGAGGTATATGATGGAGCGATGTCAAGATGCCATGATGTACGTAAGAAAATATGGTAACGCGACCTACTTCATCACTATGACGTGTAATCCAAAGTGGCCTGAAATCTCCAATAACCTGTTTCCTCACCAAAGTGAGAACGACAGACCGGATCTCATTGCGAGAGTGTTTGAGTTGAAGAAAACGGTGTTCATTAAATACCTCACTGGATCAGAAGGCTTCTTCGGGAACTGTATCGCTCACGTTGTGTGTGTGGAGTACCAAAAGCGAGGTCTCCCTCACATACACTGTTTGCTGTGGCTCGATGAAGCTTCAAAGCCGAGACCACAAGACTATGATCGATTTGTACAAGCTGAAATACCAGATCCCGATGAAGATCCAGAGGGACACAGACTGGTGTTGAAGCACATGATCCATGGTCCATATTGTTCCACAGCAACTGGATGCTGGAAGAATGGAGCATGCAGACACAGATACCCGCGGTCATATGCTCCGTACACACGGTGCGGAGACGATTCGTACCCCATATATAGAAGAAGATCCCCAGCAATGGGAGGATTTGAAGGGCACCAAGAAGGGAGGCAACGACGACCTGTTACAAATCAGTGGGTTGTTCCCCATAATCTCTATCTCCTGAAAACGTTTGATTGCCACATCAACGTTGAAATATGCTGCTCTATAAAGTCGATCAAGTATGTTATTAAGTATGCCATGAAAGGTAGCGATCAAGCTACGTATGCACTGCGCACAAACGACGAGATAACGGAGTACTTGACGGGTAGATACATTGGACCTTCAGAGGCTGTTGCCTCCATTCTTGGATTCTCAGTCCATGACAGGAAGCCGGCCGTTATCCGTTTAGGAGTACATCTGCCAAATGACCAACAGGTATTTTTTGCTGGGAACGTTCGTGAACAAAGAAATAATCCCAATATGGCCAAAACCACGTTGACAGAGTTTATGGATCTTTGCAGACGTGACCATTTCGCTAAGACACTGTTGTACGTGGATGTTCCGAGATTCTATACATGGACCAAGAAGAGATGGCAACGAAGAAAACAGGGCAGACCGGTGGAGGGCAACCCTGGAATGTTTGAGGATGACATATTGGGACGAGTTTACACTATTTCGCCGCGTACTGGTGACCTGTACTATTTCCGACTACTCCTCCACCACGTGAGAGGGCCGACTTCGTTCGAAGTCCTGAGAACGTGTGATAATGTCATTCTACCCACATTCAAAGACGCTTGCAGAGAAATGGGTTTGCTGCAAGGAGACGTTGTCTGGCGCGAGACTCTGGAGGATGCTGAGAGGACACGCTTTCCCAGACCCATGAGGGATTTGTTCGTTGTGCTCCTCACACAAAGTGAAGTCGACAATCCATTGGATCTATGGGAACGTTTCAAGGACGCTATGGCTGAAGATTATCTTCTCGCTCATCGACGATCTGCAAATGATCCCAATATTGCCATCAACGAGCGCCACCATGACTTGGCTCTATCGTATTTGCAACAGAAACTGCAATTGTTGAACAGAACTGTTGCACATTTTCACTTGCCGACTCCAACGACTGTTCTTCGTCATGAAGGGATTGCCAACATTCACCTACTGAGAGAACTCCAATACGACACGGAGGAACAACAGCGAATCGTAGACGAAAGGCAGCTTCTGCTCAATGATGAGCAGAGAGTTGTCTATGACTTTGCGTGCGGTTGCATCCGCACGAATCAGTCATCAATGATTTTCATTGACGCGCCTGGAGGCACAGGGAAGACGTTTCTTATTAACCTGATTCTCTCTAAAGTGAGAGCGAGTGGAGAAGTTGCCCTTGCGGTGGCCTCATCTGGCATAGCTGCTACCCTCATGCCTGGTGGAAGAACAGCGCACTCAAGGTTCCAAATCCCTCTGACACCGAGGGAAGATGGCGTATGCAACATCGATAAAAATTCCACTATCGCAGACCTCTTTCGAAGTACAAAACTCATCGTGTGGGATGAGTGTCCTATGATCAGGAGAGAGAGTTTCGAGGCTGTGGATCGCACGTTGCGTGATATATGTGACAAAGACGAGCCTTTTGGAGGGATCTTGACGATATGCTGTGGTGATTTCCGTCAACTTCTGCCCGTGGTGAAAAGAGGGTGTGATGCTGATGTTGAGAATGCGTGCATAAAGAAGTCCTACTTATGGCAGAGCTTTGGAATGTTTCACTTGGGAACTAATATGCGACTGACCGACGGAAGTGGGCAGTTTTCAAGATTTTCGCTCGACATCGGCGAGGATAGAATCGAGAAAAATGCGGATGATGAGATAGATTTGCCAGAGGATATACTGCTGACAGCGAGTGGGCTTGATGAGTGCATCGATACCATATATCCATCATTCGCCAATCCGATGGAGGTTTTTTCAGCAAGGTCTATATTAGTGCCCCTCAACGATATGATGCGAAACATCAATTCAAGATGCATCACAAGGTTCCCTGGTGCTAGCAAGGAGTATGCTGCGTTCAACAGTGTGACTGAGGGTACTGATGCGACGCACTTCCCAACGGAATTCCTAGAATCCGTTGAAGTCTCGGGATTGCCGCCGCACAACCTCGAGCTCAAAAAAGGATCCCCTATCATTTTGATGCGGAACTTGGACCCTACGAAACTTTGCAACGGGACGCGCATGATTGTTGAGGACATGCTTCGAAATATTATAGTTGCGAGGATCATAAGTTCAACGTTTGAAGGCGAAACTGTAATGCTCCCTCGGATCCGACTAAATCTGTCGGAAGCTGAGGATATCCCTTTGCAGCGCTGCCAGTTCCCCATACAATCCTGCTTCGCAATGACGATCCATAAGGCGCAAGGGCAAACTATGGAGAATGTGCTGGTCTACCTGGAGAAACCGGTCTTCCAGCATGGTCAGCTGTATGTGGCGCTCAGTCGAGGGAAGAGGAAAGAGAACGTGCGAGTTTATGTAAATGGAGGATCGTCGACAAAGAACATCGTCATCAGAAGTGTCCTCTGACAACCAAATCGTGGTAGTCCACGGGTCGCGTGTTTTTTTCAAAAAAAAAAAAAAAAAAAAAAAAAAAAACGTGATTGGAGATAAGGGCCGAAATCACTTGTCACAGGTAAGTGATTTAGAATGCTGGAGAGGTGAGCCTTATGGCTTGCTGGCCCAAATAATCTCCCTGATGATGTCCAGCGTTCGCTTTAGTTCTATTCTCATATCTATTCAAACTGACTGACCCAACGGGTCATGGGTCGTCTAGTATATATATATATGTGTGTGTGTGTGTGTGTGTGTGTGTGTGTGTGTGTGTGTGTGTGTGTGTGTGTGTGTGTGTGTGTGTGTGTGTGTGTGTGTGTGTGTGTGTGTGTGTGTGTGTGTGTGTGTGTGTGTACGTACATACATATACAGTGCATTCAGAAAGTATTCAGACCCCTTCACTTTTTCACATTTTGTTATGTTGCAGCCTCATGCTGAAATCGTTTAAATTCATTTTTTCCCTCATCAATCTACACTCAATACCCCATAATGACAAAGAGAAAACAGGATTTTAGAATGTTTTGCAAATTTATTAAAAAGAAAAAACTGAAATATCACATTGACATAAGTATTCAGACACTTTGCAATGCCACTTCAAATTTAGCTCAGGTGCCTCCCATTTCTCTTGATCATCTTTGAGATGTTTCTACACCTTGATTGGAGTCCACCTGTGGCAAATTCAATTGATTGGACATGATTTGGAAAGCCACACACCTGTCTATATAAGGTCTCACAGCTGACAATGCATATCAGAGCAAAAACCAAGCCATGAGGTCGAAGGAACTGCCTGCAGAGCTCAGAGACAGGATTGTGTCGAGGCACAAATTTGGGGAAGTCTACAAAAAAATTCTGCTGCATTGAAGGTTCCCAAGAGCACAGTGGCCTCCATAATTCTTAAATTGAAGAAGTTTGGAACAACCAGGACTCTTCCTCGAGCTGGCCGCCCGGCCAAACTGAGCAATCGGGGGAGAAGGGCCTTGGTAATAGACGTGACCAAGAACCCGATGGTCACTCTGGCTGAGCTCCAGAGATCCTGTGTGGAGATGGGAGAAACTTCCAGAAGGACAACCATCACTGCAACACTCCACCGATCTGGCCTTTATGGCAGAGTGGCCAGACGGAAGCCTCTCCTCAGTGAAAGACACATGAAAGCCAACAGAATCTTGTTTCTCACAGTCTGAAAGTCCTTTAGGTGCTTTTTTGCAAACTCCAAGCGGGCTTTCGTGTGTCTTCTTGGAGATGATTGTTCAGAAAGTAGATGGGAGCGTTGTCCAGTCGGTCTTTTCAGAGAGAAAGATTGAGAGTGTGAGATTTGTCAGGATTGAAAGACATGTTCCACTTGTTTGACCAGTCTGTGATTTTGTCGAGGTCTGCAGAGAGTGATGAGGCTGCAGACTGCTGATCTGAGGGATGAGGTATGGAGCGGCAGAGAGTGGAATCATCAGCAAAGAGATAGAGGATTTTCCAGAGAGTCGGAGAGATCATTGATGAAGACCAGAAAGAAAAAGCACAGGGCCCAGAACACTGCCTTAGGGAACTCCAGCCTGAACAGGAAGGGGAGATGAGAGAAATCCATTCAGGGCTACACGTTGACGACGACCAGAGAGGAAGTCCGCAAGCCATGCTTGGAGATTTCCATGGATACCAGAGGAGGAGAGTTTGCTGAGCAGAGCGGGGTGCCAGACCGTATCGAAGCCACGTGATATGTCAAGGGAGACAGGTCTGATTTCCTGTTTGGCATTGAGGACCTCCATCCATTTTTGAGACAGCAGAAGCACTATGTCCAGAATAAAAAGACCTGGTCTGAATCCAAATTGATGATCTGAGATCAAGCCATTGGAGAAGAGGAAAGATTTCATATCTGAAGCAATGATGGAATCCATGACTTTGCTGATAATTGGGAGAAGGCTGATTGGTCTGTAGTTGCTGGGATCTGTTTTTGCACCTTTTTTGTGCAAAGCGGTGATGTTTGCAGATTTCCAAGCAGATGGAAGATGACCTTGAACAAAAGAGAGGGTGAAGAGAACAGAGAGAGGGAGTGAAAGAGCGGAAGTACAGGATTTTAGGACCCGTGGGCTGATGTCGTCTGGTCCAGTTGCAGAATCAGAGTCGAGGTTTGATAAAAACTTCTTCACCTTGTCAGGGGAGATGGACACAGAGTCCAGGAGCAGCTAGGTTCGTTTGGGTAAGGTGGGTACAGAGAGAGATAGGTGTGGGACACAAGATTTTGACTCAAACACAGAGTTGAGGCATTCAGCTTTTTCACGTGCGGTGTCAGCTGTGTAGCCATTTGAGGTAAGGGAAGGGATCGAAGGGGAACAGACCAGAAACAGATTTGACCAGACGCCACCAGGATTTGGAGGAGGGAGACAGGTTTGAGAGTTCAGTCTTGAGCGTGGAGAGATATTGTTTCCTGGCTCTCCTGAAGGTAGACACACACATGTTCTGAGCTTTGTGAAAGGAACTGAGATTGCCTTTTTTTTCTTCTTTTTTTTTTCTTTTTTTTGAATACTGAATCGAGGCTCGTGAAAGAGCTATCATTTACTTCACAAACAAATCAACCAGACAAACAAAATATATAAAAAGAGGGTTCGGAAGACAAGATGGGGAGAGAAGAGGAAGCACACAAACACAACATTTGAGAGCAAGGAGATGTGTGGGAGGGAGAGGGCTTGGGGGGAGGAGGCGTGGGAAGGGGGGGGGGGGGGGTTGGAGAAGTATAAAACACAAGGACACCAAGGACTTCCAGGACAGAAATTGGTATTTCAAAAAAGTGGAATTGAAATTAGGGGGGGGTAGAAAAGATCAAGGTTTTGGATGGGGGAAGATAAGAGATGGTGGTGAACAGCTGTTTTAAAGACCTGGAGGGTGGAGTGGGATTGAAGAGAGTGAGGGAGGTTGTTCCAGAGGCAGGAGAAAAGAGGAATGAAGGAGTGAAGGTGAGCAGAGAGAATCTTGATTTTGGCAGTTTAACCATAAGAGGGTTGTAGGCAGATCTTGTGCGACCTGTAAGAATATTTGCGGGACAGAGCCCAGAGAGAGCTGGGGGGGCAAGGCCAGAGAGGAGTTGGTAGAAGACGGAAAGACCACCAACTTGCCTGCGGTGAGTGAGTGAGAGGCCCTTGGAGTTAGCTTCATCGCGGGAGATTCCAATGATTCTGAATGCTTTGGTTTCAACAGCGTGACGACGAGCTAGGTGTGAGGCAGGAGCACCAGCCCAGAGGGGAGAGCAGTATTCCATTGAGCTGCGGATGAAAACCTTGTATGTGGTGAGGAGCTCGGGTGTGTCAAGGAAGGACTTCGCATGATGGAGGATGCCCAGTGACTGGCTTTGGATGCCAGCTTGGAAATGTGGTTTTCCCAGGAAATATCATGGCAGACAGTGAGATCCAAAAGCTTGAGTGACAGAACTTTTTGGAGAGGATTATTCAGAAAGTGGATAGGAGGGTTGTCCTGTCGGTCTTTACGGAGAGACATCGTAAGAGTGTGAGATTTGTCAGGATTGAAAGACATGTTCCACTTGTTTGCCCAGTCTGTGATTTTGTCCAGGTCTGCAGAGAGTGAGGAGGCTGCAGACTGCCGATCTGAGGGATGAATAATGGAGCGACAGAGAGTAGAGTCATCAGCAAAGAGATAGAGAGGATTTTCAAGAGAGTCAGAGAGATCATTGATGAAGACCAGAAAAAGCACAGGGCCCAGAACACTGCCTTGGGGAAGTCCAGCCTGAACAGGAAGAGGAGATGAGAGAAACCCATTCAGGGCCACATGTTGACTACGACTAGAGAGGAAGTCCGCCAGCCATGCATGTAGATTTCCATGGATACCATCGGAGGAGAGTTTGGTGAGCAGAGCGGGGTGCCAGACCGTATCGAAGGCATGTGATATGTCAAGGGAGACAGCTCTAATTTCCTGTTAGGCATTGAGGACCTCCATCCATTGTTGAGAAAGCAGAAGCAGCATGTCCAGAGTAGAGTGACCAGGTCTGAAACCAAATTGATGATCAGAGATCAAGCCATTGGAGAAGAGGAAAGATTTCATATCTGAAGCAATGATGGAATCCATGACTTTGCTGATAATTGGGAGAAGGCTGATTGGTCTGTAGTTGCTGGGATCTGTTTTTGCACCTTTTTTGTGCAAAGCGGTGATGTTTGCAGATTTCCAAGCAGATGGAAGATGACCTTGAACAAAAGAGAGGGTGAAGAGAACAGAGAGAGGGAGTGAAAGAGCGGAAGAACAGGATTTTAGGACCCGTGGGCTGATGCCGTCAGGTCCAGTTGCAGAATCAGAGTCGAGGGTTGACAGAAACTTTTCCACCTTGTCAGGAGGATAGGACACAGAGTCCAGGAGCAGCTGAGTATGACTGGGTACGGTGGGTACAGAGAGGGATGGGTTTGGGACACAAGATTTAGAGGCAAACACAGAGTTGAGGCATTCAGCTTTTTCACTTGCGGAATCAGCCATGTGGCCGTTTGAGGTGAAGGAGGGGATGGAGGGGGAACAAACACCAGAAACAGATTTGACCAGACGCCACCAGGATTTGCAAGAGGGAGACAGATAAGAGAGTTCGGTCCTGAGAACGGAGAGATATTGTTTCCTGGTTCTCCTGAGGGTGGACACACACTTGTTTCGGGCTTGGTGAAAGGAAATGAGATTTCCTTCCTTTGGATTTGCTTTCCAGGAGACAAAAGCAAGTTGTTTCTGGGCAATAGCCTCACCACAAGATTCCGTGTACCATGGACGGGAGGAAGGGTATGACAACTGAAGACGAGATGGGATAAATCTGTGCATGAGAGAGAGCAATTTACTTTGGAAGAATTCCCAGGATGAGTTGATGTCAGAGGCGGTTGGAAATGGGAGACCAGTCCAGATGATTGATGGCTGCTTGAAGACCATGCCAGTCAGCCTGAGTGAAATGCCAGACTCGTCGGCGCTGAGGAGGCTCTCTGAGAATGGCCAGAGAGATGTCCACTTTAACAAGCACATGATCAGAAGAACCAATTGGAGCAGAAGAAGAGCAGCAGACATTTGCAGGGAAGTTTGTCATAACCAAGTCTAGAAGAGAAGATACTCCATTGACCGAGATCCGGGTTGGGAAATTGACAGATTGTGTCAGTCCCAATGATTCACAGAAGTCCTTTGCTGAGGTGCCAGGGCTGCTGTGAGAGGTACCCAACCCAGCCAGCTGGCATGATGACAGTTGAAATCGCCACATATGAGGAAGAGAGAGTTGGGATGAGTAGATAGAAGTTGGTCCATGTTGTCAGACAGCGAGATGTAGATGGATTCATCACTGTTTGGTGGACGGTACAACACGCATATGAACTAAAGGTGGGAGCGAAGGGGAAGTCGTAGCCAGAGGTACTCCTGGGGGTGGGGTGGAGAGAGGGCAGTGCAGGGAGTGTGAGGAAGAGAGTTTTTGATAAAGATGGCAACCCCACCTCCCGGACGAGGCTCAGATCTATCATATCAGAGAAGGGAGTAACCAGAAAGAGATATTAGGGAATCAGAGACATCTTGAAGGAGGAAAGTTTCTGTTGAGCAGATTAAGTCTGGTTTGTCAGACGCAACCTGTATGGAGAGCTCAATCAGGTTTGAGCGAAGGCCCCGGATGTTTGAGGTCCATTCCGTTGAGGAAGAAGGAGGGGTAGCATCGGGTACAGGACAGGGGAGGGGTAGGGTAAGATGAGGGGAGAGAGAGGGATGTCGGCAGAGCTGTTGATAATGTGTCAGAGATTGCAGAAGAGTTAGGAGAAGGGGAAGGATGAGGAGGACAAAAGGTTTGATGGTGATGGGATGAGGCACAGTGAGGTGTTGTTTGAGGCAGTGGGAGGGTGGGTGGCAGAGCTAAGTAGAAGGTTGGAGGAGGTGTAGGTTTGTGATGGAAGGGAGAGGAAGTGGGGAGGAGGCAGCTTTGAGGAGGAGGGGGGAAGGGGGAGAATTGGAGAAAGATAGTAGTGGGGGAGATTAGAAGGGGAGGGATGAGGGGGGAGTTTTGAAGGGGAGGGATGAGGGGGAGTTTTTGAGGGGAGGTTTGTCAGTCTAGAAGATTTCATGTTCAGATGTTCCATCAGCTACGAAAACATGTCAACCCCGTGAATTATAGAATGCAAATGCTTAATTAAATCTATTACATTTTGAAATTAGCAGATAGGCTCAATACCAACAATGCTCTCAGTCCTTCATATACAGACTGTCCTCAATTTCGATCATTGTTCTTGTCCCGTTGCTTTGACCTGTGTTTTTGACTTGCTCTGCTCATCGTTCAATAATGGCAACCAAGCGCAAGAGCAGTGCCGGAGGTGCGTCGACTACCAAGAGGCAGAAGAAAGTCATGAGCCTGAGCCAGAAAGTGGATCTGCTCGACCGGCTTTCGAGAGGAGAAAGCGCAGCCTCTGTGGGTAGGCATTATGGCATCAACGAATCAACCGTTCGCTAAATACGGAAGAACGAGAAGACGATTCGTGAAAGTATTTCAGCGAGCGCTGTATCGAGTACGAACATGGTCACACATGTCCGGGATGTCCACATAGAAAGGATGGAGAAGGCTATCAGCATATGGATCAAGGACAACGTGCAGAAAAGTATGCCTTCGAGTGGACCTCTCATTCCCGAAAAGGCCAAACGAATTTACGATCATCTGTCGGGCGCTGGTGCGGGTGGTGCCAGCATGAGTGATGCGCCGAGTGATGATGGTACAAGCAGCGCGACTTCATTCACTGCAAGCAAGGGATGGTTTCATCATTTCAAAGATCGGTACTGTCTCAAAAATGTGAAGCTCTCAGGGGAGCGTGCTTCCATGGACGACGAGGCGGAAAAAGTGTTCCCTGCGCAACCCGGCGAGGCTGATCGAAGAGAAGGGATACCTCCCAGAGCAGGTGTTCAACGCTGACGAGACTGGCCTCTTCTGGAAAAAGATGCCCACGAGAACTTTCATCTCGAAGCGCGAGTAGACAGCATCAAGGCTGCCAAGGACTGGGTATCTCTTCTCCTATGTGCAAATGCAAAAGGAGACCTCATGCTCAAACCCATGATGTTGTACCGTTCCCTGAACCCACGTGCTCTCAAGTGAAAGAACAAGCAAACTCTGCCCATGTTTTGGAGGGCCAACAGGAAAGCCTGAGTGATGGCAGCAACCTTTCTGGACTGGTTCCATAAATGTTTCATCCCTCAGGTGGAGATGTACAGGTGGGAAAAAACCTTGCGTTCAAGGTTCTCTTGCTCCTGGAAAACGCGCCTGGCCACGCCGCAGAACTGGGCGTGGCTCACCTGAATGTCGAGGTGATCTTCCTGCCACCCAACACCACCTCCCTCATCCAGCCGCTCGACCAAGATGTGATTTCAACGTTTAAAACAAATTACACCCGTCGCACCTTTAGCCGCATTTTGGATGCAATGGAGTCCGACCCAGGGCTCACCGTTGGGCAGTGTTGGAAGGATTTCAACATTGCCCACTGCATTAGCGCCATCAAGGAGTCGCTGGATGAGGTGAGAGCCTCCACCATCAACATGTGCTGGCACAACCTGTGGCCACAGGCAATCAGAAACGTTACTGGCTTTCCCGATAACACTGAGGAGAGGCATGTGATTGTCGGGTTGGCACTGCAGTTGGGAGGGGAAGTATTTGATGACATGCAGCCTGAGGAGTTAGAGGATCTCATTACCTCACATGGCGACAACCTCATCGAGGAGGAGTTGGAGGCCATTATAATGGTTTCCGAGGAGGATGAGGTGGGCAGTGACGAGGAAGAGGTGCCAAGGTCTAACCTCACAGTCCGGTTCCTGGGTAAGTTGCTGCATGGCATGTGGGCGCTTGTCGACAAGTTGGAAGATGCTGACTCAGTCATGGAGAGTTATCTCAAGTTCAAGAGGGGCTTGGATGATTTTCTTCTCTACAAAGAGCTGCATCGAAAGCTGTGGCAATCTGTCAGTCAGCTCTCCATTACCCATTCCATTCACCCTGCTCCCTCCACCTCAACACCACCAGAATCCTCCTCTCCTGCCACGCTCTCGGTGTCCTCACCAACGTCCTCACCAACGTCCTCACCAACACCCTCAACTGTTGCCTCTCCTGCCTGTCCTGCCTCTCCCTCAGTGCACGATGTTGCAGGACTATCATTTGGGTCATCCTCAGAGTTCGAGGAATTCATGGGATTTTAATTCATCACCATCATCATCGTCATTTGAAAGTTGCGTGTGTTTGTAAAATAAAAAATTTAAACGGCACATGATGGTGTTGGTTTTTTTACTTTCACGGTACGATATGATTAAGCACTTCAAATAAACTGTAAGCGCATTCCTTCAATAAATTGGAAATGGTTCCTGGTGTTGTTGTTTTTTTGTTTTGTTTTTTTTTGTAAGCATTTTATGTAAAACTGTAATCATGTGCATTTATGCTCAAAAACATTTTTATAACTTTAAAAATTTTCCTCTGTGAATCAGGAACCTCCGGTAATCTATAACGTATCCCCCTTTTCCCCATTGAAATTTTCATCGACCTTCGTGGGATTTTCATCGACCTTCGCAGGTTTTCGTTGACATTCGTGGGTTTTGTCTCGCCATTTCCTGGACAATCATCGACCTTCGTTGATTATCTTCGACATTCTCGGCATTTGAGTCACCATTCACGGATTTTGCCTCGCCGTTCGCGGTTTGGTCCTCTCTATTCGTGGATTTTTGCGACTCGGGAACCGTTCCCCCCTTTTTCCATTGAAGCAATGCCCTGCTATTCGCGGGTTTTGCTCTTTGCGGATTTTCCAGGAACGTATCCCCTGCGAATAGCGGGCTCCGACTGTGTGTGTGTGTGTGTGTGTGTGTGTGTGTGTGTGTGTGTGTGTGTGTGTGTGTGTGTGTGTGTGTGTGTGTGTATGTATGTATATATATGTATATATATATATATATATATGTATGTATATATATGTATATATATATATATATATATATGTATATATATATGTATATATATATATATATATATATATATATATACGTAGTGTGTTCAAAAAGTATCCGACCTTTATTTTTCGTGCGTTAAAAAAAAAGGAAGCTAGGGAGGTGTTGATTGGTGCACGTATGTAGGCGATCCTAATGCGCACGCGTGATGAAGGAGGATTTGGGCTTCAGGAGAATCTCAGCGAAGTTCGTACCAAAGCTGCTAACGATTGAGCAGAAGCAACTCCGTTTGGAGATCGCACAGGACATGCTGGAGACTGTGAACAGCGATCACAGCTTCCTCAACACAGTGATCACTGGCGATGAGTCCTGGGTTTATGGGTACGACCCAGAAACCAAGTTGCAGTTTTGATGCAAGTTTGATGAAACACAAAATTTGATGCAGTAGCGTTGTTCAAGTTTTTCCGTCATTTTGTCAAAAACGAAAATCCGACGGCACTCACTTACATGTCCTCACTCATCGGCGGTCTGCCGTCGAATGACAGCTTCTGCAGGTGGGAAAAAATTCACACGTGCGCATTAGGATCGCCTACAAACGTGCACCAATTAATGCCTCCCTAGCTTCTTTTTTTTTACGCACAAAAAATAAAGGTCGGATACTTTTTGAACACACTACGTATATATATATATATATATATATATATATATATATATATATATATATATATATATAATATATTGTTGCGGATATGGGATTTGCATCCATCCATATCCGCTTGTAAATATTCCTCTATTTCCTCAAGACTGCCCAACTATCCCCAATCCCCCATTCCCTAGTCCCATTTTCTGTAAACAACACTCTGTAGACCCGACCTCCCCCTATTTCCCCCATTAAATGTCGTGCCCAGGTTCACCGCATCTCATGTAAGACAACTATAGGACATCTTGCTAGTTATTCTTAGTCTATGTCAGTTAAGGACTCGTTTCCATTAATTCTGACCCTTCGTTGCACCAGAATGTGATTGTATGGCACCGTTAGGAAGTTTAGGACCTCCCAATACCTCCCCGCAGCTCTTCCTCACGGTTCAGCAACAACAACAACAACAACAACGGCAGCGGCGGGTGCGGGAAGTGCGCGTCCTCACTCCGGCTTGGTTGGTAGGGGGTGTTGGGAGGGCATCAGGCCTTCCCAACGAGCCGCCATCGAACATGTGCTCGACGGGGTTACCAAATAGGGGCTCCCTGTCAGCTCCTCGTCAAGGGCGGAGCCCGGTAACCCCCGCACCCAATGGAAGCGGCGGACCGGCCCCAGTGGGGCGGAGCCAACCAGCCGAGGGCGTGTCACTCCCCGCTGAGCATGCGCAGGGAGAGGGAGGTGACGTCAGATGCGCGCTGAGCTTGGAGCAAGCAAGACGTACCATCCGAGCGCTGTGAGGCCTCCCCGCATCTTCTGGACTGGACCGTGCTTTATCCTGTCCCCGAGCCAAGGTGCACCTTGTGCCATCGAACTACCTGTCCCTCCCTGCCATCAATCCCTGTGTAAGTCAGCCTTGTTCCGTTTGTCTGTGGTCTGTCTGGGATAGATAAGATTGTATTTAAGTGCCCATCTCTTCTGTGTCTTTTACCTCACTCTGCCGTGTAATCTACCCCCTTTTCTCCACCACTGTAATTATACCCTCCTCCGGAGGTCTTGAGAACTGTACCCCTTGCGTCGTTTCCTCTTTCCCAGTCGTCGCGTCCTTTCCATCATTGATTTGGCATAGCGTGATTTGGTCAACATCTGGGTGGAATCGGGGTCTAGTCGGGGAATAACTGTTCGGTCGCGGCAACACCACCACTCGGTAAATAACATCTAAACCGCGTCCGTAACAATTGGTGTCGGGAGTGAGATACGGACCCGAAGCACGCTTAACGCGCTCAAAATTATAAGTCACCGAAATTTGATTTTGTTTTACAAAAAACCCGAATTTTGAAAGTCGCGCTATGGGAGATCAAGACGGCTGGGTTCCGGTAGAGGAGAGTGAGGCAGGGTCGATCCAGGACCAAATTGAGGGACATGAGGAGAGCGAAGCAGTGAGGGTGGCAGGTTCGCAAAATGGCGTCCTCGCGCACGAGGTTACGGGCGCGCAAAATGGCGCCTCGCAGATGGCTACGGCGACCGCGCCCGCGACTGTAGCGGCGCCGCTGGTGGATTTGAACCTTTTTTTTAATACAAATGAAGGCCCTTATGGCCCAGAATAGCGAACAATTGGAACAAAGAATGGGCAAGCAATTAAGGGAGGACATGGGGGCCAATAGCCAATGGTTAGAACAAAGAATGGGGTCCAATAGCGAGAAATTGAGGGAGGACATGGGGGCCAATAGCCAACGGTTAGAACAAAGGATGGGGTCCAATAGCGAGAAATTGAGGGAGGACATGGGGGCCCAGATCGGAGGGTTAGGGAGTAGAATAGAGGGATTAGACAATAGATTAGGGGAAATACAGGAGGGGTTAACGGGGGTAGAAAACAGAATGGCCGCTCAAGAGAATCAAATGGAAGGGATGAAAAAGGGGTTAGAGGGGTTAGAAAACAGTATGGAAGGCAAATTGAGGGACATGAGGGACCAAGCGGAAAGGGAAGTTTAAAAAATGGGGCAGCAGATAGAGGGGGTCAGAATGGGGGTAGAAACTAAATTGGATGCTCACAGGGAGGAAATGGAGCAGATGAGGGTGGCATCTGGGCAGGAGATGCAAGTGATGGGAGAGGAGATCAGAAGAGGTGTGAGTGAGGAGGTCGGAGGAGTGCGCGAGGAGGTGAGGCACTGTGAAGAGCGCATGGAGAAGGAGGTGAGAAAGGGGACTGTAAAATTGCAAGGTGGTATAGAGGAGTTGACGCTGGGAGTAGAACAACTGACAGTGGGACAAAAGGAGTTGGGGGACCAGGTAAAGAAGAACACAGCGGTAATAGAGGGTTTAAAATCGACACAGAAGGAGATGAAAAAGGACGTAGGGGTAATTAAAAAAGAGTGTCAGACGGTACATGAGGACCTGACGAGGAAAATGAACAAGGTGGTAGAGGTGATGGAGGTTAAAGAGCGGGAGGTGCGGGAGCACATAGAAAAAAATAAGGTGGAGTTAGAGGAAGAACTTAAGGGGGCGCACGAGGAGATGAAGGAGGTGAAGCAGAAATTAGAAGAAGTGGAAGAAGGGGTGAACGAAATTAAGAAGCGACGGAGAGAGGATAAGAAGGAGATAAAGGAGGAACTAAAAGAATTGGTCCAAAGTCTGTGTTCGGATCGTGATGATGTGCTCATTAACCGGGTGAGGGATTCGCAGGTGATGGAGGAGAAGCGAAGAGAAAGAGGACCCGGTGTAAGTGGTGACCAATATGGTCGTGCATGTGATGCGCCAGGTGATTTAATGAGCTTGGGGGTCGAGATGGACCCGGGTGTTCGTGAGAGGCCGTTGGTGAAGTGTGCGACAGGTCTGGTGTGCGAAAAAGGAGGTGTGCGAGAAAGTCCGACTCTGGGGTGTGTGAGGAAAAAGTGCGTGCCAAGGAGTGAGGGTGCTGTCGAGAGTGAGTCAGTCGTAGCGCGTGTGTGAGGGAGCACATGGAAGCGCGTAGTGAGGAGTGTTACGGAGGGTGTAAAGGGAGAATGCACGCCTGTGGTGAGTGTTACAGAGGATGTAACGGGAGAGGGTGCGCGAGAAAGATGTGTGACGGACAGGTGCATGGGGAAAGAGTGCGCTGTCAAAAGTAAGGAAGAATGTACACCTGTGGTGAGTGTTACAGAGGGTGTAACGGGAGAGTGTGCGCGAGAAAGGTGTGTAACGGACAGGTGCATGAGGAAAGAGTGCGCTGTCGAGAGTAAGGGTGAGTGCGCTGTCAAGAGTGGATGTGAGAGTAGTAAGAGTGACACGGAGCGTGAGTTGGTTGAGACAGGTGAGAAAGGAAGCACACCTGGAATGGTAGAGCGTGTGTGGGAATGCACGCTGGAATTGGTAGTGAGGCACGTGGTTGGGTGTGCGAGTGAGAGCACACCTGTGATTGTCACAGAGGAGGTGACCGAGGAGGGGGCGCGAAGAGGTGTGTTGGTGAGGTGTGCGAGCGACGAATGTGTGCCAAGGTGTTCGGTGGTCAGGTGTGTGACCAAGTCTGTGAGTGGAATGAGTGTACCTGGGTGTGTAAGAGAAGGTACGACGAGGAGCATGGAAACGGCTGGATGTATGAGCAAGAAAGGGGTAGCGTATGCGTGTAAGCATGCAGGTGAGGCATCGACGGTAACCGGGTTAGCGGTTAGAGCGACTTATAGCCGAATCGGGCCCTCGGTGCGTGCCGGGCTTCGCGTGCCGCGAGAACCAGCGGGGATCCGAGCCACGGCGGGTTCGAAAGGACCGCCGTACGCGATCCACGCTGTGCCTCGCTTGGGACGGCCGCGTCCGGGCTCCACTAGGCGGAGCGGGCAGCCCGATAGGAAGGGTCGTCATGGCAACCACTTTTTATTGAGACGTTCCGGCAGGTCGAGATCGGGCCATGGGATGGCTCCGTGCCGAGATGGTGCGTGGGACCTCGGCCCGGGTAAACCTCCTTCCCTGCACCGAATGCGGGACGTATCCAGCCGCTGGCACAAAACAACCCGCAATCATTGCTCGGCTGTACGAAGCCGAGCTTTAGAAGGGAATTGGCGCACCGAGAGGATCTAATAAGTAGACGGGTGATGAGGTTAGTGTTTTGGACCCAAAATTAGAAAAAAACAAAATTTGATGATTGGCAAAGGATTGGCAGTAATGATTGGCAGATGATGGGTAGTGATTGGCAAGTTTTTGATTTGTTGAAATTTGATGTGCAAAATTGGTAGTGGGAGATGCCCGATGTGGTGGGATGGCAACTCTGTCATCCTTCACAAACATGGGGCAAATGCGCTATAGATTATGGGGTGTATGGCAGTGAAAACTAGCCCGGGTGGGTTAGGTTATATTGATAGGGACTAGAGGTGACTATGGGTGACAAGATTTAAGTAAGAGACTTGGTACCTGTAGTGGGGACGTAGTAGCTTAGTGTTTGATAATGACGTGGGAGCGCTGAGTGTAAGGGAAGACGGAGGAGCGCGAGTTTTAGAAGGGAGTAGACAGAACAGATGATGCAGTGTGAATGGAAGTGCTGGTGAGCAGCTTCAAATGAGGCATCGGTGAGGCAATGCTCCGAGGTGTGTGTGAGTGTACAAGTGATGAATGAGAGAGCATTGCGGATGAGTGTCATTGTGAGTAGTGAGTGTTGTGGATCAGCGCGAATGCGCTGGGGGGAGAGAAGGGTGCAGGCGGCACCAAGTATGAGAGCACAGGTGTGCAAGTACAGGTGTGTGGAATATATGGAGCAGAGAATGAGGGGTGTGGAGAGAGTTGGAGTAAGTGTTACGGAGTGGTGTGCGTGGTGCGAAGGTGTGGATGGGGGAAGAGTGGACCCCCATCACGGATACCCGGGGCGGGTAGTGTAAGTGTTAGGTAGAGGGTATAGGTAAATTGTGGTTGGATATTGGCATCTGTGGTGCGGGTGGAAGAATGATGATTGGATGGGTGCATTAGTGTTGTGGAAATGGCTGGGCGTGTAGCCTGTTAGTATGTGTAGTTGGTTTGGGCACTCCACCACTGTGAGGATGTCGGCCAGGTGAGGCCGCAGGTGGGCTCTGGGAGCCGGTAGTAGTTGTTGTGGATGGGGCCCGAGGATCCGGAGGACGGACCCGGGTAGCCCAGTGCCAGAGGGCACCAAGGGGTGACAGAGCCAGGAGGGGCCCTCCCCAGTTAGATAGGTTAGGTAAGGAGCAGGTAAGCTCGGGTGGCAACTGCAGTGGTGGAGGTGTGCAGGTGGGTAGACCTGCTGGGAGAGCTACACGTCACAGCCCAGAAATTGTGCAAGGGCACCGGGAGATGAATCGGGGGAGTGAGACCCCAAATTGAGAAGCACCACAGTTTGGTCAATGGGAATTGGTTTTTAGAACCCATAGTGTAAGTTGGCCAATGGATTGGCAGGGAAAGACCCCGGGTAATGTAAAGTTGTTAGTCATTTAGGAAATAGTTAGGATTGATGAACCTGTCGCACCATACGCAGCCACTTACCTGAGGTGACGATGATGACTCCACACCTGTGTTTTCTTTGTTTTGTGTTGCAGGAGAGAAGAATTGCTGTTTGGATTTGTGAGACGCATCATGACGTGGATGAGACATTGGGGTGATTCCATCTCTCCCTCCTTCGGAGGGACTGATGATGAATTGGTGATGGCAGATTTTGATGAGAGTTGGAAATGGCAAATTTGATTGGTTAGGAGGGAGAGAAGACGAATTTGGTTTATGGGAGGAGCGGGGAAGACAGTAGGGACGTTTGTTGAAGTGTAAAGTAGATGTTTATGGGTAGTGTTGTGTTTTGTGGATACAGTAAGGGGTAAGGGAGGGGCAATGTAGGTTACCTGGTGGGGGGGGGGGGGCATACGGTAGGAATGTACCTGTCTCAGTGTGCATTACCTTGTATTGCATGCACTTTTGCGCCCCTACCACCTTACTCACTTGTCTTCTTTTGTCTCCCACCTCCGAGGATCTGGCTTTGGGGCAGAGAGAGAGGAGAGAGAGGTGCTGGCTCCACAGTTGTGGGCCTGTACTTCCGCTGCTTGCTGCCTGGATCGATACACCATATGGACCGCAATTTTTGTGGCCGCCCACAATGGACCGCAGTTCTTTTGCGGTCAAGCACCACCCGTGGATGGACCTCTGGGTCAACGTGGCACCTATGCCATACAGGTGAACCACTTTTAGTTGGCCCCCTGACGGCCACAATTAAGAAATGGATGCGGTTGGCACCTTTCTTTATTTCTAAAGAAGCCAGAAGGCCAAGTGCACTCCATGAAGGCAAGACCAGCGGCAGAACATCGGCCGGCTGCGACACCACCGGTGACCAGGGACACTTAATTGTGCATTGTTATTGAACACTTTATTGGTGCACCGGATGGTGCTGACTGTGCGTAATGGGGTGGTGCTTTTGGTGCTTGGACGGGGTGCTCTGCACATTATTAAAGGCCGTAGGGCCACAGGGCACTCGTGGGTTGGTGTATCGATGCTGGCATGCGTGCTCTCCCTATGCATAACATCTGCATGTGTTCCTCAAAGAACAGGACCTGGATCGTAGTGTAAATATCAGTGTTGTATAAATAATGCTCCCTACCGGCTGTATGTTTAGTTTGAGGATGCTTTCCGCGATTCGGTTATCCTGTGGGTGTGTTTTTGTTAGGAGAAGGGTGCAACGTCGCAGGGGGACATATTTACTCATTTGTGAACATCTGTAAAACTGTCGCACTCAGGGTTGAGTTAATAGTAGAGGGAACTACATCTGAGTGCCACACTAAAGTAGGTAAAAATTTATCGGGTTGGGACGCCCCGAGGTAGAGAAGGGTGCAATGTTGCGGATATGGGATTTGCATCCATCCATATCCGCTTGTAAATATTCCCCTATTTCCTCAATACTGCCCAACTATCCCCAATCCCCCATTCCCTAGTCCCATTTTCTGTAAACAACACTCTGTAGACCCGACCTCCCCCTATTTCCCCCATTAAATTTCGTGCCCAGGTTCACCGCATCTCATGTAAGACAACTATAGGACATCTTGCTAGTTATTCTTAGTCTATGTCAGTTAAGGACTCGTTTCCATTAATTCTGACCCTTCGTTGCACCAGAATGTGATTGTATGGCACCGTTAGGAAGTTTAGGACCTCCCAATACCTCCCCGCAGCTCTTCCTCACGGTTTAGCAACAACAACAACGGCAGCGGCGGGCGCGGGAAGTGCGCGTCCTCACTCCGGCTTGGTTGGTAGGGGGTGTTGGGAGGGCATCAGGCCTTCCCAACGAGCCACCATCGAACATGTGCTCGACGGGGTTACCAAATAGGGGCTCCCTGTCAGCTCCTCGTCAAGGGCGGAGCCCGGTAACCCCCGCACCCAATGGAAGCGGCGGACCGGCCCCAGTGGGGCGGAGCCAACCAGCCGAGGGCGTGTCACTCCCCGCTGAGCATGCGCAGGGAGAGGGAGGTGACGTCAGATGCGCGCTGAGCTTGGAGCAAGCAAGACGTACCCTCCGAGCGCTGTGAGGCCTCCCCGCATCTTCTGGACTGGACCGTGCTTTATCCTGTCCCCGAGCCAAGGTGCACCTTGTGCCATCGAACTACCTGTCCCTCCCTGCCATCAATCCCTGTGTAAGTCAGCCTTGTTCCGTTTGTCTGTGGTCTGTCTGGGATAGATAAGATTGTATTTAAGTGCCCATCTCTTCTGTGTCTTTTACCTCACTCTGCCGTGTAATCTACCCCCTTTTCTCCACCACTGTAATTATACCCTCCTCCGGAGGTCTTGAGAACTGTACCCCTTGCGTCGTTTCCTCTTTCCCAGTCGTCGCGTCCTTTCCATCATTGATTTGGCATAGCGCGATTTGGTCAACGTCTGGGTGGAATCGGGGTCTAGTCGGGGAATAACTGTTCGGTCGCGGCAATACCACCGCTCGGTAAATAACATCTAAACCGCGTCCGTAACAATATATATATAATTAAGATGTAGAAGGCATCACATGAACTGAAATCCATCGGAGGATTTTATTTGTCCCTCAGGAATTCATCAGTTTTTTAATCTTTCAAAGCTTCGTGATGAGATTGAAATGATTTTCGACAGGTGGCTTGTTCTATGTGCTTTTTATTTGTAGTAGAAATGGCAGTCGTTATCAAATGAAGCAATTTTATTAAACATTCAAGCTGTGCAAATACAGTTTTGTGTGTTCTACCATCTAGAATCTAGATTATCCTGTTGCACGTTTGCTCACCACTTTTGTAAGGAAATATCATGAAAAATGTCTCAAAAATTTTACAGCAGTGAAAATAATTATTGTATCCTCAATTTTCCATCTTTCCTGCAATTTCAAGAAGCTTATTCTTGATGTTTGATTCTTGAATCAATATCGTGTTGTTTTATGATTCAGATGATTGATTTTTTTTCATCAATATAAAGCACACTGATTAAAAATAAAATTAAACCCATACAATGAAAGATGGAATCGTTTTATCCCACGTGTATCAAAAAGTCATTATTTCACAGAAACAAGACTGCAAGCATTGAAGCATTTATATCATGAATAAGCAAAATGAAACACCTTCCACACAGTAATTCGCTTGAGATTGCAGATGCTATCCAGTATGTTTAGCTTCACATCCAAGACTAATTTTTGTACTTGTTTGGACCTCATTTTGCCTTGATGAAAACTTGCCACCTCATGAGCATTGATGAGTTTAGATTATGGAACAAATTTTCTGTCTTCAATATACCAGCAGTTCTCATTTGGGTTGCGATCAAG